>NC_083716.1:128118905-128418905 GCF_028564815.1 Eubalaena glacialis
CGCCCCCTTGGCTTCCCCAGGCTGTTTAGTAATACTGCTCCCTGTGCTGAAGGTCCCCCGGAAGGAGACGTGATAGCGCGTGGGCCGGGGAATCCTCGCGCTGGGCTCTTGTGTCTCGTCACAGGCCTGGGCTGGGGCACCGGGAAGTCCCTGGGCCTCGGTTTCCTCTCGTCTGAGCTGGGCGGGCCTTCGTGAGCCTGCAGTCTCATTGAAAAATCCCCTGGGGGGTGGAAACGAAGATGGGTGCCTGCGAGAAGCAGGGTAGCCCAGCCTTGCCTCCTGGGACACAGCTCAGACATCTGGAAGAGCTGCTGGTGGTGCCTGCTCCCCGGAGTGAGGGGCCCCATCCATCTCTGGGAGATAATTAAGGCCCGCAAAGCCTTGCCGGGCTCTATCGGGGCAAGGCGCTATTACGAGCGAGATAAAAGCTGAGAGCCTTGATTGAACCTTGAAAACAAAGCCCATGTGGGCATTTTTCTTGGCCAGGGTATCATGGGAGAAAGGAGAGTCTTGCGGAAGAAGGAGGAAGATGAAGGAGCAGAGAGGGAAAAGCAGTTTTTGAGACCAGAGACCATGAAAAAAGGCCAAAATGCTTTCTGATTTCCTCTTGGGGTGAAGAGGAACACGGGGAGGGCCCCGCGGCAGGTGTGATGACACCACACACCGCCCTCTCTCTTTTTATCTCTATTGCCTCAAACAGACAGTCATTGTGACCCGATTCCTACAGCGGGAGCTTGTTCAGAGGGCGATGCTCTGCTCGGCCTCTCCTCCCAGTGATGCCTGGCCTCGTGGTACCCCTGACCCAGGCCCCTGCCCCCTCCCTCTTCTGCGCGGCTTTGCTTGCCTGTTTGTAGGGGGCGGGTCTTCTTGGAAGTCAGCCTCAGATGAAGAGGCTTCCCCTCTGGCCCTTCAGAACTTTATTGAGCGTTTGCTCTCTTTTTACTGCCAGCCTTTGGCAAAGCCAGCTCTCCGCTGAAATCCAGCTGAGGAGATCCGATTTCTCAAAAGCCATTTTGATCTTTTCACTTCAAAGGGAGTTCTTTTCACGCCAGAGCCCCAGTCTGGTGGCCCCGGACCTGCCCCTTTGGGCTGAAGGTCTGGACGGGGCCTCTGGTCTCTTCTTTACATACTGCGAGGAGAGCCTGGCATCCTGGCACTGGGGCCAGTGGGGAAAGCTTGTGAGGTAGCAGGATTTGTCCCCTGAGACCCTGGTCTCTGGCGCCTGCAGGTGCCCTGCCTTTTCCTCTCTCTGGCTCTGCCCCATTTATCTTCTGATTTTCAAAGTCTTCCTGCTCCCCTGTCAGCATCTTATCAAAATCCGCTCTGAGCCAGGGAATATAGCCAATATTTTATAATAAGTATCAATGGAGCATAGTCTATAAAATTTTGAATCATATGTCGCACAACTGAAACCAATAAAATATTATAAGTCAACTATACCTCAATTAAACAAAACTGCTGCTGTAAGAATGGACCTTCACTTTGGGGGTCTCCTCCTTCCTTGCTCCCTCCTCCACTCCCACAGGGTGAGATGCCTGGCACATTTTGCATAATTATCCCTTTCCTGTCCATGACCTTCAAGAGATGATGAGGTCCTTGAAGAAAGAGGCTCTTCTTCCTGCACCTATGGCCCTAGCATCGAGCACAATGCCGAGCACACGGTGGGCTCTCAACACACGTCCGATGAATTAATGAATTCCTTCCTGCAGCTCTTACCAACTATCCTAGGGTTTGGCTGAGGTGGCTCCAGGGCCACCCGGCTTGGGGGAAGGGCAGGCTGGGGGCCAGGGGGAGTGGGGAGGGGCATTCTCCTCTCCCACCATCTCCTACCCACCAGGAAATGTCCAGGCCCCTGCTGTGTCCACAGCAAGTTTTTACTTTGATCTGTTTTATATTTCTATACACATATATTAAATTATATATATTATGTCTATCACCTGTAATATACTTAATATACAATAGAGTATACATGTAATAGTCATATTACATGTATGTATACATAACACATCAAATGTAAAGGATAATATGGCACATATATGATACACATACACATGCCCACACATATGCACACATACAAAGATAGTTTTGCCAAAAGCGTTCTGTTTAAAAAGAAGTTTGAACACTAAGACCTTGAGCTCTTAGCGGTCTTCTCTCTCCTAGGGGCATTTGCTTTTTTTAAAAAATTATTTATTTATTTATTTTTGGCTGTGTTGGGTCTTCGTTTCTGTGCGAGGGCTTTCTCTAGTTGCGGCGAGCGGGGGCCACTCTTCATCGCGGTGCGCGGGCCTCTCACTGTCGCGGCCTCTCTTGTTGCGGAGCACAGGCTCCAGACGCGCAGGCTCAGTAGTTGTGGCTCACGGCCTAGTTGCTCCGCGGCATGTGGGATCTTCCCAGACCAGGGCTCGAACCCGTGTCCCCTGCATTGGCAGGCAGATTCTCAACCACTGCGCCACCAGGGAAGCCCGGGGCATTTGCTTTTGAAGTCGTGACTAATTACCACGTGGAGAATGGAAAGCTTTGTCCCAATTGAAAGCATTTTAGGATTTTACTGACCTGATGGAGCCGTTCCTTTCTGCATAGCGACTTCTTTCAGGTCTGCCGTCTGCTCACCGCCCTGCTCCCCACATCAGCAGTCCTGGCTGGTGGTAAGGAATGAGGAAGGAATTGGATTATCGGAAGCCACAAAGCTGTTGATGTCGTTTATCTCAGAGGAGAGTGTTTGTGGTCGCTGTTGTTTTGTTCAGCACTGGACCAGCCGGGAGGCCGGTGTCGACTGGATTGCAGATGCAGGCCAAGCGCTAGCTTCTCTCGCTGGCCTGCTAGGTGGCAGCTGGTTTTATCAGCTCTTGATCGCTTTTCCTCTGAGCCACCTCTTCTTCCCCTCTGTACCTTAATCACCCCAGAATAATCACCCCACCCTTCCTACCACGAGGGGTTCCCCCCAGGCCTGCCCTGCCTAGTGCAGGAGCCCGAGCTCTGGCCCTTCACTCCTTATCAAAATCCTGCTGGCCTCTGCCCCACGGTGGGATAGTGGCCAGAGCACAGAATTGGGAACCCAAGAACCTGGTCTTGAGTCTTGAATTACTCACCAGCTGTGGGACCTCGGGTTGTCACACCTTCTCCAGACTCTCAGTTTCCCAGTCGGTGAGCGGAAATAATCACTCCAGTCTTCCTATCACCAGGTGAGGCTCATCTAAAACCCTACCTCAGTTTTTCTCAGCTTTTCCTGCAATTAGAATCTCCTGGGGAGCTTTTAATACCCCAATTCCTAGGGCATACCCTCAAACAAATTAAATGAGACTTTCTGGGGCTAAGACCCAGCCATTAGTATTTTTTTAAATGACTCTTCAGGTAATTCTAGTATGCAGCTAAGGCCAAGAACCGCTGTTTAAGGTCAAAATATTATGGACACTCAAAATACAAGTGGCTTCTGAACTTTGATCTAAAAGAAAATGCTTTCTATCTGAAAAAAGAAAATGTCTGTTAACTAATCTGCAGTGGTTCTCCTTACAGTTGGGTTCAAAATCTCTTTAAGGATCTTCCTGGAAGGAAGGGATATACTCACAAAAATTTGCATGTAATTCCAGCATATAATACTACCTTCTTAGTGACATTACCTGCTACCCTGTCCAAAATTGCACCATTATACCTGTCCACACCCACTCAGTGTGGTTCTAGGACCACCTTTACTTAAGATACCCCGGATGGGACCCAGGAATTCTTAGAATCTCCCTGTTGCTCTCTCCTAGACCATCTACTTGCTCCTCTAGACCCTACCCTGCAGATGGGAATCTTATCTCCCTCCGCGTAGCAGTGGTCTTGGGTAGAATCTCTAATATTCCAGAGAATCCTAGCTATTTTCCAAGTTACCTTGGGTGTGTGTGGGAATGCAGCTGTCTCAGTTGTGTGATTTGAGGGGCTTGGATTAAGAGCCCCTATCTAATGGAAAGGTCATCTCCTTCCCTTGCCAATCGAGGTACTTGGAATTCCACCACTGTCCACCATCTTGAACTCTTCAGCACCCATCTCTAATATGATGAATAACAAAAACCACGAAGAGTGGGCATATTGGATCACAGCTCTCTGCTCCAAGTTTTCTGTGGCTTCCTATTGCCTACAGGGGGAAGCATATCCCTATTTTTTGTTACCAAAAGGCTCTTCAAGATCTGGCTCACCTCTTGCCTTCATACCCACTGCCGGCACTACACACTTTAGCAGGACTTCACTGCATGTAGTTCCTGGAGCACTGCATACCATTTCCTTCCCTGGCATCCTCTTGGAGAGCTCTTAACATCTCTTTCCACATGTCACTCCTCTCCCCAAACTCTCAGATGACTCAGAGTGCAAGCCAAGTCCTCACGTGGCCTCCAAGGCCCCGTGGGATCTGGCCATCACCCTCCTTACCTCTCTGCCCTCATCTCCTGCTGCTCCCCTCTGTTAGTTTCCCAGGGCAGCTGTAACAAAGCACCATAAATTGGGTGGCTTAAAACAACAGAAATTTCTCTCATGGTTCTTAGAGCTAGAAGTCCAAAATCAAGGTGTTGACAGGGACACGTTCCCTCTGAAACTTGAAGGGGAAGGATCCTTTCTTGCCTCTTTCTAGCTTCTGGTAGTTGTTGCTATTTTTAGCATTTGTTGCCTTGCAGCTGCAGCTCTTTAATCTCTGCCTCTGTCATCACATGGCCTTCTCTCTGTATGTCTCTGTGTCATGGAAGGACCATCTTCTTATAAGTACAGCAGTTATATTGGATCAGGGACCACCCTACTTCAGTATGGCCTCATCTTGAATATTACATCTGCAATGACCCTATTACCAAGTAAGGTCATATTCTGGGATACTGGGGGTGAGGACTTAAAAATATCTTCTTTGGGGGGGACATAATTCAACCCATAACACCCTCTCCTGCTTCTTCATTCTACTTCAGTCGCACTGGCCTAGAGATGCCAAATTTAGCAAATAAAAATACAGGACACCCAGTTAAATTTGAATTTCAGGTAAACAACAAATAGTTTTTTAGTATAAATATGTTCCAAATGTTGCATGAAACAAAATTTTTTTTCGCATAAGTATGTCCCGTTCAATATTTGGGACGTGCTTATGCTAAAAAATGTATCCGTTGTTTATCTGAAATTCAAATTTAACTGGGCATGTCGTATTTTATCTGGCAACTTGTATTCCTTGTTTCTTGAACACAACAAGCGTGCTCCCACCTCAAGGCCTTTGTCTTGGCTGTTCCCTCTGCTTTGAACACATTTTCCCCAGTTCTCTGGGATGCATGTTCTCTGACTGCCTTCAGCAAGGCCTTTCTGGGTACCCCTCCCTCATACACACACCTTCTATCCTCCTTTCTTGCTTTTATTTTTTCCCCCCTTATCCCTTATCACAATCTAACAGGCTATATTTCACCTGCTGATTGTTTTTATTATCTATCACCCCCAGTAGAATTTAAGCTGATGATCTTGTTCACTGCTGTCTCTCCAGGGCCTAGAGCAGTACCTGGCACATAGTTCAGTAAATGTTTATTGAATGGTTGAAGAAAGAAATCCATTCACTTTCAAGAACTGGAGAGTGGGCATCTATGGGTTTTGCTTACCTAGGATCCACTTCCACTTCTGGTGAAAGTTTTCCTCCCTCACTCTCAGTTTAAGTAGTTTGGGAAAGTCCTGCCTCAAACCCCAGATTCAGGTCCAGACCAATCTGTTAGTTTCATCCACTTGCTCACAGTCTTTGGTTCAGGGATGGGTACAGAACCTGAGTCGGTCTCATCAAAGCCAGTCTCAGAGTTTCTGCTGGAACTGCTAAGACAGAGTATTCTCTCCCTACTGGTATTTCTGAGAGGAATAGGATGTCTGTCCGGAGCTGCTGATAGCCATCTCACTACCGCCAAGGAAAAGCAGGGGGTCAGATCCTGGCCCAAAACCTATGGGTGATCTTTCAGGCCTGACCATAGGCAATTACAAAGGCTTCATGTCAACTCGGTCTGCTATAAGAGAATACCACAGATTGGGTGGCTTGAACAAGGCACACTTGTTCTCACAGTTCTGGAGGCTGGGGAGTCCAAGATCAAGGTGCTGGCAGAGTCTGGTCTTGGTTAGGGCCTGCTTCCTAGTCTGCAGACAGCCGCTATCTCCTTGTGTGCTCACGTGACCTCTTTGTGTATATGCATGTGTAGAGAGAGGGGGGAGCCCTGGTGCCTCTTCCTCTTCTTATAAGTACACTAATCCCATCATGCGGGGCCCACGCTCATGACCTAACCTAACCCTCATTACTTCCCAAAGGCTCTACCTCCAAATATTATCAGATGGGGGTTAGGGCTTCAACATAGGAATTTGGGAGGGGGGCAGAAACATTTAGTCCTTAACTCTTTACCTGGCAGGCCTCACAGGGGAAAGCTGTCCTCCCCACACCAGCCAATGCATGGTAGGCTCTGAAGGGAGTTGCAGTCAAAGACTAGGTCCCATGGCCAACCTAATCTTATGCATAACTGCATTCCTGGCCCAGGCACCTCTGTCAGAGGCCTCTTTACTGGGGGGTGTGCAGAGGACTCGGCTGAAACCTTCTTGTGGGGGAAGTTGGGGGAACCTTGCAGATACTTTCTCTACTCTGACTCAGTACTGAGGTCTTTTCTCCTCCTAGGTATCCCCACTCCCCCCACCCCAGATCCATAGAAAGCCAGGAGCCTATTGTTTAGGGCTCCCTCAGCAGTGAGACAATTCCCCCCATCTGTGCTGATACATCTGCCCCTCCCCAGGTGCGGTTCCATGGAACATTGGGGGGCCAGGGCTTTAGCCTCTTCCCTATACTATGGCAGTCAGTAAATAAAGGCTTAATTGTTATTTTCCTTTTGCCATGTTGTCTTAATTGACTACTTTGACAGTTCGCAGATCAGCTCGGCCCTTGATAAACAGTCTGCTTGAAAAGGAGCCAAAATAGAGGAAACAGAGACAGAGGGTGACTGAGTCTCTATAACATCATCTGGGCTCCCCTAAATCTAGCTGTGCTGAAAGCCAGTGTGACACTTGTTGGGCCTTTTAGTTATTGAGCAGCAGCAAATTAGATGTGTTTTGTGTCACTGAGTCCTGAGTCAAGTACCCTCTTAGTGACACCACAGTGGGCCTCAGAAACTGCTACCCCTGTGTTCCTATTCTGCCTTGGACTTGCCTTCATCGTGGTCCAGATCACCTTGTACTATTCTGTGTCACATGCCTGCCTCCCCAAGGGACATCTACTCTTAGAAACCCGGGGATCTGACTTCTCTCTCTCTCTTTCTCTTTTTTAATCTCTATACTTCATACATGCCCTTGCACAGAATCAGACAAAAATCTCTGTAGAATGAGGACTTAACTGAATAAAACTGTGGTGGACTGTGTATAATTACTCAACTAGGTAATTATAAACAGGATGAAAACTCCTCTTAATATTTTAAAAGTATACATTAAAAACATTTTTTATCCCCTTAGAATATCAAATCTGTAACTGGAGATAAAATCTGTATTAGTCATTTTTGCTGCATAATAAATTACCCCGAAACTCATCAGCTTAGAATAACAAACATTTATTATCTCAGTTTCTCAGAGTCTGGAATCAGGTGCAGCTTAGCTGGAATCCTCTGGCTCTAGATCCCTCACAAGGCAACAATCACGGTGTCGCTGAAGCTGCCATCATGTCAAGGCCCAAGTGGGAAGGGATCCACCTGCAAGCTCATTTGTGGGGATGTTTGCAAACCTCAGGTCCTCACTGGCTCTGGGCTGGAGAAGTCAGTTCCTTGTCACATGGGCCTCTCCATAGAGCTGCTCACAATTGGCTCCCTCCAGAGTGAATGAGAGAGCAAGAGAGAGAGATCCAAGATAGCAGTCACAGTGTTTTTATAACCTAACCTCAGAAGTGACATCACAACACTTTCCCCATATTCTATTTGTTAGAAACTAAGGTCTGCTAAGGTGGGAGAGCCGAGTTCAGGACATTGGTCCACCAGAGACCTCCCAGCTCCACATAATATCAAATGGTGAAAATCTCCCAGAGATCTCCATCTCAATGCCAAGACCCAGCTCCACTCAACGACCAGCAAGAGCAAGCCACAGTGCTGGTCACCCTATGCCAAACAACTAGCAAGACAGGAACACAACCCCGCCCATTAGCAGAGAGACTGCCTAAAATCATAATGAGGTCACAGACACCCCAAAACACACCACCGGATGTGGTTCTGCCCAACAGAAAGACAAGATCCAGCCTCATCCACCAGAACACAGGCACTAGTCCCCTCCACCAGGAAGCCTACACAACCCACTGAACCAACCTTAGCCACTGGGGGCAGACACCAAAAACAATGGAAACTATGAACCTGCAGCCTGCAAAAAGGAGACCCCAAACACAGTAAGTTAAGCAAAATGAGAAGACAGAGAAACACACAGCAGATGAAGGAGCAAGGTAAAAACCCACCAGACCAAACAAATGAAGAGGAAATAGGCAGTCTACCTGAAAAAGAATTCAGAGTAATGCTAGTAAAGATGATCCAAAATCTTGGAAATACAATGGAGAAAATACAAGAAACGTTTAACAAAGACCTAGAAGGACTAAAGAGCAAACAAACAATTGTGAACAACACAATAAATGAAATTAAAAATTCTCTAGAAGGAATCAGTAGCAGAATAACTGAAGCCAAAGAACGGATAAGTGACCTGGAAGATAAAATAGTGGAAATAACTACTGTAGAGCAGAGTAAAGAAAAAAGAATGAAAAGAATTGAGGACAGTCTCAGAGACCTCTGGGACAACATTAAATGCACCAACATTCAAATTATAGGGGTCCCAGAAGAAGAAGAGAAAAAGAAAGGGACTGAGAAAATATTTGAAGAGATTATAGTTGAAAACTTCCCTAATATGGGAAAGGAAATAGTTAATCAAGTCCAGGAAGCTCAGAGAGTCCCATACAGGATAAATCCAAGGAGGAACATGCCAAGACACATATTAATCAAACTATCAAAAATTAAATACAAAGAAAAAATATTAAAAGCAGCAAGGGAAAAATGACAAATAACATACAAAGGAATCCCCATAAGGTTAACAGCTGATCTTTCAGCAGAAACTCTGCAAGCCAGAAGGGAGTGGCAGGACATATTTAAAGTGATGAAAGGGAAAAAGCTACAACCAAGATTACTCGACCCAGCAAGGATCTCATTCAGATTTGATGGAGAAATTAACACCTTTACAGACAAGCAAAAGCTAAGAGAATTCAGCACCACCAAACCAGCTTTACAACAAATGCTAAAGGAACTTCTCTAGGCAGGAAACACAAGAGAAGGAAAAGACCTACAATAACAAACCCAAAACAATTAAGAAAATGGTAATAGGAACATACATATTGATAATTACCTTAAATGTAAATGGATTAAATGCTCCAACCAAAAGACATAGACTGGCTGAATGGATACAAAAACAAGACCCATATATATGCTGTCTACAAGAGACCCACTTCAGACCTCAGGACACATACAGACTGAAAGTGAGGGGATGGAAAAAGATATTCCATGCAAATGGAAATCAAAAGAAAGCTGGAGTAGCAATTCTCATATCAGACAAAATAGACATTAAAATAAAGATTATTACAAGAGACAAGGAAGGACACTACATAATGATCAAGGGATCAATCCAAGAAGAAGATATAACAATTGTAAATATCTGTGCACCCAATATAGGAGCACCTCAATACATAAGGCAAATACTAACAACCATAAAAGGGGAAATCGACAGTAACACAATCATAGTAGGGACCTTTAACACCCCACTTTCACCAATGGACAGATCATCCAAAATGAAAATAAATAAGAAAACACAAGCTTTAAATGATACATTAAACAAGATAGATTAATTGATATTTATAGGACATTCCATCCAAAAACAACAGAATACACTTTCTTCTCAAGTGCTAATGGAACATTCTCCAGGATAGATCATACTTGGGTCACAAATCAAGCCTTGGTAAATTTAAGAAAATTGAAATCGTATCAAGTATCTTTTCTGATCACAAGGCTATGAGACTAGATATCTATTACAGGAAAAAATCTGTAAAAAATACAAACACATGGAGGCTAAACAATACACTCCTTAATAACCAAGAGATCACTGAAGAAATCAAAGAGGAAATTAAAAAATACCTAGAAACAAATGACAATGAAGACACAATGACCCAAAATCTAAGGGATGCAGCAAAAGCAGTTCTAAGAGGGAAGTTTATAGCAATACACTCATACCTTAAGAAACAAGAAACAGCTCAAATAAACAAGCTAACCTTACACCTAAAATAATTAGAGAAAGAAGAACCAAAAAACCCCAAAGTTAGCAGAAGGAAAGAAATCATAAAGATCAGATCAGAAATAAATGAAAAAGAATTGAAGGAAACAGTAGCAAAAATCAATAAAACTAAAAACTGGTTCTTTGAGACGGTAAACAAAATTGATAAACCATTAGCCAGACTCATCAAGAAAATAAGGGAGAAGTCTCAAATCAATAGAATTAGAAAATAAAAAGGAGAAGTAACAACTGACACTGCAGAAATACAAAGGATCATGAGAGATTACTACAAGCAACTCTATGCCAATAAAATGGACAACCTGGAAGAAATGGACAAATTCTTAGAAAAGCACAACCTTCCAAGACTGACCCAGGAAGAAATAGAAAATATAAACAGACCAATCACAAGCACTGAAATTGAAACTGTGATTAAAAATCTTCCAACAAACAAAAGCCCAGGACCAGATGGCTTCACAGGTGAACTCTATCAAACATTTAGAGAAGAGCTAACACCTATCTTTCTCAAACTCTTCCAAAATATAGCAGAGGGAGGAACACTCCCAAACTCATTCTATGAGGCCACCATCACCCTGATACCAAAACCAGACAAAGATATCACAAAGTAAGAAAACTACAGGCCAATATCACTGATGAACATAGATGTAAAAATCCTCAACAAATACTAGCAAACAGAATCCAACAGCACATTAAAAGGATCATACACCATGATCAAGTGTGGTTTATCCTAGGAATGCAAGGATTCTTCAATATATGCAAACCAATCAATGTGATACACCATATTACCAAATTGAAGAATAAAAACCATATGATCATCTCAATCGATGCAGAAAAAGCTTTTGACAAAATTCAACACCGATTTATGATAAAAACCCTCCAGAAAGTAGGCATAGAGGGAACTTACCTCAACATAATAACAGGCCATATATGACAAACCCACAGCCAACATCATCCTCAATGGTGAAAAACTGAAACCATTTCCACTAAGATCAGGAACAAGACAAGTTTGCCCATTCGCACCACTATTATTCAACATAGTTTTGGAAGTCTTAGCCACAGCAATCAGAGAAGAAAAAGAAATAAAAGGAATCCAAATTGGAAAAGAAGAAGTAAAGATGTCACTGTTTGCAGACGACATGATACTATACATAGAGAATCCTAAAGATGCTACCAGAAAACTACTAGAGCTAATCAATGAATTTGGTAAAGTAGCAGGATACAAAATTAATGCACAGAAATCTCTTGCATTCCTATACACTAATGATGAAAAATCTGAAAGTGAAATTAAGGAAACACTCCCATTTACCACTGCAACAAAAAGAATAAAATACCTAGGAATAAACCTACCTAAGGAGACAAAAGACCTGTATGCAGAAAACTATAAGACACTGATGAAAGAAATTAAAGATGATACCAACAGATGGAGAGATATACCATGTTCTTAGATTGGAAGAATCAACATTGTGAAAATGACTATACTACCCAAAGCACTCTACAGATTCAGTGCAATCCCTATCAAACTACCACTGGCACATTTCACAGAACTAGAACAAAAAATTTCACAATTTGTATGGAAACACAAAAGACCCCAAATAGCCAAAGCAATCTTGAGAAAGAAAAACGGAGCTGGAGGAATCAGGCTCCCTGACTTCAGACTATACTACAAAGCTACAGTAATCAAGACAGGATGGTACTGGCACAGAAATAGACATGTAGATCAATGGAACAGGATAGAAAGCCCAGAGATAAGCCCACGCACATATGGTCACCTTACTTTTGATAAAGGAGGCAAGAATATACAATGGAGAAAAGATAGCCGCTTCAATAAGTGGTGCTGGGAAAACTGGACAGCTACATGTAAAAGAATGAAATTAGAACACTTCCTAACACCATACACAAAAATAAAATGGATTAAAGACCTAAATGTAAGGCCATACACTATCAAACTCTTAGAGGAAAACATAGGCAGAACACTCTATGACATAAATCACAGCAAGAACCTTTTTGACCCAGCTCCTAGAGAAATGGAAGTATAAACAAAAGTAAACAAATGGGACCTAATGAAACTTAAAAGCTTTTGCACAACAAAGGAAACCATAAACAAGATGAAAAGACAACCCTCAGAATGGGAGAAAATATTTTCAAATGAAGCAACTGACAAAGGATTAATCTCCAAAATATACAAGCAGCTCATGCAGTTCAATATCAAAAAAAAAACAAACAACCCAATCCAAAAATGGGCAGAAGACCTAAATAGACATTTCTCCAAAGAAGATATACAGATTGCCAACAAACACATGAAAGGATGCTCAACATCACTAATCATCAGAGAAATGCAAATCAAAACAACAATGAGGAATCACCTCACACCGGTCAGAATGGCCATCATCAGAAAATCTACAAACAATAAATGCTGGAGAGGGTGTGGAGAAAAGGGAACCCTCTTGCACTGTTGGTGGGAATGTAAACTGTTACAGCCACTATGGAGAACAGTATGGAGGTTCCTTAAAAAACTAAAAATAGAACTACCATATGACCCAGCAATCCCACTACTGGGCATATACCCTGAGAAAACCATAATTCAAAAAGAGTCATGTACCACAGTGTTCATTGCAGCTGTATTTACAATAGCCAGGACATGGAAGCAACCTAAGTGTCCATCGACAGAAGAATGGATAAAGAAGATGTGGCACATATATTCAGTGGAATATTACTCAGCCATAAAAAGAAACAAAATTGAGTTATTTGTAGTGAGGTGGATGGACCTAGAGTCTGTCATACAGAGTGAAGTAAGTCAGAAAGAGAAAAACAAATACCATATGCTAACACTTATATATGGAATCTAAAAAAAAAAGGTCACGAAGAACCTAGGGGCACTACAGGAATAAAGACACAGACCTATTAGAGAATGGACTTGAAGACACGGGGAGGGGGAAGGGTAAGCTGGGACAAAGTGAGAGAGTGGCATGGACATATATTCACTACCAAATGTAAAATATATAGCTAGTGGGAAGCAGCTGCATAGCACAGGGAGATCAGCTCGGTGCTTTATGCCCACCTAGAGGGCTGGGATAGGGAGGGTGAGAGGGAGGGAGACACAAGAGGGAAGAGATATGGGGGTATGTGTATATGTATAGATGATTCACTTTGTTATAAAGCAGAAACTAACACACCATTGTAAAGCAATTATACTCCAATAAAGATGTTAAAAAAAAAAAAGAAACTAAGGTCTGCCCCATACTCAAGGGGGTTATTATACAAGGGCCTGAGTACCAGGGGCAGGAATAATTTGGAGCTGTCTTAGAGGTTGCCTTCCTCTGTCCACCCTCTGACCTCCAATGGTTCACAACCCTCTCACATGCAAAATACAGTCCTCCGCTACCGAGATCCCTAAAGCCTCATCTCATTACATCAGTTCAAAGTCTAGAATTGCATCTAAATCGTTCAGGTGTGGATGAGGCTCCTCAAGTGTAGACTCGATCTATAGACCTGTGGAACTAAAGAGATAAGTGATCTGGCCCCCAAATACCCAACATACAGGAATATATTGTTGTTCAGGAATATATTCCTGTTTAACAAGGTGGAAAATTCGAGGCACAAGGGCTCACGGGACCATAGAAATTCTGAAAGCCAGCCAAGCAAATGTTGGATGTTCCTTGATTAGAACCACCCAAGTCCTGGGGTTATTTCTCCATGGTTCGTGGCTCCACTCTCTGGGCTATCAATTCTGCCCTCTAGATCATCTTTACTTTTTTATGGAAGGTAGTACTTTTCGGCAGCTGAGCAGCTCTCTTAGCTTGCTTCCTGCCAATAGAATTCTGGGAGTCAAAAAGCATCTCCTCATTCTGTTCCATCTCTGTCTCCTGCAGTCCAAGTTGGCGATGTTTCCACAAATATGTCTTTTAAGAAACTTGTAGGTCTCCTGTGAAACTCTTTGGGGTTCACTCCATTAGGCAAATCCATACTTACAAATTTTTTTGAGATAAACCCCTTTTGTGATGGCTGAGGTCCAATACCCTTAACTTCCTAGGGACCCTGTAGTTTGAGAGGATTTGTGAGGCACACCCTTAATATCTTATGATATTATAAGAAATATGTGTTTGGTCTTCATCCCCAGCTCCTGGCCAGAGCTCCACAGGACACTGTAATGTCCTAAATGATGATAGCGTTAGGAGCATCTTTTGTTTATCTGGATTTTGTCCCTGGCTCCTGGAACAGCTCCAGAGCGCTAAAGGTAAAAGGAGACTCTTTTGTCATACCAAGTCCCTTTCAATCACACCTGAGTTTATGTTAATGAGACAACTTTCGGAAAGCCCCTAAGGATGGCGGGGTGGGAGGCTGGTTGCCAGGGGAACCAACCATATGCTTAGAGAATTGGGACTTTCAGTCCCACCCCCTGACCTCCAGGGGACACTAATGATTTAACCAATCATGGCTGTGTAATGAAACCCATAAAACCCTAACTAAAGGGGTTCAGAGAGCTTCTGAGTTGGCGAACACATGGAGGTGCTGGGAGGTGGAGCCCCTGGAGAGGGCAAGGAAGCCCTGTGCCCCTTCCCACATACCTTGCCCTCTGCATCTCTTCCATTTGGCTGTCCCTGAGTTGTGTCCTTTCTAGCAAATAGGACAGGCTTGAGATTGGGGCCTGAAGTTGGGGGCGCGGGGGGGACAGTCTTATGGGGCCGAGTCCTTAGCCTATTGGGACTGTGCTAACTCCGGGCAGTTAGTGTCAGAATAGGGTTAAATTGTAGGACACGCAGTTGGTGTCCTCTGAGAATCAGAGAATTTGTTGGTGTGGAAAATCCTGCACATCTGGTGTCAGGAGTGTAAGTAGAGGGAAAGTGGAGTTTTTCCTTTCCTCTTTAAGGGGGATTTTATAGACTCTGAGGCACCACCTTTGATCTTTCTGAGGTTTTAAAGTTTTACTTTTACATCCTCAGTTTTATCTTTAGACCCTGTTTTCCTAGCAGTGCCTGGACTTGACTTTTGCTTGGAAGTCATTTCTGAATTTTAGCGTTGTTTGCTGTCTGGAGAAGGTGAAAATTTTTAAAACCTGTTTTGTTTTGTTTGTATGACAGTGTTTTCCTCAATTTATTTCTCTGCTTGTGCATTTTACTATAAATATCAGCAAGAGACCAGGTGGCACATCCATCACCTTGGAAACACTCCTTCTTAACTTGAATACCCAGTTCATTAGGCATATTTTTAGTTTCACATACCTGCAGGTAACAGTGTTGCTAAACTTTGCCATTATATAATAAGGTTTCTCTTCCTGCAGTTTCGAAGAGCGTGTTTCTCATTTCCTTCTAAGCCTTCACCAGCAGTGTCCTCAAAGTCACGATTTCTACTAACAGTTTATTCAAGACAACTAGGCTTCCCCTTACCACACTCCTCAAATTCTCCCCAGGCTTTGCCTACTCTTAGGTTCCAAAGCCACTCCCACACGTATTTGTTAGAGCATCACCCCACTTCCGGGAACCGAAATCTGTATTTATCCTTTCCACATCTTACCTCCAGAGGCGACTATTCTAAAGTATTTAAAGAAAATCACTTTGTGAAAATTTCTTACAAGATTATACTCGTTTTATGAGTGTAACTTTTTACTTTCCTAAATGGTATTGTTTTATATATCTTCTGTTTCTCACTCTTTTCAACCATCCCTATGCTTTCAAAATCATCCATGTTTTTATGGGGACATCTAGTCAGTTGCTTCCAACTATGTGTAGTACACCATGGGTTATACCCCTTCCCTCCAAATTTTATCTGTCCAGTCGCCTAGGGGTGGGTGCCCAGATTACCTCCAACTTCACGCCATCATCCCAAATAATGTGCCATGAGCATCTTAATTCATGGTCCCTTATGAATCTGTGTGAGGATTTCTTTGGGATATATGCATACCCAGAACCAGAATAATGATATGTAGGTTACACACATGCTTAATTTGACTGGGAAGTGCCCAGTTACTCACAGTCAAGCTGCACTGGTCTCCATTCCCACCTGCCATGCATAAAGGACCGTGTATCCCACCTCTAAGCTGACACTCAATATTATCATCCAGTTAAAAACATTTTTTTCCCAGTGTATTTGTATGAAATCACATCTCATTAATATTTTGATTTGCACTTTTCCCAACAATTGATGAGTCTGAGCATCTCTTCATATACTTTTGACTTCCCTCTTCCAAAGACTGCCTGTTCATATCCTTGTTTGTACATTCTTTAAGGTCAGAGACCAGGTATAATTTCTTCTGCATTCTCCACTGCTCCCAGAACATTGCTGGACCTTGACTGTTGATTGATGAGAAGGTCAACGTGGCAGTGTTATTTGAGCTTGTGGATTTGAGGCCCCCCCCCCTTTGCTCTACAGAGCCTGAGGTGTTTGCCTTCATTCATTCAGAGCCCATTTATCAAATGACCACCCCATGCCAAGTCTTCCTGTGCAACTGTCCCTTCCGGCAAAGCCCAAATGATCCGTCAGTCACTCTATCAATTGAACAGAAGAATGAAATAGGTCACACTAGTCATCTGGCATCAGACAGACTCTAGTAACATTTTAAATGCCCTTTTATTGACTCTAACATTCTATGATCCTCCGATTCTAACTTATTGACTGATTGATTTTTTTTCCTTTTATTGTTATTTTTAACTGCCATGTGCCTAAAGCAAGGCAAGACCCAAGGAATTTTGGTGATGTCTTTGCACATCAATAGGAGAATCAAAACAACCTTTTGTTAAGTTTCTCTGCTTGTGAAGAGCAATCCCACATCTTAGTGAACTATCAGTGCTGAAAAATATGAATTTCATAGTCAAAAAGTAAACTCCTCTCCTTACTGCACCCTGTAAAGATCCAAGTCCCAATATGACAACATTTATCTACATTTCCAGAGAGAGGAAGTGTCCTCATCCATGGCTTAACTACTCCCACACCCACCCACCCCACGGCAAGGTTAGGTGCCCAACTCTGTAAGTCTTGACTGAAGCACCTCCACCCAATATTGTAATTATCTGTTTATTTGCTCTTCCTCCTCTAGATTTGAGGAACATTGGGCACACAGATTGTCTTATTCATTTCTTTAATTTACTGTTCTTAGCAAGGCATTTGTCACATAGTAGGTGTTCAATAAACATTTATTGCTTGAATGAACGGACGCATGAAAAAACATTTATTGAGCACCTACTTGCCACGTACTATGCCAGACGCCGGGAATTCATGGATGGATAAGACACAGTTTAATTATAAAATAGTGTGAACAGTGTCCGGTGGAAGGGCACCATGTCCTATGGGGAGATGAGCTTCAAATAAAGAGGGGATGCATTTATAGCACTTATCTTTTTCAACTCCAGCAGAGTCCTTCTGCCCTTGAATTTTAAATGTGACTTGTATTTTAATTGCAAGAAATAGGCTTTCTCTGGGTGGGTATGTGTGTGAGAGATGTGGATATGGATGTAGATGCTGCCTGCCTGTCTGACTGTGCCTGTCCCATCCTAGCCTGGAGTCAGTATAGGGAGGTTCAAGGCTCTTTGCCCACCATCCAAAGGGGCTTGGTCAAATGGGTGGGGCATGTGTGCAGCCATCTGGGACTGTGGTGCAAACATGAGCCTCACAATACTGGACACTTAACTCCTTTGGTCTGTGATCCAACAATTGGGAAAATCCAAGTTGGCCCAGGAAGGAGCTTTTCCAGCTCACTTCCACCCCCAATCCATGTCAATCTTCAACTCTTTTGGCCAAGCCAATGGGACCTGGGTCAAGTTCTGTCCAAGGGATTGGGGTTTGAGGGAGACTTAGACAAGTTAAGTTTGCTGTAAGGTCTAGTTACTTACTGCTTGGAAAACATACAAGTCAGAGCTCTGCACAGACCTTGTCTCACTTCATATCAGACCAGCAGGAAGGTTTCAACAATGACTCCTAAAATGGCCAATAGACGTGGGGCAGAGTCAGGAAGTGGGCTAGATTTGGCTTTATGTATTCTGTGGAAAAACAAATACCCATTTCTTTGCTCTCATTTTAAAATTTACTCCTTATGAAAAGGTTTCTTTGTGAAGAACCACTTAATAGTTGGTATTTGATCAAGCGAGACAAATTTGAGACAAATCTCTAAAGAGATTTCCTTTGTCTTCCTATCTGTGGACTTCGGCGAGTCGAGTCTGATACAAAACAATCTTCAATAAATTTTTTTGCATTGATATTCTACAGGGTAGAGTTCTTTTATCTTTATTTGCTCCATGATTTTAAAGCACTTGCTCAGTGTCCACAGTGTGGGTGTCAGTTAAATGTATGCAACTCCTGCCTTGTCATTCTTTAAAAAAATCATTGGACTATTTTGCTCGCATGTAATTGTTAGCTCTACCTTTCATGTATGTAGCCACTTCAAACCAGGACCTAGTGCATATGAGTTTCCTTTTTTCGGAAGGATTATGTGAGCTTTTCCATCATAAGCCAAAATAATCAATAGCGGATGAATTGATGAATGCTGCCACTAACAATAATTGGGAGATGTCAGGACAACCAATAGAGCAGGGGTCGGCAAACTTTTCCTATAGAGGGCCAGATAGGAAATACATTAGGCTTTGTGAGTTGCATAGTTTCTGTCATAACTACTCGCCTCTGCCTTTGTGAGACCAACACAGCCATAGACAGTATGCCAATGAACCAGCATGGCTATATTCCAAAAACTGTATTTACAAATACAGGCAACAAGCCAGATTTGTCCTGTAGGCTGTGTTTGCTGATCCCTAATCTAGAGCAAGTGATAGAAACAGATAGCTTTAGCTACGAAAAATATCTAGCCTACCCCACTGGCCTTTGAAGCCCTGCTTTTAAGCTGACTCTTAGCATATAGCACCTGCTGCCAGTTTTGTGTTTTTTGAACTTTACGTGTATAAGTAGAGTGAGCGGTTCAAGTGAGAGTGTTTACAGAGGTATTCGATGACCAGAAGCTCTGAGTGGTACCCTGCCCTCGCGTTTTCAAGGGGAAGCCTCTTGTCCTGTCTTGGCTGGGCTACAATCATGGGCTGAAATAAAAAAGGGCTTAGAATGGAAACCAGACCTTTCACAGAGGATCTGGGTCCCCCAGGGGAGTTGGGGTTTGCTGCTTGGGGAGAAAAAAGCGACATGCTTCCAGGAGTCAGCTAGGAGCTTTATTCTCTAGTGGCTCAGAGATGAGCAAGAAGAGAGACCAGTTTCCCCCAAATTCTCCTGGGTGCAAAGTCGGTTCTGGTTTTGGAGAGGTCAGTATCACGGCACAGCACCTAGGCATAGAGTCCCAGATTCGGGCTGGCGATTTGTATTTCATTTGTACAGAAGCTCTGGGGGCAGTTGGGGGCTCTCTTTGCATCCGCTGACAGATGTGATCCACCCATTGCCATGTGGACTCCTTCTAATATTTCAGCATTTGCTGAGGCAATGATTTCACTGTCTGCGTGTAATTTCAGAGGGAAGCAAGGAAGACCTGAAAAGAAAGGCAAGAAACTGAAGCTCAGTTATCTTTCTCCTGGAAGAGGACCAATAAATCCTTCCGCCTTGAGTAGATCTGTAATCTTGTTCTTTGCTCTATCATTTTTTTCTCACGGCTGAGCAAACACAAGCCATCGCTGAGGTCCTGGCTCTGGGGGGCTCCCGAGTGAGCAGCATCTGTTAGATGGAGGAATAGTTCCTGCTCAAGATGTTTTCAGAGGGCTGACCCAGCACTGGTGTGAAGGCCATCAATTAGCCAGTGGGAGAGGGGAAGGAAGAGGCGGCCATGAGGTTGGTAATTACATACTATGGTGCCGGTGACCTCCAAGAGCAGGTGGCAGGAACAAGTGAAATGCCAGGCTCTGTCACTCAGGATTCATTTTCCCTCCTGTGTTTAGGCCTGAGGCCACGCTCATTGATCTGGAAGAGACTGTCTACACCATTTTGTTAATCGTAAGGACAATAAGAAAGTAATGCATGTAATATAGAAGGGTATTTTCCTTTTTTAAAGTTGCTTAAAAGTTCCTATTACATCTTTAAAACCACATTTCCCTCTCTCTGTCTTTATGTGTGTGTATACACACACATGTATACATATGTGTATACAGATCAGGATCAGGATCTAAATCTACAGCATGAGTTCAGTATTTACTACTTTCACAGAAATGGCCTTTGTTAAGGCCTTTGCAGCCCTAACATTTCCTTTTCTTCATAACTGCCTTCTTGTACAGAGTTCCTGTTATTCCTATTTCGCAGCTCCGGAGAGGAGGGCCCAGAAAAATGATAAAACATACTCATGCCCAGACAGCAAATCTGGTGACTAGATTTCAGCCTTCCCGGTTCTGCTGGCAGTTGTCAGTTTCACTCTGAGCCATGCTTCATTTCTGTCACCTTTGTCCCTGGTGTCTCTCCTTCCTGGGACCCAGCTCTACTTTTGGCCTTCAGTGGGGTGGGGAGGTGTGTGAGTTGTGCTGGGTGCCTGCGTTCAGCCCTGAGTGGCCCAGAGTCGAGTGGGGGAATGGACAGCAGCACATAAGAGCTCCATTTTCCTTCACTCTTGAGCCCCGTCAGACACTTCTTATAATAATAGGCCCCAATGTGCAGTTGATTCTGGGACAGACAGAGGTCTTGGCAGAAGCTGAGGTTACTTTCCAATTTCACTGAGAGTATAAAATGACATTTTGAAACTTTAAATCCTAGCACTCATGACCCTCAGCATTTTCTTTTTCCTTTTTTGTCACTCTCTTCTTTGACGACCAAGTCATCTGTTCCTTCAGCTTGAGACTATGTTTCTGGTGATAAGAAAAGACAAGATATCAGAAACCCCAGAGGTACCAACTACCTACCCCTTCCATGTTAACAACTTGCATTTCTACTCATTGGTTTATAGAGAAGTAAATACCTCTTTCTCGCAGCATGCCATGGTGGGGGGAACTTTGTGCCAAAGTAGCCAGATCAGACTGTAATGAGCAAGCATTCAAAAAAAAGGTTAAATTGACCTTTTAGAGAGAAACAGGCCATTCCTCAAAAACCATTATAGAGTCTGTCATCCAGAATATCCCTAAACTGTCGACCTCATTTACAGATTTCATGAAAAATACATCATCATAACATTGATGTATGGATGCTGTAGCATCCAATTTCTTGAAGGCATCTGTACCTGATAAGGATGCCAGTCAGGCACTCAGAAGCACAGGGGCTATATAAATGAGATGCAGCCCCACGGAATATAATACACACAGATGCTTTTCTAAAATGCGCTCATATCCTTTTGAAATAGGCAGTTTGGCTCTCTACCTTGGCTCTGAATGAAATAATGTTCCGGGCGGGGGAGGCAGGTAATAAAAACAACGATTGTGAAGTGTTACTGGCAGTTTTTTTCATTTTTACTGCAAGCTGGGCATACATTTGTCCCCATTGTCAGAGTGTTGGTGTTTACGTGTGAAAGACAAGGAAACAGGAAAGCTTATTCAGTTCTCTTGGCCGGGGAAACGCCATTTCCCCATCTTGAATCCCAAACCACATCTTAAGCAGGAATGAGGTGGCACATCATGTCAGATTTGGTCAGATTTGGAAGGTTTCTTTGGTACTGTGCCCATACCCTCCTTGCAACGTTGACATACCTGGTGATAGTTGCTATTAGAGCGTGATATCAAAACAAACGTGGCCCTTTCTGCCCCACTAGGTTTTAGTTGGCTGGATACTGAGAAGAGCCGTGAGGTCCAGCCTTTGACAGTCTGGAAAACCATTACCAACTTTTCTCATCCTTCAGGGGACACAGAAAGTGGGTGCAGTAATTTTGGAGGCAGAGGGAGAGTTGTTCAAATCCTCTGCCTTGGGCAGTGATGCAGGTAGAAAGCTTGATTCTATCCATCTTTATCCATCTTTATCCATCTTTATCCACTGTCAGTCTTGATTGACAGGACGAAGCTCAAAACAGGGAGGCGCGTTACTCTCAGAGCGACTCTCATACGTATTGGATGAGGAGCAAGAAGGAACTTGTAACCCTTCCTTGTGCTTCTGAGAAAAACCAGCCCAGCCCTTTCCGTTGGAGGTATTTATTGGGGGAGGGGGGGATGAAGCTGGAAGGGAAATGTACACAAACACACACACCTCAAAACAAATCTAAAATGCAAGAAGGGACTTCAGAGGTGGGAACAGGGACTGAAATCCCAGCTCAGAGCTTGCAAATACTCAGCCGCCAAACAGCAACCCTCTGTGTGCCCTGTCCTCATTTATAAGCGGCCAACAAAGCAAATGCAGGTGATCTGGGCTGATGCCGCGGAGGCCTCTCAGATGGCCAGGGCCCCTGCAAACTTATTCATTGCCTCATTAAAGCAATTTCAAAATCAATTCGGGATTTGACAAGCCGTCAGGACATTGTTGCTCCTCCGTGATGGGAGTGACATGTTAACAGCAATTAGACTTTTGCACGCGCGCATTGGAGCCTGTTCAGCATATTCTTTATTAGAAGAGCCTAAAAAGCGTTACTATAATCATCTAACCTGGGGTCATGGACACATGCTCTATGATCTCTGCCTCTGTCGGCAGAGCCCTCGGTGATATTTTGCCTATTGTCCGTAGAGATTAAAAGGAAGAGCTTACCCCAGATGCGATATTGGAAAATCAAAGGTCAGAGTAAAGCCTCTGGTAACCTCCATGTTTTTTAATACAAGTTGTAGGAGCAATCAGATTAGCATGAACAGATATTGCTCCTTCTAACAGATGGAGCAGGATTCTTATTCAAATGAAGAATGGGCTACAGTCATTTGATGGCAACATTTTTGGGGCAGGAGTGGGGATGCTCATATCCCAAGTGGGTTTGGCCAGCACTCGGACAGTGAGGATGGCAAAGCCTGGATTCCAGTTAGGCAGAGGCGTAACAGTCCTTTATTTCATGGAAAACCAGTTCCTTCTCTAATAAAATCAGTTGATCTGTTTGGAATGGCCCCTTTTGCAGCCAGCTCTGTTGGTCAATTACAATCATCAGTGGGAGTTGTTTTCCCTTCTGCTTTGGGAGCCCAGCAGAATCTACTGAAAAAGAGTAGTGTAACCTGATTTTCCCAAGACTCAATCAGCCAAATGGGATCCAAATAAGTCTCAAATCTCACTGGACCCCATTTATTTTGGGGGGAGGGTTCCATGAGGGAGTGTCTCATGTGCCCAAAGACAATTCCCTCCTGGACTTCTCTTCTGATTTCTGCTTTGATGGCTACCATCTGGGAGTGGTTTTATGTCTAGTGTCAAGTGTGACTAAAGCTACATCCTACAACAACCCTTCAAGTAAGTAGAGTCGGCCCTCTGTATCTGCTGCTGGTTGATTCCGCAGATGCGGAACCCATGGATGTGGAGAGCCGAGTGTACCATGTTATTTTATATAAGGGACTCAAGCATCCTCAGATTTTGGTATCCGTGGGGGGTCCTGGAACAAATCGCCCTATGCTGCCTCTTGAACAATAACTGATCTGCACCCAAGGGGGCTACCTCCCCAAGCTCCCAAAGTTGCAACGTCTTCAATGTTCCAAGTAAATGTTTGCTGAGTGGCTGACTGATTAACCGACTCACTGAATGGATGAATGCTGATTGACTTTATGATGGCCAAATTCATGCAAAGTTATATAATATTTCAAATTCCAAGGCTCATAGATACGGTCTGCTTACAATGACCAGTCTATTTAAAATTGCAAACAACACTATAGGGCTGACCCTATAGCCCGTATTCCCCTTCCCTGCTTTAAGTTTCTCTATGATGCTTATCACCACTGACGTCTGATATATTTTGTTTGTCTATCTCTCCCACTAGAATATAAAGGCAAGCATTTTTCATTGTTGTGGTCACTGCTTCAGTGATAGAACACTGAATATCACTTCAGTAATAGCATTGTTTCAGTGCTACAACAGTGCCTGCAACAAACTGGGGTCTTGACAGCTGTTGAATAAATGAAAGAGTTATGTACTTCAGGCATAAATGGGATTGGGGCCGTGTCCTCTCTTTGTTTCAGAAATATATCCATAGACCTGTGTGCATTATTGGTGAGAAATGCAGCATGAAAGAGCTGGAAGGAACTTTAGCACTTTTCTTACCCCCTTTGTCCTTTTCAGAAAAAGTCATTTGCTACCAACACCAAGATGGTAGAACCAGAACGAAAACTCCTTGTTGGGCAGCCTTCCGACTTCATATCCCACCCAATTAGTATGACCAGATCTAGGGATTTCCTCTTCCACTTAGCTCTTTATTAAAGGTCTTCTCAGAAAGCCCCCAACTGGTCTGATGTTTCCCCCACCCGCACTTTGGGTTGCTTCCTGGTTGGCTGACTGCAGAGGCTTTAGAGGGTCCCTGTTGTTTTGTTGGATGGGGGTGTGTGTGTGTTGCTAGCTTTTGAAGCAGGCCTGCTCATTGCTGATTTCCTCTAGGCGTTTGTTTTTGAAGCCAAAACTTCAAAGGCAAGCAACATCTGAAATTCCTCAGCTA
This sequence comes from Eubalaena glacialis, assembly GCF_028564815.1. NCBI lineage: Eukaryota > Metazoa > Chordata > Mammalia > Artiodactyla > Balaenidae > Eubalaena > Eubalaena glacialis. The sequence goes on from NC_083716.1 coordinate 128,143,642, forward strand.
TTTATCTGATTGGAGAGCTAGATGGAGACCCTCAAGAAGCCATTTGTTACTTTCACTGGGTTCTGTAGATAAGTGGGAAGCCACCATTTGGAGGATGAGCTGACCCCTGCCTTGAGGAGCAGAGTCTCTGCAGAGGATCTGCTTGGTGCGAATTTTTTTTTGGTCGCGCTGCGAGGCCTGTGGGATCTTAGTTCCCCAAACAGGGATCGAACCCGTACCCCCTGCAGTGGAAGGGTGGAGTCTTAACCACTGGACAGCTAGGGAAGTCCCTTGGGGTGAATTATTTTGACTTGCAGTTTCTCAGAGAGAGGCTTTAGAAAAAAAGTGTGGAAATTGCCCTTGTATGTGTGTGTTTGTGTGTGTCTGTGTGTTGTATATACATGTGTTTTTCATTTGTTTTTTTGTTTTTTGGATGGTGGGTAGGTAGTCAAAATGTTTAGAAGAAATCTTGGCATTTCCAACCAGTACTAACAGAACAGCAGTTTTCAAAGTGTGGTCCAGGGACCCCTGGGGGTTCCAGAAACCCTTTCAGGGGTTTTGTAAAGTCAAAACAGTTTTCATAATAACACTAAGATGTTTGCTCTTTTCACTTTCATTCTCTCACCACCAGTACTGAGGAGTTTCCAGAAGCTGCCCAACATGTGATGTTGCAACAGAATGAATGCAAAAGCAGATATGAGAAACTGTCTCCTATTAGGTCAGACATAAGGAGAATTGCAAAAATGTAAAACAATGTCCCCTCTTCTCATTTATCTTAAGAAAATATAGCATGTAGCTACTTTCCATAAAATTATAGTTTTATGTTAACATGTAATAGGCTTATTATTTTTAAATGAACTAATAATTTTTAGAAATTTTCTTGTTTCAATTTCTACTACAGTAAAGACTGATACATATATGTGTGTGTGTGTGTGTGTGTGTGTGTGTGTCTATATATATATAATATATATATATATATATATATATATATCTCCCTCTAAAACAAAAGGAACTTTCAGATCCTCAGAAATTTTTAAAGAGTAAAGAGGTCCCGAGACCAGAAAGTTTGAGAACCACAGTAACAGAGCTGTTAAAACACACTCTGAATAAAGCAACGGAGTATCATATATTTCAGAACTAGAAGGATCCTTGAAGGGTAATCTGGCTCAGTCCACTTCATTGCTCAGGCAGGCTAAGTATCACCCCTTTTTACAGATGGGACAACTGAGACCCAGAGGGTTCACAGACTTTCCCAAATCTCTGTGGCTGTTCAGTGCAGAGATAGGAAGAGGAGAGAGACTGGGACAGGACTGGGACCAGGGTCTTATTCTTTCCGATGCAGACATAGTTCCACCCACTCCCCAGCTCTGCCAGGGACATGAATGGTCCTTATTAAGAAAATATAAACCAACAAATAGACAAACCTATCTTCTTCCTTATCTCTTTTTGTTTGGCTGTAAGTTTGTCTTTGTTAAGTTTGTTCGTGAAGGATCTGACAGTGCTGGAAAGAACCATGTATTTGCTTAGCTTATTGGGTTTAGAAACTGTGGGCTGAAGTTGGTGATGTTGACAATGCTGGTTACAGTTCTCTCGAGGCTCGACTTGTGGAGGATCTGCCTCCAAACTCACTGGCATGGCTGTTGGCAAACCATGGCTGGCTGTTCACCAAGAGACATGCGTTCCTTGCCACATGGACCTGACCTTGGGGCAGCTCACAGTATGGCAGCTGGCTTCCCTCAGAGGGAGTAGAGTAAAAGGGGCTCCAAAATGGAAACTACAATCTTCTTGCAACCTAGTCTTGGTAGTGACACGCCATCACTTTGGCCATATTTTAATTTTCAGACTCGAGTCACTAGGTCCAGCTCACATTCAAGGGGAGGGGATTACATACAGGCCTGAATACCAGGAGGCTTGAATCCTTGAGAGGCATCTTAAAGGCCGCCTACTACAACCTCTAACCTAATATCTGATCCTCTCATTCATTTAGTGAATCCACATCATCACACAGTGCCTTCTGAGTTTAAATAACTTGTGCTCACTGCCTCTGGACCAGTCTAGTACAGAGGTTAAGAGCACAGACTTTGCAGCCTGTCTTCCTGGGTTTGAATCCTAGCTCTACCACTTGATAGCTGACGAGCTTGAGCAAGCTACTTGTGACTCAGTTTCCCATCCATAAAATGGGGCTGATAACAGTTGCTCCTTGATGGTGGTGGTTGTGAAGATCAAGTCAATGCGTAATATGGAGTGTTTAAGACAGTGGCTGACACAGAGTAATAGCCATATGGGTACTTACAGTCATTAGGGCTATGCACCAGGCACATTACATCAATTATCTTACTTGTTGCTAACAATATTCCCATGAAGTAGGTATTTTCACTCCATCTGACCAATGAAAAACTAAGGCTTAGAGAGTTTAAGTATCCTGCCTAAGGTGTTATCTGGTAATTGGTACCCTGGTAATTGCTGGGATTGGGATTCTTTACCAGGTTTGTATCCCCCAGGTTTGTAGAAGAAGTAGAAGGCCTTCTTCTACTTTGTTACCTTGGGGAATGTACCATGGAAAGAAAATGGCCACGTTAGATTTCAGGGAGAGTAAATAAGAAATACTTAATATACTGCTGATATAATTATGAATGAAAAGGAAGATGCTTTTTGATCATCCCTATGTACACCAATGGGAGTTTTTCTGGGACTAAATTTTACTTTGAAAATAAATGACTGGTAGCCAGGCAGACTCAAAAATAACCAAGCACGTAGGCTATAATTGTTTACCATGTGATTTTCTCATCCTTTCCATGGTACTTACCTTGCAATTAAATGATCAATAGTTATCCTGTAAGTAGCAAGTATGCCCATGAAATTTGTGACCTGGAAAATCAACCATTATAAGAGTGGAAGTGTTAAATGGTCTGGAAATGATCAGGGCCATCAAATCCACACCAGTGGGAAACCTCCTCCCTTTGACACATCTCTCAAGGCCCTAAATTCAGAGATACCCAAGTAAATTCCTAGGCTGTGAATTGGCACCATCTGCAGGCCTTTCCACGTGGGAGCTGGAGCTGCCTGGGGCCGTGTCTCCTTCCAGGCTGGGAACTTCTCCTTCGCACTTAGGGAGGGAGGTGCAGCTCTTTAGAGCCATCAGTAAAAACTCCATAATCAACTCTCAGGCCAGTGTATGAGTAAGCAAGGCCAGCTGTGGCCCCCTGGCCCACTGAGTTGTTTGCTCTCAGCAGAACTAGGCATGTTTCCCTGTGACTTCCTTGTAGAGAGAAACTTCAGGGAAGGCAAATGTCTGTGGATGGGTCTTGGGGAACTGAGGAGTCCACACTAATTCTAACATCAGTGCAGGCAGACCATACTGGGGAGGGGCAGCCACTGCTGATCTCTACATCTTCTCTGAAAAGAGATAATTAATTCCACAACTGCTCATTCAGGGGTAAGGAAGAAGGGTAAGATCAGTTCCTCTTCCTTAAGAACTTGCATCTTTACTGGGGATTTATGATAGATTCACATGGGCCAAATATATTATGTTACAGGGGCAATGGGACCCTGTCAACAGTAACTGGGAATATCAGAAGGCTTGGAACATGCACGCAAAGTCTAGTGGGAAGGGTAGAGTTTGAGCAACTGAGCAAAGAGGAAGGATAAATCCAACTTCTTTAGCTTTCTAGGAAGTGAATATACAGATTTCTGTAATCTGCCTTTTCGAGTCTCAGATCCTTCCCGTAGAGAAAGCTTCGTGTAGAGAAAGTGGACAGGCTTTGGAGTTGGGCAGACATGCCTAAAAGTCCTGGATCTGCCGCTCACTAGCTGTTGGGACCTAAAGCAAGCGACTTAGTTTCTTTGAAGCTCTGTTTTTCCACCCACAAAACAGGAATAGTAAAACCTACGGAGAGCGATAATATAGACTATATGAAGACATATGGACTTGCACATAGTAGGTGCTCAATAAACATTTCTTCCCTTCCTTTGCACTGTCCCTTCAAATCCTTTCCTGGACCTATTAGGCCTGCAGACCCAGCCAAGCCAATCCCTGTTTCCACATCACCTTGTGCCAGTCTTAGTCTCTTGAAACCTTTATCGAGGCTTCCACGAAATGCCACCTCCTCCACAAAGCCTTCCTCACCCCTTTCTGTCATAAGGGATTTCTCCTTTCTCCATACTCTCCTAGGCACTCTATCAGGCATTCATCCCACTCTCCCTGCATATTTGCTACTAGAATGACTTGGGCACATGCCCCATCTCCCTTGCCAGGAAACAAGCTCCTTGAGAGCCTTGGTCATATCAGGTTTATCTTTCTAGACCCACAATACCTAGCCCAGTGCTGAACCACAAAATGTGTTCAGGAAGTGTTTGTTGCATGACCAATTGACGCACTGAAAAGCAGAGCAGAAGGCAATTCTGGAAGAGAAGTCAGAGCAAAAGCAAAGGCACAGAGATGGGCATGGCCACGGTGCATACTGGGGCCCGGCATCAGCCTGGCTGAGCGCGATGGTTTGGGTCAGGGCAGGTCAACTCTTGGCAGCTTGGGAGCTTCAAGGCATCTGTCCCAATTCCTCTTCCCCAGCTGAGCACATCACCTCCTTCACTGCTTTTGAGGTTGACTTGATAGAAATCTGAGTCTAGTTCACTTTAATGTATTTAAAACTCAAACTGGAAACTCTTTCCTGCAGAGACAGTTATATCAGCTCTCTGGAGCAGAGGGGACTATATCTGGGTCACAGTTTTAATTAGGACAGTCAACTCTCACGGAAATGCTCTCAGAGGGAGGTTGGGTGTGCCCATCTCTGCCAATTAGGAAGCAGATTCGGGCTGCCCACAGTCATAGGTGCAGCGTTTGTTAAGCTCCCAAATTAATTCACCTTGCAGGCCACTCAGTACTCGTTTGTTCATAGAATTAAAACTCAAGAGAGAGAGGAACGGAGCTGCCTGACCCTCTGCAGAAGGGTTCAGTTTCCTCTCCAAAGCCAGGGTGCTTTGAGGGAAAAGTTCTAAAGTAGACCCAAGACTACCAGAGGGGGAGAAGTGGAGAGGAGGATGGGTTTCACCACTTAAACTAGAACTAGAAGAACTGACTCCACGTGATCAGGCCGAGAGAACACATTTGCCTTGAACATCTTATTAGCCGGACAGAAAGTACCTGGCTCTTTAATTAATTAATTTATTTATTTTTGGCTGTGTTGGGTCTTCGTTTCTGTGCGAGGGCTTTCTCTAGTTGCGGCAAGTGGGGGCCACTCTTCATCGCGATGCGTGGGCCTCTCACTATCGCGGCCTCTCTTGTTGGGGAGCACAGGCTCCAGTCGCGCAGGCTCAGTAGTTGTGGCTCACGGGCCTAGCTGCTCCGCGGCATGTGGGATCTTCCCAGACCAGAGCTCGAACCCCTGTCCCCTGCATTGGCAGGCAGATTCTCAACCACTGCGCCACCAGGGAAGCCCCCCCTGGCTCTTTAAAATTCTTCTTTGATCTATCACAGGCTCACAACATTTTCAGAAGGGCCTTTAGTAGTTTTACTCATAATCACTAAGATCACACAACTAGTTGGTATCAGAGCCTCGTCTCGCAATGATATCTTTCATTACTTAGTGCTTTTTATATTTTCCAAGTCCTTTTACATACTTTTGTTTCTCAAAACCAGCTATATAAGAATTATGATCCCCATTTTAAAGATGAAGCAGTTGAGGTTCAGAGTCAGAGTCAGCTAAATGGTACAATGTCCAGTTAAGAGCTGCTTTCTCTGGTCCTCTCTCCCTCCTATTATGACTTACCCCAGGGAGATTGAAATTAGTGCTGAAGCCAAGGACGGGTGTCTGCAGAGATGCTGCTACGAGGCTCCGTTTATGTGACAGAAAGAGAACGCCGACCGCTTGGGGAGAGTGTCGGGAGCATCATTTCTTCATCCCTCAGCCCTGGAAATCCCCAGGCAGCGGAGCCTAAGGGATGCTGTGCACTCCCTAAGCGGTTCCGGGGCAGCACTCCTGGCATGCTATGCAAAACCTCAGGCACGCATTTTCAGACAACCATTCGCAGGCCACAGAAGTTTCCCCAAGACACTTGGTAAACCTTCCTCAAATCTGTGCTGACTTTGTGTGGGCGTCTGGGTTTCATCAAGAGAGCGCTGAAAGCAGCAACCCCACAAGGGCTGACTCAGGTCCTGCCTTCCCTGCTCTATTGCTTTACAGTCCCCCTTCCTGAAATGCAAACACGGACAGCATGTTCATGTACTACGCATGCTTCTTTATTTACAAGCTCTGCCAGGATGCGATATTTTGAGATATTATGAGATATTTTCTCTAAATTTGTGTACAGCTGTAGGTTCTCAAATTCTGCAGAATTATGTGTGAGGAGGAATCCACTGTGGGCTCTATGGGTTCTCAAAACACACTTAAGAGATGCCAGGCTCACTGGCATTGCCCCTAAGTTCAATCACTTTTCCTGATGATTTCTAGTTTTAAATTTGTAGTTTTAAAAAATGGATGGAGGAGAAGTTTGAAAAAAAAATCTTGTCTTCAATTTTCGTTTATCACCAAGTCCCAGCTTTCCAAAGGAGTTACTGGACCTTGTTAGTTTCATCAACTTAAAAACAACAACAAAAACCTGCGGTTTTTTTTTTTTTGGTCCGCAGGGTGAGCTGCTGGTAGCTGGGGTCCGGGCCGCCAGCACTGCAGCTCTGTGGCTTTCCGAGACTAACCAGATGGATTCGTAAACAGATTCCCTGGGTGGCGGGGGCAGAGGTGAGGACAGACAATGAAGATGGGGTGTCAGAGCAAAGCCGGGACATCTCTTGACAACAGAAATGGGAAACAGGGAAGCAAAACATCTGACCTGGTGTTTAAGGAAGGCTAAATAATGGGGCTCCTGGTATCAGACTGTTTGTCTCTCTGAAGGACCTCAAGAGACACGTGTCTAAAGTTCCCATAAACCTCAGATAGATAAATCCTCTTGTCTTTTTTTCCCAACTTTCAAAAACGGCCTATATTATTCAAGAAAAACCTCAAAGCTTTGAGTTGGTATCAGGTAGCCCAATTTAAGGTCAGATTTTGCATAGAAGGTTCAGACACAGGAAATACACTGGCGTAAAACAGTCAAGAGGGCATTGAAATAATGCTACCATTTCCACAGTCTTCACACCGAGATGTGCTATGTCATCTGTGGGCATTTTCTTCTGATGGTTGGTTTGCAAAATAACTAGAGTGCCTTAGCATAGCCAGTGGGCCTCTGTTGTGAAATCTCACAGAATGAAAGAGAGGGGAATTTTGCTGTGAACCCGAAGTCTATTCCCAGGAGGAAGGAGGAAGAAGCTTCTGGTCCCACTTGTTTCCACGGTTAAACAAAATAGAATATTGGTCTCTTCTCTCATTAGAAATGGTGTCAAAATTGTCCAAAAGAAACCACCACCATCTTAGCACACAGTTCAATAAACAGATCTTTGGAGCAGCATCTTCACTATGTATCTTTTAAAATTTTATGCCCCTAAAGCATCGTTCATCTCTGACAGTTCTGCCAGGTTGGCCTGTTAAATTTTAAACTATTGAAATGTCATAATCCTTTTGTAAATGAATATAATCCCAACTGGCGATTACTCCTGAGAAAACTAGGAAGTGATCTGAAAAAGATGATAATTTATGATAATATAAAGCAGGACCGATTGTTCCTCTTGGATTAAACAGTTCAGAGTTGAGCTGAAGTCCAGGGACTTGAATTTCTAATCAGTATTATCCAGTGGTAAAACTTTGTGGACCAGTTTTGCCATTGGTAAAACTTTCATTTAATAGATAATAGAGTGTATTTCCTGAGAAGGATTGATTTAAATATATTAGCTATTTCACACAAGATTATTTGTTAAAATTTTAAATTATAATAATACATATTAACAGGTATGTTCTGATTTCAGGTTGAAGAGTCAAAGATATTTCCATATGAAGTCAACACATCTATAAATTAGAATTAATGACATAATCACAGGAATGATAATATCAAGTTGATGTTTATAAACAAGGCTTATTTAAGAATTTTATGGACCAAACTACTACTCCCAGAGATTTCCCACTGTACATCCAAGCATACATATTACAAAGCACCCATATTTCACATTAAATACACACATACACACAGTTTTATGGATTTTTATAAATTAGATTTTAAAATTATATAGTCATTATAACTTATTTATTTGTAATTGACTAGAATTGTCCATGATTCATGAATAATTAGAAATCCTTTTTTTTTTTTTTTTTTTTTTTATTTATTTTTATGGCTGCGTTGGGTCTTCGTTTCTGTGCGAGGGCTTTCTCTAGTTGTGGCAAGTGAGGGCCACTCTTCATCGCGGTGCGCGGGCCTCTCACTATCGCGGCCTCTCTTGTTGCGGAGCACAGGCTCCAGACGCGCAGGCTCAGTAATTGTGGCTCACGGGCCTAGCTGCTCCGCGGCATGTGGGATCTTCCCAGACCAGGGCTCGAACCCGTGTCCCCTGCATTGGCAGGCAGACTCTCAACCACTGCGCCACCAGGGAAGCCCTAGAAATCCTTTTGATGTGAGAAAAATCTAGCCTGCAAATTCTTTTCAAATATAATTCCATTTTTACACATATTAAATTTAACAATTGGTGACAGTGTCAAGTTTGTTATATTTGTAGCTATTGAATTAAATATTTATTTAGATTTTGTGATTTTATTTTTTTTGTATTTTGAAACCAATACATTTTCCCCCCAGTCTCTAACATTTCTATAGATTCTTGAGAAGCCTTGTGTTCATAGCACCTGATATTTATAATGGCCCAGTTTATAAAATCCTTTGAAGTCATAAAGTATTTTAAAAATGCATAGGACCTTGAAGAAGTATTATTGTGTCATTGTCGCTTTTTGCCTCTTGTCCTCAGTAGCTAGATTACATAGGTCCAGGATCTAAGAGGACTGGCCTCTAATATCAACAATTCCCATGACCTGCTTGTGGAATTCATACTTCTCATCCTTGAAAACTTAGGCTGTGCTGGATTAGAAGGCCTGGTTTTGGGGTTTTGGTGAGAGGGGCTAGAGAACCACAGGCAAGGTACCCAGCTAAGGTTCTGCTGGATCTGAAGCTATGATGACCACCCAGTCAGTTTAGGCTCCTTATGCTGATGGACCATATTTGCAGGAGTGATTGACCCTGACTATCATTAAGAACTAGACTTGCTGCTACACCATGGGGACAGGAAGGACTGTATCTGGAATGAAGGGGATTCATTGGGGTGTCTGTGTGCTAACTGTAAATGAGCAAGTGCAGCAACCACAGTCCAAGAAGAGTAAAGCCACTGAGGATTCTGATTCTTAGAGCATGAAGGTCTGAGCTGTCACTGCTGGCTTGAGGGTGAGGGAAACCTACAACAAGTGATGGAGGAGGGAGATGAAAAATACCAGATATGGCCTTGGCATCAGCAGGGACTAGAGTTTATACCACTAAAGCTGTTTGAAGGTTTTTGTAGAGATTTTGGCTGGCTAACACCTTGAAGGTTCTGTGATGGTTTTGACTTAAAGTAAGGCTTGAGCAGAGCTGAGCAGTGTAAGGGGTGGACTTATCTGACAGCTTATGTACCTTGCTTCATATTATCTTGGCCCGCCTTTTAAATTTCAGCACTGCTGTGGTCACCAGCTGCATACAATTATATCCTGAGAGCATCGTTCTTCAACTGATCCTCGTTTCTCTTGCTTTCTACCTTGGACATTCTCTGCTACTTCACAAGAGATGCTCAGCCATGCTGATGCATTAAAAAACCTGCAGCATGAGGTATCACCACCCTATGGAGCATCCTTGACTAAGGATAATAGAGGCTTGTGGATAAATGCTCCTATCTTCTTTCCTTCAGTTGTATAATCCTAAGGTACATTTACACAGACCATCGGAGTCCCCAGTGGGACTGACCCTCAGGTACTTACTGTGATGATTATCTTGGAGATGTACCCTTTTTCTCTGTTTCATTATTCCTAGTTGCCCACACTTGTTCCCTGGGATCGCTGCCTAAGATAAACTATTGAAAATACTTGTACGTAAGTCCTTGCCTCAGGCTTTGAATTTGGTGAAACTAAGACTAAGAGATGCAAACTGTTTGTTTGTTTTTCTCTGTCCAGAATCTATTGGTTTTTTTCTTCTGCAAGTGTGTGTGTGTAACATAAATTTATGAAATCAATTAACTTTGAGATTTTACAGTGAAAGATTGACAGACTCAGTTCTCAAACCTGGCTGGTCATTGAAATTGCTTGGGGACCTCTCCCTTCCAAGCCTACTACATTAAAATCTCCAGGGTTGGGATTCAGAACCTTGCATTTTCTTAAAGTTCTGTAATTCACTCTATAGCATTTGGGCCCGAGAACTACTTGTTGGGATGCTCTAAGTCTGTTCCAGTGACAGAATATTGAGAATCTATGAGCTTTTAAATACTCTTGAGCAGGAGCGGGGATGCATAGGGTCCTAAATTTCCTTTACGCAGAGAGAGCCAGAGGAAAGGCAGAGGCACACAAGTTTTTCAAAGGACTGTTTGCTCTATCAGACTTCCCACAAAATTGACTTGATTTACGTGGGGTGCCCAAAATTTTGGTTTGGATTTATATAAATGCTTTGTGAAGTTACTGGCTTGTTCCCTGTTTGAAGTTGGTATGACATTGCTTCAGAAGTTCTTTCTCTTCCCTCTGTAGATGATTATACACTTTTCTTCATCTGGGAGCTATCTATTTGTTTCCAAAGGGGGTCAAGTTCATGACACAGGGAGAAAGCAATGATAATATTACATTTCTACTTGCTTAAGGTCCTGAGAGTATTTTTCAATGTGTAAATTCTGTGACATTTGAAAATGCTCTCTTTAAGGGTATCAGCTTAAGAATCAGAAGGGATGGTCCCCATTGATATTGTCTGAAAGAGACTCTCAGAGAATTTTATGAACAAGGCCATTTATCCACTAGGCACTATAGGTACAGCACCAAGGCCCTCGGGCTTTACAAGGTCTGTGAAGATGGTCCAGAAAGCACTCCTTCACCAGTGCTTTCCTTTCAAAGTGTGTACCCTGTAGGCCCTTTCAGAGAACACAGCCTAGAGGATGGTTCTCAGCTTTACATAACAAATCCACTTTAACATTTACATGTTCCTGAGCCTTCCATTTCCCCTCTTCCCCCATTACCCCACCGAGACAGTCTGGCGAATCTCTATTGCATTTGAGTCCCATTGTTGTGTTCAGGCTTCAAGGAGACATCCTAGCAGTGTATTAGGACTGGTTCCAGGTATCCTCGCCAGGAAGAATATTAAACCCAGATTCATGGGACAATGGTCTGATCTCAGTAAAATTCTTCCTTATCCAGCCTTATATTCAACTTTCAAGATCTATTCACCTGCTCCCTCCTTCTGGCACATATAACCAGGCTTGTGCTCATGGTAGAAACACATGATGCAGGGAGATAATGATTCCATCAGAAGTGAAGATATAGAGTAGCCAGGAGGTTGGTGACCCTCCCCTAGGGGTCTGAGCAGGTTTTACAATTCTTTGGTTTTATATGCTATTTCCTTCCATAGCAAGGGCTGAGTTTACTTGCTTGGGCTGTGCTGTAACCTGACTCCAATTTTTAGTCTGGAGGTTATGAGGGGAAGCAAAGTGATCTTGAGGAGGACAAGTGTCATCCTACAAAGTACTTTCCTCAGGAGAGGTCCTATTGCTGTTTGCAGATGAGAAGAGACTGGTTTTTTTCTGGCGAGGGAGAGGGAGCCACTTGCTAGGCTGCAAATTAAGAAGATTCTGAGCATTCCAAGTGTGCAGGCTCATCTATCCAAATGTCCCCATCCTGAGTTTTTGGAACCAGCTCTTTGAGGATTCTGACTTCGTCAAAGAGATCGATTGAGGCTGTGCATTCAGTCTCTTTTGGAGCTCTGCTAACCTTATTATTAAATCCTGCCCATGGTTTTCAGCACAGCCTGGTCTCTGGCTTTAGGAAATAAGCCATATCTTCTATCTTAAAAACTACAAAAGATACATTTTCACTTTCACAGGGTATCTTGAAGTTGATCGTTGAATATGTATCTTCAGTTGACCTCTCTTTTTCTTTTTACCAAAGTATCTAAAGTCATTGACAAAAAGTGCATACCTCCATAATTCTTGAAATTACATTGTCCCTACCATTCAAGGGCTATCACTACCACATAAGCCTATGCTTCATCTTTCACCTATGCTTCATCCAGGATGGCTACCAGTGAGAGTCTTAGTTGTTGTGATGCTACTGCACACCAGTGCTCGTTACCACCTCATTTACCACCAGCAACAGAGGGTTTCTGACCCATGAGTGAAAAAATTCCAAAATCCCATCCCAAGAGTCTGCTTTCTAGGGCCACTTCTGTTATCCACTGTCTTAACCTCGGTTTTTCCCAAAAGTGTGAGTCTGAGAGAAGGGTTTACATCCATATTATTTTAGGAAGTGACCACAAGGTACTGGGAAGAGTGTAACAGGCAAGGAGGGGAAGTTAATTCAAGAGGGCATTGTTAAGTGAATGAGTTGGGCATCCCTTTGGGACACTGGGGCTTGATACCAATGGGGTCCCTTTGAGGAGCTATGCAGCATATGCCTAAGGAATATCTGCTTAGGAGACACAAGACAGGAGTGTTTGTCCAATGTACCCACTGTCTCCCTTCCTCCATTAGTCAAGGTTTGCCCCAGGGGGTGTTAACTCCTCAAACTTCCAGGCTTGTGTCCTGTTAGAAATGCATGGTGTCCCATAGGGTGTTGCAGGGAAGCTCTGGGCCAGCTGAAACAAGGTGTTGTCAGGTTATTCCTCCACATGGCTGTTGCCTCATCACTGGCTAGAGTGAAAAGGTGAGCCAGGAGGACATGAGGCGGAACACATCTGATGTCCCATCAGGACCCATCCAAGAACTTGTCTGTTAAGCTAAGACCAGAACAGAATGTAAAAAAAAAATCCATCAATGACATATATCTTATGGCGTGTGTGCTACTCTATTTTTTAATGTATCTGTAGAAAGATGATCCCATTTTGTTTTCTTTCCTTTTTTTTTTAAAAAACATTTAAACCAAGGCAATAAAAAATACCCATAGAAGAAGGCCACTTGGGTATTCCAAAGGGAAAAAGAAAAAGATAAAAAAATGAAGAAAGGAAAATAAGGGAAAAGCCAATTGCCCAAAGGACTTAGAAGTAAAGTCTACCCTTGAATGACTGACTTGTCTCTAAGATACCCCACCCCTCTGTCCTGGGTGAACTCTTCCTCATCCTTCAGGTCCCAGTTCATTTCTCCTCTGTGGTTTGTCCAACTCTTTCCACCTTCTCCTGCTCAGCAGGTCCAGACTTTCCCCAGAGGGTCACTTGCAGTCTCCTCTGTGCTCCCAAAGCCTTTGATACAAACCTCCATTCCAGCATCTGTCGTATTGTATAGCAGCTCTTTGGCCTTCCTAATAGATGGGGACCTCTTCTCATTTTTTACCCTCAAAGCTTTTTCCAGTGCTTCATATGAATTTCTGACATTAACTTATTGATCATTTAGCAGATGACCTTTCAGGCTCTGCTATGTGCTGGGCACAGTGGGGGAGACACCATGTCGTAAGACCCAAGTCCTGTCTCCAGTGGGAGGCAGAGAGATCAAGTGGGCAGTCAAGAGGTGACTGATTAAAAGTCCAACCCCCATTATAAAGCCTGAAATCCTAATTTCAGCTGTTAGACTGATGGTCCTGAGCTGGTGAAACCCATGTGGGTGAGCCAGGGAGATAGTTCTTCCATCAGAATTGAAGACGTAGAATAGCCAGGAGGTTGGTGACCTTCCCCTAGGGGTCTGAGAAGACACTTCCCACCTCACGCAGGAATGTGTGGGAGGGGTCCCAGAGTAACGTGCCTCTGCCTGAGCCAAAGTGATCCTGGGAGTGGGGGAGTGGGGTGTCCCAGGGTATGGGCCAAATCAGGTTGTAAAAACCTGTCCAGATGAAATGGTGTCTGTTCCCCAGAGCCAGGCAGGACTGTGTCCCTTTTCAGCAGGAAATAGCCAGAGCAGTTGTCACCCTATTCCCTCGAAGATTTGAGGAAAGTTAAAACAGGAGTGGGGATTAATCGAGTCCCCCTGAAACTGAATTCCCTTACTGAGTTTATGATTAACCTCTCTTTCCAAAACTTTATTCCCTTCCTTGTTCTGTCCCCGTTCCCCTCAGGATTGAGGAGTGTCAAAGAAAAGAGGGGACTGAAACCAAGCAGGACCCTGTGGGACCTTCTCGGGTACAAAAGCCTTTCTGTGTCTCCTGTTGCTCCTTTGTAAAAAAGGCTTCGGTCTCCTAGGCCTTCCTCGAGTTCCAAAGAGCAGGCTCAAGCAGTTAATGATTAGGACACTAGAGTCACAGGATTCCTAGTTCCTCCTGAGGGATGTAGATAACAACCTGATGATATCTTTGAGTTGTTCTATAGAAACTAAGACCCCTAGCCAAGTGGAGGATGGTGGCTATGCTGACCACAAATACATAGACCCAAGACTGGGAGCCAGCTGCTTGAGGTTCTCAAAACATCACCTGCTATCTCACCATCAACCAGTCAGAAGAAGGTCCAGGAGCTGGTCAGGCATCCTATGACCCTCTCCCATAAGACCGTCTTTAAAAACCCTTGCCAGAAAGCCGTTGGGAGTTCTGGCTTTTTGAGCATGAGCTCCGTGTTATTCTTGTGTGGCACCCTGAAAATAAACACTTACTTTACACCAAACACCTGCTGTCAGAGTTTGACTTTCTGTGCCGAGGGCACACAAGTCCTTGCTTGGTAACACAGTTGCATTGGGAGATGAGGAACTTGGTGCCCTCGTTAGAAAAATAGTTCTTTAGAATGAGAAGCAATTTAAGCAAGATCTGCATTGCCTGGCTCAACCCATATGTTCCCCCCCAACCCCCTTTACCCCACACCAAGCCTCTACTTCCTCCCCAACTGTTGACCTTCTTCTCAGGTCAAACAGCTCTCCCAGAATGAAAGCCCCCAGGTGTCAATAGGACCCTTCTCTTTTAAGTGGTATTGACTAGGTCTTCCAGGATGGGGCTAGCCTGCAGACCAGACCTGTGAGTGCTTCAGAAAGAAATACCCTGGGAGGAAAGAATGATTCAAAGAGGCTGCCCACACTCTGAACATCAGTTCCCAGGTTGGTTTCAGTTCTAGGCCAAGAGTTGAAACAGCCCAGACAAGTGACCCTCTGCTCCTTCAAAGTTAGGCCCTGTTGAACCTGTCTGAGGTTTCTGGTCAGGCATTTGTGGAAGCTTGTCTAGGCCTCACCTGTCATGTGGTGGAGTGTTCTGTAAATTTGGAAATTTTCATGAATTATTTCACAAGCATTCAGACAGATCCAGCTTGTCTGTGGGGAGAGAAGTGGCTGCCTGATTTGTCACGTCTATTTTTTTTTATTTGGGACAAATTCATGTAAAACAAAATTAGCCATTTTAAAGTATATAATTCAGTGACATTTTGTACTTTCACAATGTTGTGCCACCACTACCTCTATCTAAGTCCAAAACATTTTCATCACCCCAAAAGGAAATCCCATACCCCCAAGCAGTCCCTCCCCCTTTTCCCTCCCACAGGTCCTGGCAACTACCTCTCTGTTTTCTGTCTCTATGGATTTATCTATTCTGGATATGTCATATAAATGTGATCATACAATGTATGACCTGTGTATCTGGTTTCTTTCATTTAGCATATTTTTGAGGTTCATCTATGTTGTAGCATGTATCAGAACTTTGTTCCTTTTTATGGCTGAGTCCACTGTATGTTTATGATACATTTTATTTATCCATTCATCCATCATTTCTATTTTTTGTTGCCTGTTAAGATCCAGGATGTTGATGAGTCTGAAACTGGGTGACCGGGGCCCTTCTGTGTTTTTCAAAAGGAGAATCAATTTGTAAAAGAAATGAAGACAGCCCAAGGTGTGATTCTCTAAAGAGGACACCTTCAGATGAAACACACATTTAGCTGGTCAGGAGTGTCTCCTTCTTCTGAACTTGGTTGTTAAGGAAATGTGAGAGAGATCTTTGCTGTATTTTAATTTTTTCTTGTTCAAGAGAAAGCACTCAGCTTGAATCCTCTAAACGGGGCTACCCTTACCTGATGAGACAGTTTCTTCATGCTCTTAAAGGAGACTTTGTAGGTAAGGTAAAAAGACGGTTGGTGAGCACAGTTCTCCAGATCTCTAAATGTAAATATAGCAGGGCTCCGACAAAGAGGAAGCAGACACCTGCATGGGGGTTGGTGTTTGGGTCTGGCTTGTCTCCCACCCTTGGAGGCCCAGTCTCACCTTATCTGCAGCCCACCATTTGTGCCAACAGAACGGGGACCAATGAAGGCAAGAGAGCTGCTCTTTCTGTGATGCATTTCCTCACCCAGTCACAAATTGCAACAGAGGAGATGAGATAAAGAAGAGGAACCTCAACAGAAAGGATGCAGTAGGGAATGGATGTAAACAATGGGTTTGCTGTGCAGTGACAAGAAATCAGCTTGAGAAGGGGAAACCGATGCACAGTTAGACCTGGCTGGGAGGCAGGACAACCCTCCATCCTTGTGTGTGGGGGAACCCTGTAAGGCCATTAAAGCTAAGGGGTCCATCAGGGCAAGTGCCCCTTTGATTTTATCCCCAGAAGATGGACTCCTGGATACCAAGGCTGAAATTTACTAGCAGATCTTTCTAGAAGAATTTTCCCTCCAGTCCATTTACCTGAATGAAGTAATTAAATAAAGCTGGGGTCTGAACCTGTTCATTAAATGTGATTAGTGGGAACAACCGCTTTATGGGGCTACAAGTGTCATAGCTGAATCAGCAGTCACTTTCTCCATTTAAAGTATCACTAGGTTTAATCTACCGTTGATGCCACTCTTAATTTTGACCCCCCATTGGGTTCTTAGCCCTTTTCTAGGAACAGGTGACAAGCCTTCCAGCGTTGCTGTATCTATACCCCACCTAACACTGCAGTGTGGTGTGGTGAGCAGAGAGAAAAGGCAGGAGACTTGAGTTTTAACCCATTTCTTGCCATGGGTAAATCATTTGCACCTCAGTACTGTGATCTCTGAAATGAAATGGGCAGCATTTCCCAAGTTTTGTTCTGTGTACACCAACTCCTGCCAATCATTGGTTGGTGGATAATTCCTAGAAGGCTTTGTTTCCCAGCGTTTCCAGCCTGCCTCATGCAAGGGCAGAGGAAGTCCTCAGGCAAAGAAATGCAGATAAGTTAAGGCTCTGAAGTGGTAAGGCCTGACGGCATGTATGTTGCACCAGTGATATAAATTTCCCTAATGTTATACATTTAGGATGTTGTCATTTTTTATATTAAAAAGAATAGTCGAATTGAACAAAAGCTTAACTCATTATTATTGTTATTGTTGTTATTTGCTATTTTAGTGTTATTTCCTCACTAGTGTGTCCTGAAGTGGAATTACTTGGCCAAAGATATTTTAAAACTTGTTATGGTTAGGACACTGATTAAATTGCTAGAAGTAAAGCCCCAAATACAGTGAAACTCAAAAATATAATGACTTAACAAAGAAGGAAATTTACTTCTCTTTTATACAACAGACCAGAGCTAAGTGGTTCTGCCATGTCCACACCAGCTTGCACCTCTGGTCCTGGTGGCTTTTCCAGCTCCCATCCTGTCCCAGCCAACAAGGGAGGAAAACGTCAAGAGGGCACATGGGCTTTCCTTACGAGGGCATGACCCAGAAGTGGCACATATTTTTCTACCCACATCTCCTTGTCAGGACTTGGTCCCATAGCGATGTATTAAGCTGCAAGAAGGCTACAAAATATAGTTTCTAGCTTGGCTATGCCTAATTAAAATTCAGGGGTCTAAAGATGGGGAGAATGATTATTGGTGGGCAGCCATTGTCTCTGCCGGAAGACTCATGCCAAATTATTTTCCAAAATGATTTGTGCTAAAAGTTCAGTTCTACCAAAGTTGCATGGGCATGCTCGTTAAACAAACGTTCATTAACCTTTTATTGTGTAAAACCTCCAGACACCATGGGGATGTTGACATAGAAGACAGGTGAGGCAGTTTTGTACACAGGAAGCAGCTAGAGTCAGGGATTAACTGGGATGCTGAGCTGTGGGGGTCAGACTCTGCATGGCGTGGAAAGGATTGGTGAACGTTGGAGCGTGCAGGCATTTCCCTGGAGGAGGCGACTTCAGGTGGAGGTTGCAGGATGATGTTGCTCATCAGCTCTTGATCATCCCTGCCGTTAGGGCCAAAGGTCAAAAAGGAAGTCTTCACTCGACCCTCAATGTCATTCCAGCCAACTCTTTAGCTTTTTCCTGAATCTTTCCACTGCCAACTGGTAGCCAAATGGTAGGGCTTTGAAATGTACTTCGTTTTCCGGATCTTTGGCGGAATATTGAGTCGGGGTAAAGAGATCAAAGGCGCGGCCGGAAAAGAGAACTTAGACATGCCAGAGGAGTTCAAGGTTATTTACATGTTCAGGGAATGCGGGTCTTCCAGCTGCTGAGAGTGTGTGCTTCTCCCAAGCCACACAACAACCCTTGTGGACAGTGAGGTCCACTCTAAAGATCTATCCATGGGTCCAGTTACTAAATATCCTTAACCAGACAATCTTCCCTCTGGGTCGTTTTCCTTTACATTCCATGAGTTGGAGAAGGGAAGGGACTAGTGTAGTAGTTGGATGAATGGCTGGAATGAAATGATGGTTAATGGCTGTACGCGCAGCTGAGATGCTGACTGTAAAAAAATTGGTCAAAATTGTGAAGAAGATATTCATTTTTGTCTCACCTCTCCTAGGATTTCCATCTTCATTTTCATTTCCATCTTCCATTCTCCACCAGTATTGTCATGGTCGTCCACATCATCTCCTCTCCAAAATGAGTCCTATTAGGCAGTCTCTCATGTTCTTTGTTTTCCTCTTCTCATTTTCTTACCCCTACTGATGTGTGTTCTACTGTCTTATCCTATATTTTCTGGAGCCTAAGTCTGCCTTCTCTCCATCCCTCCATCTCTCCTTCCATCCATTTATACTTTTATCCACTCATCTCTCCCATCCTCCAACCAACCACCATCCAACCAACCGACTGACCATTCGAGCAAGTTAATTTAAACTACAGTGCTAATGGCTTTAAAAGTCTTAACATTAAGCCTTCCCCTGTTGAAGGGATTTCTGGCATGATAACAGGTGAATGGGGCAAATATTTGGGGAGGAACATATGGTGAATTTAGCTGTCCTATTCTCTGCTTAATCATAGAGCTAGTTAGCTTAAATCTGTTCTGTCAGGATTCTGCTTAGTCCAAAGTCATCTCTGCCTAATTGCTGTCATTATAGAATGTGAAATCACCTTGTAGCTGAGGCCACAAAGGCCTTACTGCTGGGAAGGCCCAGGTTTGTAGCAGGTGAGGAGGCCTCTGCAAGCACCTGCCCTGGGTCCCGCTGCTGACCTCCTTGGAGGGTTTCAGTGGTGAGGCTCCTTCTGTGGTCAGGGTACTCGGATTGTGGGTATGATCTGTCCTGTCAGCACTTTCATTCTGATTAGCTTTATTTGCAAGAACTTTTGACAGCTTTTCACAAACACAGGTCAGTGTGGGAAAACCAGTTCCTCTGTATGGGACTGATTTAATCTCTCTGTGTAGAGGCTGATCTTGGGAAAGAAATGCACTCCTTCTCACATCAAACACGTACGACATGTCAGCCCACAGCTGCTCCAGAGGCATCTTGGGACAGCCAGCTAAGAGGTGTTTGGCTGCCTTGGGCCCTGATGCATCAGTCACCGCTGGGCTTGGTGCCACTCGGCTCTGGGTGTAATCAAACAGTCTGTAGATTAGTGGAACATCCTGCTTGCTTTGGGTGACTCAGAGCTCCCCAGCAGCTGGTTGAAGTTTTGTTTATAACAGTGCCGCCTGCTCACTCCATACCCTCAAGTCCCTATAAGCCACTCCACAGGTGGCCTGACTTGGGGCAAATAAAAGTTTGTCAACTGTTGCTTTCTTTCTCGTGTGTGTGTGTGTGTGTGTGTGTGCACACTTAAACTTATCTAAAAAGAATTAAGCTGTGGGGAGTCCATTAATAAAAGGTTTCTATTACAAAATTATTGGCACTCTGCAAGGCACTTTGGAGGGGAGCAGGAAGATCGATAGTACCTAGAATAAAATAGCAGGGCAGACATTACTCAGGGGAAAAGGCTCTTAAGTATGAGAAGGAATATAGATTTCCACCCGGGCAGTCAATGTTTGAATATGATGAAACAGCGTGTTAGAATCCAAGGTCTGGCAATTATTTGAAAAGTCTTGGGGAGACTCTAAATGTGCTTTAAAAAAAAAGAAAAACAACCCGCCCCCCCAAAAAAACCCTCACCTAAAGCTTCTCAGAAATAAAGAGCAGTTATTTCCACAGAAGACTAGAAACCCAGAGGCAGAGCCTTTGATGAATTTGTGGCGCTATCAAAGGCCACAGAAGTGGGGAGCCCACTGGATTTGCTTGGGGATGGGGGAGGGGACAGGGGGCCCAGGCCGTCTTCTAGAACAGGGAGGCTAATGAGAAACCATTCCTCATCTTTAAGCCCGGTGCCTTCACCTGTCTCTTGGAAGCTTTGTGAAAACAGGTGGGGAGCACAGTAGATTGTTACCCAGAGAGGATCAATTTAATGGGGTGCAGTTTACTCTCCATCTCTGTCATGTGAGCCAATTAACCTGGGGGCTGGTAAAATGGAGCTGGCAGCTAATAGGGCCATTGTCGGAGCAGTGCCCACCCTCGGTACCATTTGCAAATTGCTGAGATAGTGATCTCTGGATGGCTCCGGGGATGAGGGGAAGCTGGGTCAGCTACAGCTATGGTGGGATATCAACTCTCAGGCCCAAGGAATGGCTGTGCATTGTCAGGGAATGTGGGCAAGGAAAAGAGGGAAATGAAAGGGAACCCCCAGTTTAAAAAAGGGGAAGGAGGGTAAAGAAGGAAGGAGGGAAGGAGGGAGGGAGAGAATGAGGAAAGGGAAGGAGGGAGGGAGAGACTACAGCCCTTCCTCAGTATGGGGGTGAGGATTGGTTCCAGGACCCGCTCAGATACCAAAATCCTTGGATGCTCAAATCCCTTATATAAAATGGCACAGTATTTGCATATAACCTACACACATCCTCCCATATAATTTAAATCATCTTATAATACCTAAAACAATGTGAAGCTATGTAGACAGTTGCCTGCATTCAAGTTTTTCATTTTTGGAACTTTGGAATTTTGTTTTTTAAAAAAATATTTTCCATCTGTGGTTGGTTGAATCTAGGGATGCGAAACCTGCAGATACGGAGGGCTGACTGTGTAATACTTGTGGGTGCTGCCTTTAATCTTAAACAAAAAATAGTTGAAGGGATCATGCACCCAGGCCAGCTTTCCCCAAAGTGTATTCAGAGGAGGGCTCATGTCCCGTATGGTATTAATTGGTGTTTTATGTGGCATTTTTTTTTTTAATGGACGAGAGATGTACTATGGCCTCACCCATTTGAGAAATGTTTGGTTCAACAGGTTTCTTTAGCATGTTCCGTCTCAGAGCTTTCAATAAGTGCATTATAGGGCTCCATTACCAGCCCATGGTGTGTAGCCCCTCCTCAAATTATTTCATTGGGGAATTATTTATTCAAGGATGATATCCTGGGACAAGCATTCTGAGAAATGGGGTTTTGGAGATAATGATCCAGGCCTTTGCTCTGCTTGCAGCCAACACTGAGCCACTTCCATGCTGGTTCTGTCTTTAAGCTGGACAACCCCCCGTCATCATCCTTTGGTTGGAGCCCAAAAGCTTCCTGCCGGGGCATGTTCCAGCATTGTCCCCATGACATCAGCCCTCTGTTCATTCACTCATTGATGTGCTCATTCATTCAAACTCCATCCTTGTTTGCTCTTATGCTGCTGGTTCTGAATGAGCAGTTACTCTGTCTTCAGACTTAGACCCTCAGGCCCAGCTTGCATCCCTCCAGAGTTGGAAACACCCTGATCCTTCTGGCATTTTGACATCCAGTGGTGCCGTGTAGTCTTGGATATGTTCTTTGGCTTTGCCTTCTCCTCTGAGTTTATTGTCTCCAGTTGTCTTCAAGGTCAAGACCGTGGGCCAGGGCAGTCCCTGGCCTTGTATAACCCTCTTGCTCAGTTTTCTCAGCCAGGAGAAGCTGAAACCCTCCTCTCCTCCTCTTGAGAGCATGGATTTGAGTACCATTCATCCTCTGAGCCTTGCCCGGTTTTTCCTGTAGTGCCCTAAATGTTTCTTGGAATTGATGAGTGAGTTACTTCCTCTTGTTTTTCCACAAGAGCAGTGGAGAATGAAGGGACATCAACATTGGCATGTTAGTGCTAGGGGCTTGCCAACTCCGCTTTCCTCTTCCTGGAAAGGAACAGCTCCCACCCGGGGCGGCCCCTCAGAAGCCATCTGAGGACCTCCACTGGGGCCGGAAAGGAGCAAGCAAAATCCTTTCTGGCCCTATCCTCACCTCCCCCCGCCCATGGTGTCATTTAAATGGTGACAACCCTCAGAATCCCCATCCCAGAGAGAGCTCCTGTTAGAGACATGACATCACAGGCATGTGACCCGTAGAGACAGTCCTACTGTGCAGGTCTGTGAGATGTGGTCCCAAATGTCTTACTCTTGAGTTGACTCATTTCTTCCTTTAGAGGCTCACAGGGTCCAGCTCTCCCTGGTAAAGGTATTTACTCCACCTGTTTTTTGATAACATGGCAGGAAAATTATTCCTACCCAGAAGCTCAGGGTAAACAAACAAAGGAACTGAAGAACTCGAGATTTCCTCATACCCCATCCGTGAAGTCTGGGAGGGATTAGACAGAGTCATTAACCACTATTAGCAGCTTCTTAGATCCATTTTCTTTCACTTTCTGCAAATGGCATTCTTTACCCTACCAACTAGTGGGACCAATCAGGAGCATGCAATGTGGGGAACACATGCATCTTTCTGTCTCCAAAATTAATAAGAAAATAGGCAGTGGGGAAGGGAAGAAATTATGTTTTTAGACAGTTAATTTACCCAAAGTGCAATTGCTATCTGTTTATTACAGACATTTTGGAACACACAGAAAAGTAGAAAAAAGGAAACTTGTCTATAAAGATAAATGGCTGACCCCGGTGTCAGCAACCAAAATGGTTGTATGTTTTTTGAGCGATTGCCTGGTTTTACCCACAAACTTAGTGGATCTCGTATCTAATCATATCTCTAAACTTTGCACCAGTTTCTAGAAAACTCTGCACTGTTCATTCGTGGAATAGCAAGTTAGTCATTGAACACTGTTTATGGAATGCCTATCATGTGCCAGGAACTCTGCTAGGCCTTGAGGATACATAAGTGAGCAAACCAGACGTGGGCTGCCCGTAGACACACACACCGTTCCTAGGCGGTGTGGTCTGACGGATGTCGACAGATATTAATGTGACTCACTGAGTGTGTAGCTAGCACTGTGTTAGCAGTTTGCATATGTGTCAGGAAAATTTAATTCTTTTGATATTGTACGTGTATTCTCTCAGAGTTTTCCTTCTCCCCACTCCAAGGGTGCTGGCCCACACTGATGTTCTCTTGCCTGAGGGTGAGGTTCATGTTGCCGGGGAACACCTTCTCTCCTCATCTTTGGTGGAGGCCTCTAGGCATAATCTCAGAGGAGATCGTGGCTGGGGTCCAAGAGGAGGAGGGGACGGAGCAGTGTGGTTGGAGGAGACAGAGGTGGGAACTAAGAAAGCCAACAGCTTCTGCAGAACTGGAAAGGGAACAGATGGGGCTGGCTGAGGGTGGTGGAGATCTGCGTTCTTTTCCCTGGGGGAGTCAGAGGGAAAGCCTTGTGGCACATCCAGGAGGAGGAGGACTCCAGATACCTGTGCTTGAAGCAACAGCCAAGGTCATCAAACCCGCTTGTGCAACAGAGCACTGAGCCACCTGTCTCAGGGGCCCATGAAGACCTTGAGGGTGGCACCTGCTTGCTGACCGGTGTGGAGGGATGATTGTAGGGTCCCTGATGTTTCAGGATCCATGTGGTCTTTAGAGCCTTTGTAGAGCTGATCTAAGCTACTTTGATCACACACCAGTCTTAAATTCTTTTTGCAACATAACAGTAGCCAGCATAAACTCACTACCAGATTAGAAGAAAATCAAATTCAGGTCAAATGTTGCCACACAGCCATCATTGAACTAGCATTTATTATTATTATTATTATTTTTAACACCTTTATTGGAGTATAATTGCTTTGCAATGGTGTGTTAGTTTCTGCTTTACAACAAAGTGAATCAGTTTACATATACACATGTCCCCATATCTCTTCCCTCTTGCTTTATTATTATTGTTAATCATTATTTTTAACTTTTGGAAGAAAATATTATTAATTTAAGCACTGAAAAACAGAATCTTATAACTTTGGAAGGGATATAAGGATCCATTTTCTTTAGGAAAGTGATACTTTAATCGGCCAGAAAGAAAAAGTGTGCTGTTTTAAAAGACTTCCACCAAAGGAGTTTCCACAACATCCTTGATGTCTCATTAAGGAATTCTTTCTTACATCTCACTTAAAATCCACTTGCTGTGACAAACTGTTTATATTCCTTACCATTAAGAAGCACTTACATAGCATCTGCTTGCTTGTACACGAAACACTGGAGGACCAAGTCTTTATGTTTAGCATATGGTCCAACATATTAAGGGTTGGTCTGCAATACTCAGAAGAAAAATGTTAAAGAAACACAGGTAGTAAGAATAAGTGAATTTCAGAGATGTGGAGTGTAGAGTAGCTTGAACTAGCGTTTAGTAGTGAGCAGTCGGCACACTCTTCCTACCACATGCTCTTGTACACTTGGTGAAGCCCTGGTTCTTTGTCCTATTAGGTGCTTTGAACACTTCCTTATGTGCACTAGTCACTTGATACAGATGTAATAGTACACCAGAGGCAAGGTTCTAGTCCCTTTATAGTTGACATCAGGCATCCAGACCAATAGCTTAACACGGGATTGTTTGTAGATTAAGTCTGTGCATCATCCCTACACGTCCAGGCTAAAGGCCTTGATGAGTTCTTATGCTAGCTCATGTAGAGATGGGGAGTATCTCTCAACTATTTTTTTTTATGTATACATATGTATGCTTTTTCAGATTCTGTGCCATTATAGGTTATTACAAGATATTGAATATAGTTCCCTGTGTGATACAGTAGGTCCTTGTTGTTTACCTATTTTATATATAGTAGCGTATATATGTTAATCCCAAACTCCTAATTTATCTCCCCCCCCATCCCCTTTGGTAACCATAAGATTGTCATCTACATCTGTGAGTCTATTTCTGGTTTGTAAATAAGTTCATTTCTATCATTTTTTAGATTCCACAAATAAGTGATATATGATATTTGTCTTTGTCTGATTTTCTTCACTTAGTATGATAATCTCTAGGTCCATCCATGTTGCTACAAATGGTATTATTTCATTCTTTTTTTATGGATGAGTAACATTCCATTGTACATATACCACATCTTCTTTAGCCATTCAACTGTTGATGGACACTTAGGTTGCTTTGATGTCTTGGTTATTGTAAATAGTGTTGCAATGAACATTGGGTTGCGTGTATCTTTTTGAATTAGAGTTTTCTTCAGATATATGCCCAGGAGTGGGATTGTAGGACCATTTTTAAGGAACCTCCATACTGTTCTCCATAGTGGCTGAACAAATTTACATTCCCATCAATAGTGTAGGAGGGTTTCCTTTTCTCCACATCCATCCTCTCCAGCATTTATTATTTGTAGTCTTTTTGGTTATGGCCACTCTGACTGGTGTGATGTGATACCTCATTGTAGTTTTGACTTGCATTTCTCTAATAGTTACCGATGTTGAGCATCTTTTCATGTGCCTGTTGGCCATCTGTATGTCTTCTTTGGAGAAATGTCTATTTAGGTCTTCTGCCCATTTTTGGATTGGGTTGTTTGTTTTCTTGATATTAAGCTGTATGAGCTGTTTGTATATTTTGGAAATTAATCCCTTGTTGGTAGCATTGTGTCTCTCAGCTATTTTAGTCAGTCCCCATAGTTGACCAATGAGAACCTCTTTCTAGCATTTTTATGTAGTTTAGCACACTATTAGTGTTACCAATGTATTAGTTTACTGTGAAAGCTGTAAGAAATTACCACAAATGTGGTTTCCTAAAACAACAGAAGTTTATTTTCTTATGTTTCTGGAGGCCAGAAGTGTGAAATCAAGGTGTGTCAGGACTGTACTCCCTCTGGAGGCTTTAGGGGACCATCTGTTCCTTGCCTTTTCCAGCTTCTCGTGGCTGCTGGCATTCCTTGGCTTGTGGTCACATCACTCCAATATTTGCCTCTATCTTGACACTGACTCCACTTCTGTCTGTATAATCTCCCTCTATAAGGACACTTGGCATTGGATTTAGGGTCCAACTGAATAATCTAAAATAATCTCCTTATCTTAAGATCTCTAACTTAATTATATCTGCAAAGACCATTTTTCCAAATAAAATCACTTTCACACGTTCTGGTGATTCAGACATGGACATATTTTGTGGTCACAATTCAACCCACTGCTCAATGAAACCCCTTTCTGCTATTTAGGATGCTATATAGTAAGTCTGCTAATGATCACAATGTAGATAGCAGATGAAAGAGCAGTAGCTACCTCTGGAGGGTAGCCTTCCTGATACATAGTAGCTGACCACCTCTAGAGTGGGACTTCAGGAAAGAGCAAGTGACAGTCCCTGGAGTGCAGCTTAGAGAAACTAATGAACACATATTTATATCACACCATGAAACAGGAGAGAACTCTAATAATGCTTGTGATGGAACTTACTACTAACTTTTAGGATGGGGATTCAGAGTTAGAGTTACTTTTATCTTAAGGAAATATTTCTTGCATCCAAGGTCGTGCTGGAAAATTCCTGCCTTATACACATTAGCATGGTTAATTCTCACAGCAATGCCAAGGTAAAAATGATTATATACATTTTGTAGGTAAGGAAACTGAAGCTAAGAGATACTAAAATGATCACACTGATAGGGTGGGGATAAGACTTGACCATGTTTCTGCCTGACTCTAAAGTTACATTGCCTTACTATAGAGCTAGACTGCCTTCTCTAAGGGGGTCCAACCCACCTAGAAATATCTGCCCCTGCCCAGTTTCTGGTGATACTTGCAATTCTACCTGCTTTGGACAAGTACCCCATGGGAGAGGTAACATTAATGAAGAGGAAGACAGAGGCAGAGGAGTGTAAAGATAAGAAAGGGGGCAGGAGAGAGGTGGGGCTTCAGAAGAAATCCTCCACCTGTTTCAGTTTTTAAAGAAGAAAGTTGAGGGCATGGACTGATGTCTTAGTCAGTTTGGCCTGCAATAACAAAGTATCCATACCATAGACTGTGTGGGTGGTTTACAAAGGGCAGAAATTTATTTCTCACAGTTCTGAAGGCTGGAAGTCTGAGATTAGGATGCTAGCACAGGGTTCTGGTGAGAGCCCTGTTCTGTGCTGCAGACGGCTCGTTGGATTCTCATGTGGCAGAGAGCAAAGGGAGGACGAAAACTCTCCCATGACTCTTATAAAGGCACTAATCCTCTTCCTGTGGGTTCCACCCCATAACCTCATCTAATTTCAATGACCACCTAAAGGCTCCATCTCCTAATACCATCACATTGGGGGATAGGGTTTCAACATATGGATTTTGGGGGAATATAAACATTCAGTACATAGTGAGTGACAGAGTTTTTCCAGAGCCTCCACCAACCACCAGGATGGCAGACCCTACAGGGCATCAGAAGAGTCAGGCCAGGCAGCACTGGTATGTCCTGGCTACCTCTAACCCTGGGGTGATTTTACCCCATTGGTCCCATGATTCTTCCCTGGCTCTCTACCACCTTGTGTCCTACTTAAGTTGTTGCAAACTCTTGATGCCTATGCTGGTTGGCCTATCATCTATGTGGTAGATTGCATTATTGGCCTCAGTTCTTCACTCTTGATGCATTGCTATGTGAGTTTGCAGTTTCCCTCCCTTGCAGGAGTTTGCAGAATATCTCCTCATCCCGCTGATACTGGGCTTGGCCATGTGACTTGCTTTGGCCAATAGAATGTTATCAGATGTGATGTGAGCCAAGGCCTGAAATGTACCTTGAAATGGAGTTTATGTTCCTGCACTTCTACCGTTAGCACAAGAAGAACATAATCTAGCTACTCCATTGCTCCAAGGTGGATTAGAGAGACATGGAGATTATACCTTGTATCAATTTGAAACCCAGCGGAGCTGAACCCAACCTAGGTCAGCCAATCCCTAGCTAACCAATAGATGCTTAAGTAAGAATAACTGATTACTGTTTTAAGCTACTTTATTTGGGGATGGCTTGTCATACAGCATTACTGTGGCAAGGGCTGACTGATACATTCTGTCTCTGTAATTGTCATACCCACCCCTTCCCACCACTGTCTCTACCATCACTGCTACATTACTGTTTTGGGGTGCCAGCAACACTGGCAGGAGTATAGCCGCAGGTACTAAGGCAGCTTCTCACCATAGAGCTAGACCCCTGAGGGGCACCATGCAGAGCCAAGCCCTTCATAGCACATCCAGACCCTGGAAGGGAAGGAGTTGGGTCCTTTTACTACCTTGCACAATGCTGTAACCACTCCCTCCTTCAATCTCTTCAGGGGGGTCCCAGCCTCTGCCTGAAGCCAGGTTTTTGAAGGTGCCCCTGCACATCTAGAAAGCCCCCTCACTCTATCTGTAGATTCAGCATCTGCCCCGCTTGTTACAGACATGGATGTTTGCATCTTGAATTGAACCAGCCATTTTAAGTTGACCTCCATCCTTTCTACCTTTCTGATTACCCACATCCAAGCCTTTGCTTCCAGCTTTCTTGAGGGGAATGGCATCATGGCAGAGAAGCTTTTTGGAGACAGAAAAGAGGATCATTAATCTAAATCCCTACAACTTCAATAATGAGTGGCCAGCCAGGCTGGATACCAATGGTTTTCTCTGGATGATGGGGTTATGGAGGTTTTTTAAAAACCCACTCATTCTCCTCTGTGTTTTCTAAATCTTCCAAATGGGGTATTTTTTGAATCTGAAAAACAATAGCCTCTAATGAAAAAAACAACGAAACAAGCCCCACCGCTTTGAGTGAAACCCTGCGAGTGGGGTGAGGTGGTTGGGCAGAGTGGCTATAACAGCAGCTACGACAGTAGCCAGGGGTCAGCGCCCAGTGCTTTTGGCAGCAGCAGCCCTGGATTGCGGAGTCCAGCCCAGCCTGTCACTTGGCGCTGACTCCCACTGAGGGTTGGGGCTTCTAACCGTAGCTGGGCAGCTTGCAAAGCACGCTGGTTAAGGAGGTGTGGGGGGACCCTAGGACCTGGTGAGGGACTATGGCTGGCTCAGCCGCAATCTTTGGGTTTTCAAAAAATTGTGAGCATCACAATTCTAAATTCCAAAACCATTTTACATGTGCTAGGGGAGTTTCCTGAATAAAAAGCTCGTATTGTGAAGCCCTGGCTAAAGTGAATAATCCTTCTCCATTTTATCATTGGCATGAATCTGGATTTGCACTTAGGGTGTTTTGGGTTTCCATGAGAAAACAGATGACAGGTGCTCTGGAAAAGCATATCCTGGCACTTCTACTGAGGGTTAATGGGCAGTGGCATGGTCTCTAATTGGAAGGACAGACTGGCCCTGGTTTAAGTCCTAGTACTGGTGCTAATGTGTCCTTTGCAGGCCCTGCTACATCTGCCTGGAATGCTCTCCCTCTAAAAGTGCAAATGGCTCCCTCATTCCTGTCCTTTGAGTTTGTGCTCAAATGCCACTCACCTTCTTAGAGAGGCTTTCCTCATCATCCCACTTAAAATCTCTCCTTTACCTGCTTGATTTTTCTCCACGGTACTTATCACCACTTGTTATACTGTATATTTTCCTGATTTTGTTTACTGTCTGTGTCTCTCACTGGATGTCAACCCTACAGGACCAGAACTGTGGGTTGTTGTGTTCACTGCTGTGTCCTTGGTGCCTGGAATAGTACCTGGCACAGAGTCTGTGCCTCAATAAATATTTGTTGAATAAGTTGAATTAATGACCTTGGGCATGTTACTTAAATTTTCTGCAAGTCTAAAACTTAAATGAGTGAGTGGTAACTGCCCGTTGGCCTGAGAATTGGGGAGAAAGTAGTGGTTGGTGGGGCCTGGGGCAAACTTCCGTGAGCAGCTCTTCTTCATCTGGGGGGCAGACACTCCGCAGCTCCAGCCAACTCTTGTCACAGGGGTGCTGGCTCAGTATTGCCAGACTTTCAAGTTTTTCTTTTAAGAAAGGCCAGAAAGTGAAATATTTTAAAAAGTGAAATCACTTGATTTTTTTTTTAACATCTTTATTGGAGTATAATTGCTTTACAATGGTGTGTTAGTTTCTGCTTTATAACAAAGTGAATCAGTTATACATATACGTATGTTCCCATATCTCTTCTCTCTTGTTTCTCCCTCCCTCCTACCCTCCCTATCCCACCCCTCTAGGTTGTCACAAACCACCGAGCTGATCTCCCTGTGCTATGAGGCTGCTTCCCACTAGCTATCTATTTTACGTTTGGTAGTGTATATATGTCCATGCCACTCTCTCACTTTGTCACGGCTTACCCTTTCCCCTCCCCATATCCTCAAGTCCATTCTCTAGTAGGTCTGTGTCTTTATTCCCATCTTGCTCCTAGGTTCATGACCTTTTTTTTTTTTTTCTTAGATTCCATATATATGTGTTAGCATACGGTATTTGTTTTTCTCTTTCTGACTTACTTCACTCTGTATGACAGACTCTAGGTCCATCCACCTCACTACAAATGACTCAATTTCGTTTTTTTTTATGGCTGAATAATATTCCATTGTATATATGTGCCACATCTTCTTTATCCATTCATCTGTTGATGGACACTTAGGTTGCTTCCACTTGATTTTTAAATGTTGGTAACGAAGTCTCATTTTTACAAAAACCTCACATAGGTTTTTGTAAAACATATCCATGAGTCAGGTCTGAGAGGTGGGCACCAGGATGGGATGTCTGGACTAGACACTCTCCCTCTAAAATTCTATTTTATTCTATCCTATTCTATTCTAAAATTCTATACTTCTGTTAAATCGTTTTTATCTTTCCCACTGCAGTGGGAAACATACAGGCTAATTAAACTCAAACCAAATTATATGACTGAAATGGGAACGATTAGGCCACCATATTTGTCTTCCCAACCTGACAGGGGAAAGTTTGCTCTGTAGAGAACCAATGGCTGCCTCTCGAATGACACAGAGAAAATCAACACACAACGTGGCAAGACTGGTTGAAGTAGCAAGGCAACGGGACTCCCATCACGTTATTTTTCAGATTTATAGGATGTGGAGGATCTCCTCCATGCAAGATAGTCACCCCATGGGGCCTTAGCTACGGGTCACTTGGAGGGAAAAAATATCACCCCTTTTCCACTCTGTCACTCCAAAATTGTATTTTATGCAATGCATTTTATTCTCACATAATGATTTCTGCTCCTTGGCTGCTATTAACCATCCTTAATGCATGTATTTGATAACTTGTGAAATGTCCCAGTGAGTCCACCAGGATCTGTAAAGCAGTGTGATGAAGGCACGGCTGAAACACACAGGAAAATGTCCAACAAATGGAATTGCTCTGATGACCTCCAATCCCATGACCATTGTGATGAATGATTCTCTTTTGCCAATTATATGGGTAGTAATTGGACCCCTTCCTGCCTCAGAACAAGTTATTTTATGATTGTGATATGCTGTATGATATGGGAATATGAGTCTTGGGACTAATAGGTGTAAGTTGCTGGACAGGATCAGACAATATGAGATGAGAGAGAGAAGGCAGGAAATGTTAGAATGTGCTAATGGAGAGGTAAAATGGGTGTTGGGGGGAAGAGGAGGTGAAAGAGATTGGAGGCAAGAAAAAGCAGTCATCATGGTGGGCAAGAATGGCCATGGAGGAGCACAAAGAGCCTGGTTTTAGACCCACAAAGACCTGGGTTTGAGTATCAGCTCTGTCTCTGACCAGCTATTTGTGCCTATGGGCAAGTTACTCAACCTCTTTGAGCCTCAGTTCCATCATCTATAAAATGGGGCTAGTAAAGCCTTCCTCCCAGGGTTGAAATGAAAACCAAATGAAATAATAGGTGTGCTAGCAAGTACAGCATAAGGGCTCAATACCATGCATGCCACCCAAGATTCTAGGCCTCAGAATCTTCAATTATAAAATGACAGCTGGTATTGAACTAGACCAAGGGTGCAAACTCAAATGCTTACACAGTTGAGACAGATAATGTAAATGAGTGAAAGCAGACAGGTATAAAAACTGCTGCAGATTGAAAAATGGGGCCCTGGCTGAGTAGAGCCTATTAGCTCCACTGTGTCTTCTCAGATCTTTAGCATTTTCAAGAGAAGCCCCACTCCGGTCTTAAGGTGAAACCTCCTGATTCATAAATGTGGGCACCTAACTCCTCTCCCCTCTTTTTAGAATGTATTGTTTGGGTCACCAGTATGTATACAGGTCAAATAAAACTTGGGTCATTTCTGGCCTGTGGGCCACCATTTTGCAGCCTCTAAATGAAGGACTTAGAAGGATTGTAAAAGGGTTGTTTATCAGAGCCCAAGTAAATAATTCTGGGGTCAGAGGACCACAGAGAGTGTAATTTTGACTTGGAACCCAAGCTGTGCCTTGAACTCAACAGAAAAGTCAGAAAACTTTGATGCTTCAAGATCTGGCATGCAGAGAGGGTATATCCTCTGTGGATTAGGGGCAGAACTAAAAAAGCTGGACATACACCAAATAAATGATTTTCCAACCTCAAACAGTTGCATCAGAATCTCCAGGGGCTGAGCCTTCTCTGGGAGATTCAATAATGCAGCCAGGTTGAGAACCACTGTAACAAAGTTTTCCAAAGGTAATCTGTGATTAAATAGAATAATAATTCTAATCTATCTAGAAACATAAATTTTGTGAAAAAACAAGCAAATTTGTTTTCTAAGAACTTTTAATTTCATTTTGTAGTCTTACCTCTCAGATTGGAAAATAATAAATCTACCTGCCCTCCCTTCCTACCTAATTTTTTGGTCAACATCTTTACCTGAATAAACACAGTAACATATATGTAGCTCTGAGACCAATATGCACACTAAAAAAAAATTTGTGTTGTTGTTAGAGAATTGCTTTTACATTTCTGATAATTTTAAACTATGGGGACTGCAAGTACTCTGGGTGATAGGTTAAACTTGGCCAGAAATTAATGAAAGCTCCTTTCATCAGGAGGTGGAGCTTATTTCCACACTTCCTGAAGCCAGACTGGTCTTGTGACTTGCTCTGACCGATAGAATGCAGGAAACTTATATGTGACTTCCATGCTCAGGCCTCAGGGGCTTGGAGAACTTCCATTCTTACCCTCTTGGACCCAGCTGCCGTGTGCAGAAGCTCAGCTGCCTGCTTGAGAGGCCATGGAGGAGAAATGAGTTATTCTCACTGACAGGTCAACTGTCAGACATGTAAGCAAGACCATCCCAGACCAGCCAGCCTCCAGCTGACCTGCCAGTGTTTCCCTCAACACTTCAAGACATAGATATTTCATAGCTATTTGCCTTTTTATGAAGTGCTTATTCTGAAATTACTCTAGCTATAACACAGAGACATTTGCTGATGTGGTAAATGGCATTCAGAGTTTGAAGAACTGGATCAGGAAACTTGCAGTAGTCTCATAGATAGCCTCATTCACCAGAGGGCAGACAGCAGAAGCAGGAAGAACTACAATCCTGAAGCCTGTGGAACAAAAATCACATTCACAGCAAGAGAGACAAGATGAAAAGGAAGAGGACTATGTACCAGATGAAGGAACAAGATAAAACCTCAGAAAAACAACTAAATGAAATGGAGATAGGCAACCTTCCAGAAAAAGAATTCAGAATAATGATAGTGAAGATGATCCAGGACCTCGGAAAAGGAATGGAGGCAAAGATCGAGAAGATGCAAGAAATGTTTAACAAAGATCTAGAAGAATTAAGGAACAAACAAACAGAGGTGAACAACACAATAACTGAAATGAAAACTACACTAGAAGGAATCAATAGCAGAATAACTGAGGCAGAAGAACAGATAAGTGACCTGGAAGACAGAATGGTGGAATTCACTGCTGCAGAACAGAATAAAGAAGAAAGAATGAAAAGAAATGAAGACAGCCTAAGAGACCTCTGGGAAAACATTAAACACAACAACATTCACATTATAGGGGTTCCAGAAGGAGAAGAGAGAGAGAAAGGACCAGAGAAAATATTTGAAGAGATTATAGTCGAAAACTTCCCTAACATGGGAAAGGAGATAGAAACCCAAGTCCAGGAGGCGCAGTGAGTCCCATACAGGATAAACCCAAGGAGAAACACGCCGGGACACATAGTAATCAAATTGGCAAAAATTAAAGACAAAGAAACATTATTGAAAGCAGCAAGGGAAAAATGACAAATAACATACAAGGGAACTCCCATAAGGTTAACAGCTGATTTCTCAGCAGAAACTCTACAAGCCAGAAAGGAGTGGCATGACATATTTAAAGTGATGAAAGGGAAGAACCTACAACCGAGATTACTCTACCCAGCAAGGATCTCATTTAGATTCGATGGAGAAATCAAAAGCTTTACAGGCAAGCAAAAGCTAAGAGAATTCAGCACCACCAAACCAGCTCAACAAAAAATGCTAAAGGAACTTCTCTAAGTGGGAAACACAAGAGAAAAAAGGACCTACAAAAACAAACCCAAAACAATTAAGAAAATGGTAATAGGATCATATATATCGATAATTACCCTAAACGTGAATGGATTAAATGCTCCAGACAAAAGACAAAGGCTTGCTGAATGGATACAAAAACAAGACCCATATATATGCTGTCTACAAGAGACCCACTTCAGATCTACGGACACATTCAGACTGGAAGTGAGGGGATGGAAAAAGATATTCCATGCAAATGGAAATCAAAAGAAAGCTGGAGTAGCAATACTCATATCAGATAAAATAGACTTTAAAATAAAGAATGTTACAAGAGACAAGGAAGGACACTACATAATGATCAAGTGATCAATCCAAGAAGAAGATATAACAATTATAAATATATATGCACCCAACATAGGAGCACCTCAATACATAAGGCAACTGCTAACAGCTCTAAAAGAGGAAATCGACAGTAACACAATAATAGTGGGGGACTTTAACACCTCACTTACACCAATGGAAAGATTATCCAAAATGAAAATACATAAGGAAGCAAAAGCTTTAAATGACACAATAGACCAGATAGAGTTAATTGATATTTATAGGACATTCCATCCAAAAACAGCAGATTACACTTTCTTCTCAAGTGCACACGGAACATTCTCCAGGATAGATCACATCTTGGGTCACAAATCAAGCCTCAGTAAATTTAAGAAAATTGAAAGCATATCAAGCATCTCTTCTCACCACAACGCTATGTGATTAGAAATCAATTACAGGGAAAAAAAAGGAAAAAACACAAACACATGGAGGCTAAACAATACGTAACTAAATAACCAAGAGATCACTGAAGAAACCAAAGGGGAAATCAAAAAATACCTAGAGACAAATGACAATGAAAACACGACGATCCAACACCTATTGGATGCAGCAAAAGCAGTTCTAAGAGGGAAGTTTATAGCTATACAAGCCTACCTCAAGAAACAAGAAAAATCTCAAATAAACAATCTAACCTTACACCTTAAAGGAACTAGAGAAAGAAAAACAAAAAACCCCCAAAGTTAGCAGAAGGAAAGAAATCATAAACATCAGAGCAGAAATAAATGAAATAGAAACAAAGGAAACAATAGCGAAGATCAATAAAACTAAAAGCTGTTTCTTTGAGAAGATGAAAAAGATTGATAAAGCATTAGCCAGACTCATCAAGAAAAAGAGGGAGAGGACTCAAATCAATAAAATTAGAAATGAAAAAGGAGAAGTTACAACAGACACCGCAGAAATACAAAGCATCATAAGAGACTACTACAAGCAACTCTATGCCAATAAAATGGACAACCTGGAAGAAATGGACAAATTCTTAGAAAGGTATAACCTTCCAAGACTGAACCAGGAAGAAATAGAAAATATGAACAGACCAATCACAAGTAATGAAATTGATACTGTGATTAAAAATCTTCCAAAAGTCCAGGACCAGATGGCTTCACAGGTGAATTCTATCAAACATTTAGAGAAGAGCTAACACCCATCCTACTCAAACTCTTCCAAAAAATTGCAGAGGAAGGAACACTCCCGAACTCATTCTATGAGGCCACCATCACCCTGATACCAAAACTAGACAAAGATATTACAAAAAAAAGAAAATTACAAACCAATATCACTGATGAATATAGACGCAAAAATCCTCAACAAAATACTAGCAAACAGAATCCAACAACACATTAAAAGGGTCATACACCATGATCAAGTGGGATTTATCCCAGGGATTCAAGGATTCTTCAGTATACGCAAATCAATCAATGTGATACACCATATTAACAAATTGAAGGATAAAAACCATATGATCATCTCAATAGATGCAGAAAGAGCTTTTGACAAAATTCAACACCCATTTATGATAAAAACTCTCCAGAAAGTGGGCATAGAGGGAACCTACCTCAACATAATAAAGGCCATATACGACAAACCCACAGCAAACATCATTCTCAATGGTGAAAAACTGAAAACATTTCCTCTAAGATCAGGAACAAGACAAGGATGTCCACTCTCGCCACTCTTATTCAACATAGTTTTGGAAGTCCTAGCCATGGCAATCAGAGAAGAAATAGAAATAAAAGGAATACAAATTGGAAAAGAAGAAGTAAAACTGCCACTGTTTGCAGATGACATGATACTATACATAGAGAATCCTAAAGATGCCACCAGAAAACTACTAGAGCTAATCAATGAATTTGGTAAAATTTCAGGATACAAAATTAATGCACAGAAATCTCTTGTATTCCTATACACTAATGATGAAAAATCTGAAAGTGAAATTAAGGAAACACTCCCATTTACCATTGCAGCAAAAAGAATAAAATACCTAGGAATAAACCTACCTAAGGAGACAAAAGACCTGTAAGCAGAAAACTATAAGACACTGTTGAAAGAAATTAAGGATGATACCAACAGATGGAGAGATATACCATGTTCTTAGATTGGAAGAATCAACATTGTGAAAATGACTATACTACCCAAAGCAATCTACAGATTCAGTGCAATCCTTATCAAATTACCAATGGCATTTTTTACAGAGCTAGAACAAAAAAATCTTAAAATTTGTATGGAGACACAAAAGACCCCGCATAGCCAAAGCAGTCTTGAGGGAAAAAAATGGAGCTGGAGGAATCAGACTCCCTGACTTCAGACTATACTGCAAAGCTACAGTAATCAAGACAATATGGTACTGGCACAAAAACAGAAATATAGATCGATGGAACAGGATAGAAATCCCAGAGATAAACCCACGCACCTATGGTCAACTAATCTATGACAAAGGAGGCAAGGATACACAATAGAGAAAAGACAGTCTCTTCAATAAGTGGTGCTGGGAAAACTGGACAGGTACATGTAAAAGAATGAAATTAGAACACTCCCTAACACCATACACAAAAATAAACTCAAAATGGATTAGAGACCTAAATATAAGACCGGACACTATAAAACTCTTATAGGAAAACATAGGAAGAACACTCTTTGACATAAATCACAGCAAGATCTTTTTTGATCCACCTCCTAGAGTAATGGAAATAAAAACAAAAATAAACAAATGGGACCTAATGAAACTTAAAAGCTTTTGCAAAGCAAAGGAAACTACAAACAAGACAAAAAGACAACCCTCAGAATGGGAGAAAATATTTGCAAACGAATCAACGGACAAAGGATTAATCTCCAAAATATATAAACAGCTCATGCAGCTCAATATTAAAGAAACAAACAACCCAATCAAAAAATGAGCAGAAGACCTAAAGAGACATTTCTTCAAAGAGGACATACAGATGGCCAAAAAGCCCTTGAAAAGCTGCTCAAGATCACTAATTATTAGAGAAATGCAAATCAAAACTATAATGAGGTATCACCTCACACCATTAGAATGGGCATCATCAGAAAATCTACAACCAACAAATGCTGGAGAGGGTGTGGAGAAAAGGGAACCCTCTTGCACTGTTGGTGGGAATGTAAATTGATACAGCCACTATGCAGAACAGTATGGAGGTTCCTTAAACTAAAAATAGAGCTACCATATGACCCAGCAATCCCACTACTGGGCATATACCCTAAGAAAACCATAATTCAAAAAGAGTCATGTACTGCAATGTTCATTGCAGCACTGTTTACAATAGCCAGGATATGGAAGCAACCTAAATGCCCATCAACAGATGAATGGATAAAGAAGATGTGGTACATATATACAATGGAATATCACTCAGCCATAAAAAGGAATGAAATTGGGTCATTTGTAGAGATGTGGATGCATCTAGAGACTCTCATACAGAGTGAAGTAAGTCAGAAGAGCAAAACAAATATCACATATTAACGCATATATGTGGAACCTAGAAAAATGGTACAGATCAACCGGTTTGCAGGGCAGAAACTGAGACACAGATATAGAAGACAAACGTATGGACACCAAGGGGGGAAAGCAGCGGCGGGTGGGGGTGGTGGTGTGATGAATTGGGAGATTGGGATTGACATGTATACACTGATGTGTATAAAACGGATGACTGATAAGAATCCGCTGTATAAAAATAAATAAAATTAAATTAAGAAAAAAGAGTTTGAAGAACTGGCTGACCACATTAGCAGACTGTGGAGTCATGTCACAGCCTGAAGTAGAGACTTCCTCTTAATCCTTTGTGTCTTTGTAACAGAGGCAGTCAGAGATGAGCCTTCTATGTGAGATGCTTTGGGAGGTTGGGTCAAAACCAAGATGGTGTCTTCAGCGATCTCTAGACCTTGAACTAT
The DNA here is from genome assembly GCF_028564815.1 of Eubalaena glacialis. Taxonomy (NCBI): domain Eukaryota; kingdom Metazoa; phylum Chordata; class Mammalia; order Artiodactyla; family Balaenidae; genus Eubalaena; species Eubalaena glacialis. Next base: position 128,182,605 of record NC_083716.1, read on the forward strand.
GTTAGAGAGGAAGGCAATTCTCCACATCTTTTGAAACAACCTCCTGCTTCGGGTTGCCTGGTGATGGAGTTGGGATTGGGTTTGGACCCTGAGGGAGACATATAATTGTTGCCTTCCTCATTTCTGTCAGACCAGCTTTAGGCCACCAGGGTGGTAGTGCTCCTTCCAGACAGGCTTGAGACCTGACCTCTTCAAACCAAGACCTTTTACTTGCATCAGACTAATTTTGTTGTTATTTTTAAAAGCAAGTTGGCAAAGTTTCACAAATCACCTGTTAAATTTGACCAGTTACATTTCACACCTTTGGCAATTTGTTTACTTTTTTCTTCCCTCTTACTTTTTAATCCCTTCAGTTTACAGAATTTTCTCTGTGGGTTCTTTCTCCACAGCTTTGTACATGACAAAATACCTGGAATCATCCTAATGGCCTCCTCAGACAGTGTGCAGTTAAGGATCGGAAAATTCAGTCCTGGGGGATATTAACAGCTAACTGAGATCTGCCTGGGAACAGTAAATGTAACCAGCTTGGACATTCTGTGGCCAACCAATAGTCTGCCTTAAAAGAATTCTTTCTTCTTCTTAAAATTTAAGGGATATGGACTAGTCAGAAAATAAAATAAAAATAATTTATAATTGTAGTTCTCAGAGATAACTGTCCTTTCTATTTTGATGACTATCCTTTCAATCTTTTCGGGGGGGGGGGTAATATTTCATATATATTTACAAAATTGGAATCACAACAGACATAACTGTTCCATACTTTTTTTTTTTTTTAACAATCTCTCATGAACATATTCCATGAACATTTTTCTTTTTTTTTTTAAACATCTTTATTGGAGTATAATTGCTTTACGATGGTGTGTTAGTTTCTGCTTTATAACAAAGTGAATCAGCTATACATATACATATATCCCCATATCCCCTCCCTCTTGAGTCTCCCTCCCACCCTCCCTGTCCCACCCCTCTAGGGGGTCACAAAGCACCAAGCTGATCTCCCTGTGCTATGCGGCTGCTTATGAACATTTTTCTGATGAACATTTAACTATTCTTTAACCAGATTTTTACAATGATCATGCCATAATATATTTAATTAATCTTTTACTTTGAGACATTTCCATTGTTTCCATTTTTTTTTCTATTATAAGCAATGTTATGATGAATAGCATTTAGGGCTAAATATTTGATCACTAAACATTGGTGGTCATATTTTTAGATTAAATTCCCAGCAGTGGAGTTAGTGGTTCTCCAACAAACTGCTGCCTGGTAGTGGCTTAGAAGTGCAGTGAAGCAGTGGGTGGAACGTGGCCAAGGGCTTATCGTGAGGGGCATTAGGTGTGGAGGACACATAGGGGATACTGGGCATGAGAAGGCTGCCTGGAATCCTCCAGTGAGGTCAGTTTGAAATAGTCAAAACTCAGTGAACAGGGACTATGAATGTTTTTAAAGTGAATTCTGCTAGATTAGTTTCTGTTTAGTGACAAATACTTGCTTGGTCTTGGCTTTGCACTGTGCTGAATAGCAGAACAAAAGTCTTACTGTGGAGTCAAATATAGATTTTTTTTTGCCTGATAGCCTCATGCATATGGTTGGAAAGAAGAAAAAGAAAGAAGAAAGAGGAAGCACGGGATGCCATCTGTTCTAGGAGCAAGAGTGGGAAGATTTAATGCTTGGAAGCATTCAATGACTTGGTCAAATTTTTGACCACAAGTCTAGCCTCTGTTGTGCGATTTTAGGTTCCTAATCTAGGGTCCATGAATCTAAAACGTCAGTAATTTAATCAAATAAAATAGAAGCTCAGCCAAAGTGGTGGTGAATTCTGCTCCTAATTGTTACCTTATTGAAATGCTTTTCTTTGGCATTTTCCCGACTGGAACCACTGTTTGCATTTCTATGCCCTTTTTTGCTCTGCTATGTGTTATAATATATAATTTAGTAAGAGATTTGCTGGTCTGCCCCTTGGGACATTTAATAGAAATGGATAAATTAACGATTAGTCTAGGTCTCTGACGGGGAGCTTTTAAACCTACAGAGGGATGAGTGTGGGAGTTAATGGTAAATTTTAAATTTTAAATTTTTAAATTTCTCTTCATAACTTTCAAAGCATATAAATACGTATTTTTTTGAAGTGCACTTTCTCCTCCCCCTCTCAGTTTTTTGAGCTCCCAGGAGGATGTGAGGGGCGTGGTGTAATGTCAGGCACAGGTAATGTGCAGCCACACATGCCCAGCTGTGCATCCTGCTTTGCCCTCTCCTGGCTGTGGAGACCTTGGTTCATTTACTTCCTTTCAGCCTCAGCTTCTGACCTGTAAAAGGAATGTTTCATTAACTTTTTGTTGTAATAAATGAAACCCACTCTGATTAACTTAATCCAGAAAAAGATCTACAGGTAGGCTATTGGATAGCTCATGAAACGGGAGAAACAGCTAAACCACCAAGTCTTGGGAAACGCTGGCTAGGGATTCAGCCTGGGGAAAGCAGGTGGCACCTGCCCTTGGCCCTAACCTCTCTTCGCTCAAGTCAGGCTCCCAGGAGGAGGAACCTGATTGGCTGGGATTGAGTCACATGTTCTCCTCTGACTCCATCTCCCCAGGGGGCTGGTACTGGGCCGTTTGATTGGCAGTTCCACCTGAGTCACATGAAATGGGGGAAGGGCACTCTCAACAGAGGGAGGCATGCTGGGTGCACATGCGCAAACCCAGAATACCACCCCCCAGCTCTTAGGAAGACTCCACTGTCCCTAAGGTCTTGGAATATGGTATGTGCTCAATAAACAATAACTATTGTGGTTATTCTTGCTGTCAGAGGGCCAAGATTACTCATTGTTTTAGTAGAAGAGCAAAAATAAGATTTGAGGGTTTTTTTTTTCTGTTGAGTCCAATGCATTCTCTTTACACCACATGTGATTAAATGCAGATTCCCTGAGTCCCTTCTCAGACTGACTGGATCAGAATCTCGGAGCGGGGTGTGTGTGAGGTTCCCTGGCCTCCTCCTCTTTAACAAGCTCCCAGATGTCTCTTGTACACACTAAATTTTGAGACCCAAAGCCCTTAGTGATTAGGTGGGAGGATTTGACTCTGCTGAGGATGGGTTTTGGAAGGAGAGATTTTCCTCTACCACTGCACTGTGGAAGAAGTCTGTTTTGCTAAAAGAGTAAAGCAACCTAGTCAGCCAATTTGGTAAGGAAGCTGTGCCTCTCAACCCTGACCGTACACTGGGATCACCTGAGGAGCACTGACAACACGCAGGACCCATGCTGAGAGCTCAGGCGGGATGCTTCCCACCAGCAACCAGATGCTTTCCATGTACACCCAGGCTGGGACTAGAGAGACGTCCTTGGACCTCCACTCCGGAAGCCCAGTGGCCTCACCCTTCTGGAAGACGGCTAAGGGTGTGTAGAACTTTGGGGTTTCAGAGCATGTTCTCCTTAATTACCCCGTTTGATCCTGTGGCAACTCAGTCCTAAGGCAGATGGGAATGGGTCGTAATCTGCTCCTGATTTTGGAGATGAAGGAACCAACCACTCGGAAAGATTCATTGACCAGTGATTCCACCAAAGTTGCCCAGTCAGAAAAGGCAGAGCCAGAACTCAGGTTTGTCCCTCTGACTCCAGGCTCATGACTCCATCCACGTCCCTCTCGGAGACCGGCACACTCAGATCTTCCAAGCTTTCTTTCTGTTACAGTTCCAAGGAAACCTAAACGTGAGCTCTGAGTCCTTTCCAAGAGAGCTTATGGCCTTCAGCCACTTTCTGGGAGGTCTTTTAAGTCATTTCTGTCCCTCGTGCTTTGATTTAGCTACCAGTTCTGAGTATTGTGCCTTCTGGGGGTTTGAGGAGTGAGGGCTGTGATTAAAACGGCAGCGCCCCTACCAGCAACCTGTGGGGTGGGCTCATCTTCTGAGGAATATTCCCAAATGAGCTGTCAACTCGGCTGCAGCAGGAGCCTGCCTTAGATTGTTTTTCCCCTCCATGCAGCGCTGAGCAGAGAACTAAACCCAGTAAATGCTTGATTAGACAGCGACATGGAATGGATTTTCTCACGCTTCTGACTTCCCCAGCATCTGCTGCATCTTGACTACCTTTTTAAGCTTATGTTTTCATTATAAAACTAATGTATGGTCACCGAAGGACATAAAGAAATACAAAGGTGGAGAAGGAAAGCACCACTTGTAAGAGTGGTGAGTGTTTGTTATAAACACTGGGTATCTAATAAACTTTGTTTTATTTAATCTGCACAACAGTCCATCTACACATGAGGACTTTCAGAACCTGAACACTTACCCACCATCCACCTGCCCGTGCTCAACTGACAGGAAAACACGCAGCCCTCCTGAATGCTGCGGCATTTTCGTCTGGCCTCTGTCCTGTGTTTCCACCTATGAGAGTTTTTGCCACCCCCTGAAGGAGACAAGTGTTTAGTATCTCTGGGTCTTTGCTCTGCTGGGCTTAACATCAAGAATAGTTGCCTGTTCTGCCCATCTGGCTGTTTTTGGCTCTGCTATTGAGGCACAGCCAAAGGCAGCCTCTCTGTTATGGGCTGAATTGTGTCTCCCCCAAATCCCTGTGTTGAAGCTCTAAACCCCTGTACCTTAGAATATGACTGTATTTGGAGATAAGATCTTTAAAGAGGTGATTAATTTAAATTTATTTATTTATTTATTTATGGCTGTGTTGGGTCTTCGTTTCTGTGCGAGGGCTTTCTCTAGTTGTGGCAAGCGGGGGCCACTCTTCATCGCGGTGCGCGGGCCTCTCACTGTCGCGGCCTCTCTTGTTGCGGAGCACAGGCTCCAGACGTGCGGGTTCAGTAGTTGTGGCTCATGGGCCCAGCTGCTCCGCGGCATGTGGGATCCTCCCAGACCAGGGCTCGAACCCGTGTCCCCTGAATTGGCAGGCAGATTCTCAACCACTGCGCCACCAGGGAAGCCCAGGTGATTAATTTAAAATGAGGTCTTAGGGTGGGCCCTAACCCAATCTGACTGGTGTCCTTATAAGTAGAGAAAATTTGGGTATACATAGAGATACCAGGGATGCATACACGCAAGGAAAGGCCACTAGCAGGGCAGGGAGAGAAGCCTTAGGAGAAACCAACATTGCTGACACCTTAATCTTGGGCTTCTAGCCTCCAGAATGTCAAGGAAATACATTTGTGTTGTTTAAGCCCCACATTCTGTGCTATTTTGTTATGGCAGCCCTAGCAAACCAGTACACTCCCTAAAGCCTTCCCTGACACCCAGGCCCACCCCCAGGAAGAACTAACACTCTTTCCTTGGTGCTCTCACCAGGTCGCCTTTATTGAGCTGTTTTCCTGTTTGTGATGGCCCCTGGGCCACACGTTCCTGAGGGCCACACCTGGCTCATGCCTGCATTTCTGGCATCTAGCACAGTGCTGGCCACATCCTGAACTTGGGAAAAGGTAGGTGAATGAATGAATGAATGAGTGAATGAACAAGGGGTCTGATAACTGCTTGTGGGTAGTTTGATTCTTTGTAGAAGTTCTGGAAGGATTGAGGGACGCAGAGATGGAGAGGGATCGGGGAGAGGGGTAGGACCCAGGAGTGGTGGTTGCCTAGACCCTCACCCACTGCGCCACCTCCTGCTGGCTCACAGGCTTTGGAACTGTCTTGTGCTTTGCAGCCTCCTGGCTTGGCCTTTGGCTCTCAGCCCTCCCTTCAGCCTGTTGGCCACTTAATCACACGCAGAAGATGTAAATTCCCCAAGGCCCCCTTTGTGTGGTCCTCTCCTCAAAATTCTGTCTCCCCACCCCAATTTCTGGAAGTCTCTTTAAAGGGTCTGACAGCCAGTCTCCCTTTCCCACCCATCCAGCTGGACAGGCTCAGGGAGCAGAGGAGTTTTCTGGGAACAGACTGGGGAGGAGAGGCCAGGAAAATTGACAAAGGCACAAGTTTGAGCTTCCTGTGTCCTGTGCCCGCTGCCCACGCAGGGTTCTGAGCTGCCTCCAGAACAGCCCGCTGGTAACAGGGGAAGCAAAAGAGATTTGCTAACAGCGGAGCATTTACTGGTAAGCTGGCCCACCCTGGGATTCAGCCCTGATGGTGGACAACGTCTCTGCATAAGGAAACCCTCTGGAGGGAGCTGTTTTAAGTGAGAAACAGACCAGGCAGACAAGCCTGGCCTAGGATCAAAGCTCTGGGCCTCACAGGGTGGGCTGAGTCAAGGATGAGCTGGATCTAATTTCTGGGTCAGTGCCATGAGCAGGGCAGCGGGGAGCAGGGCAGGCACGGCATGACATGGGGGGAGGGCAGCACCCCTCCCCCCCCTTTGTTCACTCTCAGGACCTAGCCCTTTGGGCACCTGCCGAGGAGGTGTCAGAAACAGGCAGAGGCGGTGTGTGGTGCCTACAGGGTTGGTGGTGCTCCAGGGGGTGGGAGATGGCCTGGGAGGCGGGGCCCGTTTCTCCCGAAGGCTCAGTGCCTGGGGCCCAGGACACTTGTAGGAGCCACGATAATGTTTTGCTTTCTTTCAAAATCAGAAGGAGGGAATTCCCTGGCGGTCCAGTGGTTAAGACTCCTCACTTTCACTGCTGAGGGCCAGGGTTTGATCCCTGGTTGGGGAACTAAGATCCCACAAGCTGTGTGGCCAAAAGTAATAATGATAATGATAATAATAATAATACTAATAAGGATACCAGAAGGAAAAAAATGAACCTTTAAGACACGAAAGGTCACATGTTGCATGATTCCATTTATATGAAGTGTCCAGAGGAGGCAAATCCTAAGAGACAGAAAGTAGATTAGAGGTTGCCAGGGTCTGGGGAGAAGCGGGGAGTGAGGAGTGACTGCTGATAGATTTAGGGGTGGATTGTTGGGGTGATTAAAAATGTCCTGAAATTAGATAGTGGTGAAGGTTGTACAACCTTGGGAATATACTAAAAATCACTGAATTGTACATGTTAAAATGGTTTATTTTATGGCATGTGGATTATATCTCAATAAAGCTGTTATTGTTTTTAAAGGCAAGGGAGTCAGGGACAGAAGAAAAAAAGAAGAAAATCAAGAACATTAGTATAGTATGTAATCTTTAGCCAAATAAACAAGAAACGTGTTAAAACAGAAAAAAAATGAGATGAGGTTAGACAAAACTAAAATTGGAAAAGTTTCATCTGGTCTATTGAATCTGTTGTGGCTTTTTGGAATGGTGAGCTAAAGAGAATTTTAAGGTTGCATTTAGACTCAAAAAGAGTGAGCAGTGTGATCAATTAATGATGTCTACTCTGGGCACAGGAGGCAAAGAAGGAGGTGCAGGGGGCAAGTATTTGCCATCCCCGACTGCAACTGATCTCTGTGGTCCCTCCCAGGTTTCACACTCCCTGACCTGAGACACTCAGCGTGGAACGGGGAGGGGAAATGTGGGCCGCAGGGATCTGGGTTAGAAGAAGAGGGAGGTGGGATCAAGGCAGTTGAGCATCCAGTATAGACCCTGCTGCATCCACGTCTGCCAGGCTTGCTGCATCTTCCCCACACCAGCTTCGTTCCTGTAATAGCGGCCTCCCCTGAGAACCTGCTGCCCCCCACCAGTAAGTAACAGTTCTCAAGGACAGCTCTTAACCAGCTCTGTGCAGCTCAGCAGTCACACCACCTCTTTTCTAATCGCCCCCCTGCTCCCCTTTTTCTCCGCAAGACAGAGAACTCTCCTTGGAGAACAGGCAGTTGAGCAAAGGGTTTAGATCAACCCTTCCTGGCAGTGCAGACCCTCTCATTAAAATATGTGCGTTGTTAACGCTCTTCTCTTTTTCCAGTGGGGCTTAGCAATTAACGTCCCCCCCTTGAGAGTGTGTCAAGAGACGTGTGCTCTGGGCAGCAAAGAAAAATACATTTGTCATCGGAATGACAGCCACAGCCTTCAAAGCCATTTTCATCTGGTGGCAGTGGAGCTGGCCTTATCCCTTCTGGGAAAAATAATGAATATTAGAGGTTCTGTTTACAAATATGCACCTTTCGCTGATTTCTCTCACCACCCAGCAATTTTTCAACAGGACAGCTTTCTTGGAAACTGTCCGCGGCCAAAAGATGATAAAATGTGGTATCCAGAGAGACGCCTGGGGCTCTGTTTGTTTAACTGGGTAATTGTGCATAGATTCTGAAAGGCCATCTTCCTGTATCCAAGTCGCCCCAGGTGCTGGTCTGGAAGGAGGCTCCCTGGTTAAACAATCCCGTCTGAAAGTGCTCCTCCCCCTCTTCACCTGTTTCCCAAAGGGCCACCCTCTAGGTCGGGCTTACAAACCTGCTACTGACCTTTATGCAAGCAAATCTTGAACTCAACTGATTCACATGAACCTCTCTGGAAAGTCAAGTGTGTGAGGCTTGTTTCCCCCATCCCTCTGCTATTTGGAGCGAAACCCACTTTCCCCTCCCCGACTCACTAATACACTTAAGCCCTGGAACTGCTAATGAGATCAGTAAGTGATTAGCTGTCAGTCTACAAGTGAAATTGATCTGTGGTGGTTTCAGGTTGAGGAAAGAAAATGCCCCCAGTGACAGTCCACAGATTTTTCTGATCCTATTTGTGCTCCTGTTTATCATCTCCGATGGCTTTTATGGCCTACTGTCTCTACAAGATTGCCTACAGAGCCTCTTGGCAGGTCCTGCCCCCATGTAAGTGCATGCACGCTTTAGAAAGCCCACGGTGACTGTTATCAGAAACTGAGCTCTGGGTGAAGGCACAACCTTCAGGGTTTGCTACAGCTGAGATGCTTTTGTGTAAGAACCAAATATCCCTTTGCAGGAGGCCACATGGTATGATGGGAAAAGCCAGACACACAAACTCCGGTGTGATTCCTCGGCTGTTACTCTTCCACACTGTGTGACTTTGGTAAACCACTTAGCTTCTCTAAGCAGCCTCGCTTCCCACATCTGTAAAATGGGGAGGCCTCCTTTGTAGGCAGAATATCTAGCAGTGTCCAGATGAATAAAGAAAGGAGGCTGAATAAAAAATTAGTCATTATTACTGATTTTGTTTCTAAATGCCACCCCAGCCTGGTGTTAAAATAAGGACACTTTGGATTCAATAACTCACATTTCTAAAGCCTGTGATGCTGATGGGTCTGCCCCAAGGGACCAACTCCCAGTGGGACAGTCAGCCTCCACCCCCAGCAGGGCTGCAGAAGGCTTTTGTGGGCCCCCCTTTCCATTAAAAAATATATGTTAAAAATGATACTTTATGACTCTGTTGGTAAAAGATTAATATAATCTAGGCTGGGTTAAAAAAAACACTTTCTTCAACTCTAATTTTTTTTTAATTGAGGTGAATTCACATGACTTAAAATTCTGCAGGAGTTGAGACACAGATGTAGAGAACAGACATATGGACACCAAGGGGGGGAAACTGCGGTGGGGTGGGGATGGTGGTGTGCTGAATTGGGCGATTGGGATTGACGTGTATACACTGATGTGTATAAAATTGATGACTAATAAGAACCTGCAGTATAAACAAACAAACAAAACAACTAATACTAAACTTTCATTGGGTTATTTGTATGGAAATATGTTAATATAAATGTTTCAGACATTACATGAAAAAAAAAATTAACCATTTTAAAGAGTATAATTTAGTGCATTTAGTATATCCACAATATTGTGTAACCACCATCTCTCTCTAATTACAAAACATTTTCATCACTCCCAAAGGAGACCTGGTACCCATGAAAGAGTCCCCATTCCTTCTTTCACTTCCCATAATGTCTTCAAGATTCATCTGTGTTGTAGCATGTATCAGTATCTCGTTCCTTTTTTACGGCTGGGTAATATTTCATCATATGGATATACCACATTTCATTTATCCATTCATTGGTTGATTCATTGGTTGTTTCCACTTTTTGGCTCTTATGAATAATGCTGTTATGAACATTCATGTACAAGTTTTTGTCTGAAAGTATGTTTTCATTTCTCTTGGGTTTATACCTGGGAGTGAAATTGCTCAGTCTTATGGTGACTCTCAGTTCAACTTTTTGAGGAACCGCCAAAGCGGTTTTTTCCCAAGACACTGCACCATTTGACATTCCCACCAGCAGTGTACGAGGGTTTTAATTTCTCCATATCCTCGCCAACACACGTTATCATCTGTCTTTTTATTATGGCATCATAGTGGGTGTGAAGTGGCATCCAGCTCATTTTAAGGATGAATAAGCTGAGGACCAGAGAGGAGATATGACCTGTACAGCCTCATATGTTGCAGAGTTAGGCTCTGGACAGCAAATCTCTTTAACGCCCCATTTGATGCTTATTCCCATCAGACCAAATGTCCTTTGTCTTCAACATTAAGAGAAAAGCAGAGTCAGACTGGTAGAGTGATGCTAAAATAGAGCCAGGCGCCCCTCACTACCTGTTATAATTAACTCCAGTGGCTCACAAGGAGTGGAGAATAGCAGCCGTGGGCTTCAGGGGGGAAGGGAGGTCTTCCTACCCAGCCAGAAGTCTAGCTGGGATTTGCTAGGCCCTTGCAGGACTAACTTTACTTTCCGGACTTTCCTTTGATGGGAGGGAGCTTTAGCAATGACATACGTCTGCTTCACCTACACATTTACTGAGAACCTATTAGATGCTAGTCATGGTTTTACATGTTGGAGGTACAAAGATAAATGAGATGCAGCTTGAACCTAACATATTCATGTATTATCCTCTTATGATTCTGTTGCATATTAACAATACAGGTAGATACAAGACATGAGGGGAGTGCAGATAAGGGCCACCAACTGGTCTGGAAAAGGGGATCAAGAGCTGGGTGTCAGAAGGCTCAGAGTGGTGGTGGGAAGCTCGCCAGGCCTGCTGTGCACACAGAGGTAGGTGAAGTGTGCAAGCAACTTCTCTGGATGGGTGAGAACAGCTTGAAAGCCACATAGAACGTTCAAAAAGGTTGAAGCCTCTTGGAGCATTTTGACAGAGCTATGCACAGGTGAGAAACCATTCTCGAGGGCAGGCCAATCAGGTTCTTGGCAACGCGGCCTGTATAATCCAAGCTGAGGATTTTTGCCACGCGGTCAGAGGTGCAGTGAGAAAGGCAACTATCGACTAGCTGAGCAATAATGTTCACAGCCACAGATCAAGTTCTGACCTGGAGTGTGTACAGTACACAAAGTGCTGGGGCAGCAGGCTGGCTGCGTGGGTCTCACCTCCCACACACAGTGTGAATACTGTTCTCATTAGGTCCCCAAACAACCATACAGATAAAGAAAAAAACCCTGCATTGATTCATCTTTTCCATCTTGGTTTGTGTAAAGTACTTCTTTTTTACGTTAGGCTTTGGCTCTGTGGTTTCTGCCCAGGCGGGCCTCTGCGAAGTTGTGAAACAGGTGAGATTTCTTCCTTAGGCCCATCTGAAGCCACTGCAAATTCCCCTGCTAATGGTCTAGACTGGACAGTGATGCATGACGTGCAGTGTGCCACAGGTGCTGTTGACTATAAAGTTGAATACATTCTTGATTTTAAATCTTGGTTTGGAAATTCTTTACTCTTCAATGCCGTGTTTCCACTGCTTTGGGCTGGTCAAAATATCTGCCATGTTAGTTTGAGGTTTTTCGTTTGTTTGTTTGTTTGCTTGTTTATGAAAAACTCAGAGATCAGGGGACCAGTTGTAACGGCAAATAAACGTGAATATAGTTTGAAGCAAATGTCAGCCGATATTTTAAATTAGTGATCCCTATGGTAAGAATCCTGGAAAGCTCTAGACTTTATACCTAGGAGCATGTAGGAACAGTAGTCTTACTGAGCAGTAAGAGGGTGGGAGAGTAGGGACCCATCTGAAGCTTAAAAAAAAACCCTTAGATTATGTAATACTGATCAATGAAGAAATGACATTTTTCCTAAAAGATAGTCACATTTTAAATAAAAACAACGAGATGGCAATTGTCCATGTCACAGAATGTTATCATTTAAAAAAACTGGGATTTCTAGGTGGGTGCCAGAGGCCTTTAAAAAAACGTCACTCTCATAGAAGAAGAAACACTCTCTTTCCTTTAGAGAACAAGTGTGACCTTCTGTTTGGAAGGAGGGCTAGTCTCCAGTGCATTAGAATAGAGACACACCTGTATGAACCTGGTCTCCCTCTCTCTTCCTCCAGAGGAAAAGGAAGTTTCCTTTCCAGAGTGGAAGGGCTCTGGAAGGGCACCAGCATCTTAGTTTCTCTCTCTCAACAGTGCTGGGTTATGGCCAGCAGTAGGTGGAAGACCAGAGCGAGTGGTGGGAGGAGACTGCAGGAATGTGGTCCATCAGGGAGGAGATGGGCAGGGCTGTGTCTCGGGGGCTTCTGAAGTGGGAGTGGGGCTGAGGGGGGCTCCTGGGTTGAACATCAGAGTGAGCTTGAGTAGTGATCCTGGAAGTAAGCTTAGAAGTGAGGGTGAGGGATGAGGAAAATCTGGAGTGTGGTGTTTTTCCCTCCCTCCCTCTCCATCCATTCCTTCCCTCAACAGTTTTTACTGAGCACCTACTACACGTCAGAGACTTGTAACGTACTGGTGTGTGAGAGAGATGTGTGAGCCAGGGCTTCCGTACTGTGCAGCAGGTCAAGCTGGGGATGTCCCAGAGGGGCGTCTGGTCTGGGGAGAGGGTATGTAGAGTGCAAGTCTTACGTATTGCTTTTGGGCCACGTGGGGCAGCTTATAGGGGATTGTGTTTGCAAGAGCCCCGCATTGGCTCACACCTCTCTTTTCCTGGAATTTAGTTTGCTCCACAAATACCTGCCGGTTTTCCCAAATTCAGCTGGAACATCACGGGGCATATTTCCTGCCACTAGACATAGATCACAGCACTCATAATTCCCTGTTTCTGTCACTGCCTTCTGCGTCTGGATGGTGAGGTCCTGCAGTCCGAGACCATGCCTTGCAGATTCATCTGGTGTACCTGCTGTCCAGTGCAAAGATGGCACTCAGCTATTGTTCTCAAGTGAATGACTGAATAAACCTCAGGTCTTGGAATCTGCTTCTCAAGCACCAGTTGTTAAGGTCATTTTTTCCATGGTCTGCAGCTTCCTTGAGTCACCACCCAGCCATCTAGTTTAGCCAGGGTCACCCAAGGAGAGGACTTGAAAACCTTCTGGTTATACAAGTATTTGTCCTATTAGTTTTCCATTGCTGTGGTTACCACAGACTTAAGATGGGCACCCCAAGCTGTAATGGACTGTCAGAGACTATGAAATCCCAGGAGAGTTTTTGGTGACATGCACTGAGCCAGGGTGATGGACTATACAATTAAGGAAAGACATAAGAAGAAAAAAAAAGTGAAATGGAATCAGAGGCTGGAAAAAAAAAGTTACCATAAACTTAGCGGCTTAAATCAACACAGATTTATTATCTGGCAATTTTGGAAGTCAGAGGTCTGATACAGGTCTCACTGGGCTCAAATCTAGGTGTCAGCAGGGCTGTCTTCCTTTGGAGGCTCCGGGGAGAGTACGTTTCCTCACCGTGGCAGCTTCTTGAGGCCACGCACGTTGCTCACTTGCGGCTGCTGCTTCTTCCAGTAGCTTCTTCCAGCATCAGTGGGTCCAGCCCTTCTCACAATACCATCTCCCAGATTTTCTCTCTTCTGCCTCCCTCTTCCACTTACAAAGACCCTTGTGATGACATTGGGCCCACCCCAAATACGGGCTCATCTCCCCATGTCAAGGTCAGCTGGTTCACAGACTTAATGCCATCTGCAACCTTAATTCCTCTCCACCAGGTAACCTATCATACTCACAGATCCTGGGGAGTAGGATGTGGGTAGCGTCAGGGGCTCATTATTCTGCCTACCACAGCCTGTGATACATTTCAAATCCTCAATAGGGAATCTTTTGGTTACTTACCTGTCTTAGTCCGTTTGGGCTGCTGTAACAAAATACTGTAGACTGGGTGGCTTATAAACAGCAGAAATTCATTTCTCAAAGTTCTGGAGGCTGGAAGTCCAAGGTCAAGGCACCAGCAGATGTGGTGTCTGGTGAGGACCCTCTTCCTGGTTCACAGATGGCATCTTCTCACTGTGTCCTCCCATGCAGGAAGGGGTGAGGGAGCTCTCTGGGGTCTCTTTTATAAGGGCACTAATCCTATTCATGAGGGCTCTGCCCTCATGATCTAGTCACCTCCCAAAGACCCCCACCTCCTAATACCGTCATATTGAGGATTAGTTTTTAGCATATGCATTTTGGGGAGACATAAATATTCAGTCTACAGCACTACCACTAGCTCTTTTCCATCCCTTTGAATAACTGAGAGTTAACTGTTTAAGGACTTGCCATTCAAGCCAAAGCCCAATATTTGATCCAGAAAGAACCAGGTAAGGTGCTGTGGGTCATCACCTTCCTCCACAAATGCAGGCGTGGCTGAGACATGCCAGGCTCTGGCTTCTCTCTAGTTCTCAGTCACCACCACAGGATGCACTTGACCACAGATGAGCCATTCCTGGGGTCCAGATGACTGTTGATAATGATAGCCACGTGGCAGGCGCTCTTTTGTGTGTATCATCTCAATTACTGCCATCACTGAGGAGTAGGTGTTATTGTCTCCAGGTTCAAATGAGAAAAAATAGGGGTTGGGTCAAATTGCATAACTTGCCCCAGGTCATATGATAAGTGGCAGAGCTGGCTTTAGAACCTGGGCTTATCTGATTTCACCCCATTTATGGTCAGCCCTGAGGAAACCATTTCTCTTAAAAGTCCTCCCAAATAATTGCTTTTAGTCCTTAGCGGAGAGGCTACACATTAGAATTGCCTGGTGGGCTTTTAAATAATACCAATGGCCTGCTTCAAACCAATTGGCTGCTTCAAAGCAATTGCATCAGAATTGCTGGGAGCGGCACTTGGTCATCTGTATTTTATTTTAATTTTTAAAAATTTAAATTAAATTAAATTTTTATTTTACTTTTATTTTTATTTTATTTTTTGGTTCCCTGGTTATTATAATGTGTGGTTAGGGTTAAGAATCATTGCCTTGGGCATGTTGTGTGTGCTCCCAGAACCCAGCTTTGCATCATTCTATGCCCTTAACCTGTGCCCAGAGCTGCCCCCCTCACGTTCTGTCGCTAAAGAGGAAGAGTTGGTCAGGTGGGCTTTCTCTAGTTCCCTTGGGGCTGCGTGGCCCCTCCTTGCTGTTGGCAGGCTCCTTGCTGAAGGTCACCGGTTTAGCGGGAGCTTCTCTAAGTGCATCTTTGCCCTGTCCTGACTTGGCAGCCGCTGGTGGATGCGTTTGCCTGGGTATCTGTGATCACACAGCTGAGCAGGGAAGCAGGGACGGCCCCACGGAGCACAGGAGTAATACTCTGCACTTCAGAGGAGTAAAAGTACTTATTTTCACTCCCTTACTCTCCTTTCCCTCATTGATTTTATGGTGAAATAAGTCCTCAGGGCTAGCAGCAAATAGTGATTTGCAAAGGCAGTGATTTAAGTTTCTCCCCTGACTTCCTGTTGGTTTAGTAAATCCACATAACACTTTAGAGTGGAAAGAACTTGAACGCTTGTCCAGCACGGCAGACACATGCTGTTTCCAGAAAGAACAGGCAACTGCGGTGGAGTGTAGCTGGGTTTCAGCGCCGTTTCCGTCACAAGTTTGCTCTCTAACTTCGAGAAGGTGATTAACATTCTATGCTTTCACCACAGAAGTGCTGACCTTGGGAAGGTAGGAGGATGCATCTGGGCATCCCTCAACTTTCTAAGCAAGATGGTGTGTTAATATGTAATAAAACTTTTCTTATTTGTAAAACACTTCAAAAAATACAGAAGACTAGAGGAAATAATATGATATTCCCTTATGTATCCATCACAAAATTTAAATGATGGTTATTATTTTGCCACCTTTGCTTTAGAGTTCTTAAAGAAGAGGAAGATAAGTTAATACCCACACAGCTATTGCCCACCAGTATTGTCTTTTTCTCCTTTCTCCCTCCGTCCCCAGAGGTAACTATTCACTTGAACTTGATGTATGTTATTCTCATGAACGTCTTTCTATTTTAACTACAGGGTGTGTATTCATAAATGATTATATTATGATTGTTTTGTGTTTTTAAATTGACTGTATATTTCTTTTTCCTTTGTTTTTTTCTTTTTTGTGACTTGTGAAATCCTTTCCTATCCCAAATTCATTAAAGATATTTTCCAATGTTTATTTTACAGGTTTTACAGTTTTGCTTTTTCATATTTGTATCTTTAATCTGTTTACAATTTCTTTTGGGGAAAGTATGAACCTAATTTTATTTTTTCATCATTTCTTCAAGAGTTCATCCTTTCCCTATATAATGTCACCTGTGTCATATGCCTGGCTTGTGTGTATGTAGATCCCTTTTATGCTCTGTATTCAGTTCTATTGGTCAAGATGCCTACTTCTATAATAACACCACATTGTTTTAATTGCTATAACCCCATAAGTTATTATTATATTTATTGAGATATATGTACCATAAAATTTGCCTTATTAAATATAAAATTTGGTATATTCACAAAGTTGTGCAACTACTATCACTGTCTAATTCCAGAACACATTTATCACCCCAAAAAGAAACTGTATTCACATTAGTAGTCTCTTCCCTTTAAACCCTAGCTCCTGGCAACCACTGACTTACTTTCTATCTCTATAGATTTTCCCATTCTGGGCATTTCATGTAAATGGAATCATACAATATGTGATCTTTTGTCTTTGGCTTCTTTCACTTAGCATTTTTCAAGTTTCATCCATGTTGTTGCATGTATCAGTACTTCATTCTTTCTGTGGCTGAATAATATTCTATTGCAAGGATATGTCACATTTTGTTTATCCATTCTTTAGTTGATGAACATTTGGGTTGTTTCCACTTTTTTTTGGCTATGATGAATAATGCCGCTTTGAACATTCATATGCACGTTTTTGTGGGGACATGTTTTCATTTCTCTTGGGTAGATGCCTAGGAGTGGTATTGCTGGCTCAAATGACAACTCTATGTTTAGCATTTTGAGGAACCACCAAAGTGGCTGCACCATTTTACATTCTCAGTAGTAATATATGAGGGCTCCAATTTCTCTCCATCCTCACCAACACTTATTGTTGTCTCTGTTTTTGATTATAGTCGTCCTCATAGGTATAAAGTCATATCTCATTGTGGTTTTGATTTGCATTTCCCTAATGTCAAGTGATGCTGAGCTTACTTTCATGTGCTTTTTGGCCATTTGCATATGTTCTTTGGAGAAATGTTT
Source organism: Eubalaena glacialis (assembly GCF_028564815.1). Classification (NCBI taxonomy): domain Eukaryota; kingdom Metazoa; phylum Chordata; class Mammalia; order Artiodactyla; family Balaenidae; genus Eubalaena; species Eubalaena glacialis. Next base: position 128,199,745 of record NC_083716.1, read on the forward strand.
GTTCAAATCCTTTGTCTCATCATGTGTTTCGATATACAGTAAATGGTACCGTCCTTTTACTTCTTCAAAATTGTGTTGCTATTCCTGGCCCTTCACTCTTTTATATGAATTTTATGATGAGCTTATCCTATATAGAAATTCATTGGGATTTATAATGGAACTTGAATTTATAGGTTAATGTGGGAAAATTGATTTCTGCAGATATCTATAAATATGGCAAATAACATTAGTTGCCCCAGTTTCCATACCAGCTCTGGAATGCCTACCTCCAAATTATTACAGAGAAAAAGAGAAAGAGGCTAATAGTTTAAACCACCGTTATTTCAAAATCTCTGTTATACCCAGTCACATCCATGTCCCAAATAACAAAATGGTGTATCTCTCCATTTATTTAGTTTCTCTAAATGTACTCTTAAATTTTTAAAACATATTTTGTTCATAAATGTTTTCACATCATTTGTTAGATGTATTTCTATGTTCTTCATAGCTTTTGTTGCTGTTGTTACATGCGACTTTTTCAAAATCACATCTTCTATTTGTTGCAAGTGTGTGAGAACATTATTGACTTTGTATATTGTTAGTGTGCCAGCATCTTTACTGAACGTTCGTATTAGTTCTGTGAGTTTGTCTATAGATGTTGTTGACTTTTCTGTGTTGATCAACATTATCTGGGAATTGTGACTATTTTCTTTTTTCGAATTCTTACATTTTAAAACTTCATTTTCTTATCTTACTGCACTGATTAACATTGACAGTACAAGTTTGCATAGAAGCAATAATAGCTGACATCTTTATATTTTTCCTCATTTTAAAGGGGAAACTAATTTTTCACTATTGCTTTGTTGATGATTTGGTTTTGATGGATTTTCTTTTTCTAAAAGAAATCACTTTTATTTCTACTAAGAATTTTCCCCCCAGAATGGGAATTTAATTTTATCATATGCTTTTTTTTGCTTTTATAACATTTCTTTTTCTTATTTACTTTTTATTGGGTGGATTATACAAATAGATTTCCTAACATTAAACCTTTCTGAGATGAAACCTACAATCAAGATTTTTGTGTTACATCACTGAATTTAGTTTGATAATAGTTTATAAAAATTTTCTGTGTGCTCACGTTTGTGAGATTGACCTATGGTTTTCGATTCTCACACTGCCCTGTCTGGTTTGGTATCAAGGATATGCCACTCTCATAAAATGAGTGGGGGGCATTTCCTCTTTTTCTGTTTTGTGAAACAATTTGAATAAGATTGAAAATATCTGTTCCTTCAGTGTTTGGTAGAACTTACCAATGGAATCGTTGGAGGTTGGGTTTTTTTGTGGGTATATTTAAGTATGTATGTGCCTGTGTGTGTGTGTGCTTATGTGTGAATAAATTTTAAACTATTGATTCATTTTCTTTACTGATTATAGATCGATTCAAATTTTATACATATTATTGAACAGTTTTTGGTGAATTATATTTTTCTAAAATATTGTATCTTGAATCTAAATATTCTAATGTTGTTCATAGTTTTGTTGTTCATAGTATTTTCTTGTGATTTCTGACAGTCTCCACTGTATGTGTAACTAGCTTCCTATTTTTTTTTTTTTATTGGTAGCATATGTGTATGGGTGTAATTTTTAACTCAATCACTGTTTTCTTAATCAGTCTTGTCAGAGGTTTGTTTATTTTACTTAGTCATTTTTCAAATAAAAACTTTCAGTTTTATTGATTTTTCTATTGTTTCTCTTTTTTATTAATTTCCCTACTGATCTTTAGAATTTCCTTTATTATCCAGTTTTTGATGGGAGGTTACTCTTTTCCCAGCTTTTTGAGTTGGATGCTTAGCTCACTAATTTTAAGTCTTTATTAAGTCCTATTATATGCATTATAAAAAATTTCCTTTAAGTACTACATAGCTGCAATCCCCACATCTTGATATATGGTATTTTCATTTACTTTCAGTGCAAAATATTTTCTAATATTTATTAAAATACTTTTATTGATCCATGAATTATTTCCAAACAATAATTTGTTTGGAAATAATTTGGGAGTTTGAAGGGTTACCATTATTAGGTATAGATTTGGATCTAAAAATGTTTATTAGCTCACGCTTACTATTCACACTCTTTAGAACTTCTACAGGTTGCCTGTTATTCAACTTTTCTAAAGGTTTCTTTTTTTAAAATTAGATATTTAATTAAATAATATTTAATTATTTAAAATACTACATGGTGTTTTAAAAATTCTTTTTCAGATTTTAATTCCATTACTTCAAGTTCTTGAGAGTCTAGTCTTGTATTTATTGCAGGTGCTGCCTTTTCTGTATGGTAGATTTCTCCTCGTGGATTTTGAAAATTTTAATTGATTAGCCTATTTTTCTTCCCTGAATTCCTTGTGGCATTAATGATTTTGCTTTTCATGACCCTCAGAGTTATCACAGGTATATGATCAATTTTTATGCTAATTTCTCAACTGAGGAGTTCCTAGAAAATGTGGGTAAATTTGAGCCCCAGTTCTGTCTAAGATTTCTAATTCCCCAAGGAGACATTTTTTCTCATCTAGAATTCAAAGACAGACAAGACTTCTTATTTATCTGTGGTGATAGATTTTGCTCTAGTCTATCTTTTCAGAGGATATCACTTTTCCAGTGTTCCAGTTTGAGGGTTCTCAATTCCAACTCTCCAGTCTTGCATTGGGTCCAGCATCTTATCTCTTACAGTTTTAAAACTCAAGCCATTGTATTATTTACCCTGTGTTAACCACAGCATTACTAGCTTCTAAGCTGCTACTCTGGTTTCATGCTCCTTTTTGGCACCTGAAAATTTCCACTTATTTTTTTCTTGGGAGTCTAACAATATAGTTTAAAAATATTTTAAAAATTATATTTTATCAGCAATTCTTGGTTTTTGAAGCAAGTGGTTTTGTTGTGGTTATTGGTTGTTATTTTAATCTCCCATATTTCCAGAACTGGAATCATCCTTAGAATCTTGTTGTTGTGAAAGATGGCAGTTTCAGGACTCCACAAGACAAGTGTCTATTCGTTTTCTATTGAATTTAACATTCCAACAATATTTAGATTGGCCCTTCATTGCTGTTGGCCTGAAGGAGCCAGCATCACTGTTGGTGTTGTCCATGTGGAAAACCTTGATGGGGGCCAGCAACCTATAGTGGGACCAATGGAGGGAATCTCTAGATAGTGGTTCTCACAGATGGAGGAGATGTTTTATCTCTTTCTTAAAACACCTCTCCTGGGGCTGATAGTGAAACTTACTTGAACTGCTTTCCTGGTGAAGTTCCCTTTGATTTCTGCCCATGGGGAGACACTCTTATAAGATTTTTCTTTACTTATTCTAGAAAGAAAGGACTCTCCCTGATTAAAAGTGATTCCCAAATGAAGGGCTTCAGGAGAGAATTTTCCTGTTACTCATTCTCTCTATTCAAATACACAGATATCTTATGGGGAAATGTACAGAGGCCTTCATAGGCATTCCTTGCTTAAGAAAAATGATCACATTGATTAAAATCTCTTTTCCTGTAAATAGGAATAATTATTACACAGCAGATGCCAGGAAGCTCAAGGGCTCTCCCATAACAACCAGGAATAATAATGTAACCATAAGAACTATAATTTCAGTGTCTCATAAGTGCTAGGCATTGTCTTGATGCTAGGAATCCAGAGATGGCAGAAGGTGGCCTTTGCCCTCAAGGAATTCACTGACTAGTAGAGTTGAATAGACAATTACTAGAGAATTAAAGAAATGATACAATCAGTTTTTTAAAAAATTGATGAATTAGTATTCACCAAAATTAAAAACTTTTGGTCTTCAAAAGACAACATTAAGAGAATAAAAATACAAACCACAGATTGGGAGAAACTATTTGTAAATCATATATTTGATAAAGGATAAGATATATGGATGGCAAAAAAAGCACATGAAAAGATACTCAACATCATTAGTCATTAGGGAAATGCAAGTTAAAACCACAATAAAATACCATGACAGACATACTAGAATGGCTAAAATGAAAAAGACTGACCATGTCAAGTGTTGCCTAGGATGTGGAGAACCTGGAACTCTCATACAGTGCTGGTGGGAATGTAAAATGGTACAACCACTTTGATAAACATTTTGGCAATTTCTAAAAAATTTCTACTTACACTTACCATATATCTGTTTCATTCCCAGGTATTACCCAAGAGAAAAGGAAATAATGTCTATAAAGAGATTTGTACACAGTGTTCATATAAACTTTATTTGTAATAGCCCCAAACTGGAAACAACCCAAATATCTACCAACAGGTGAATGGATATGCCAACTGCAGTACATCCGTACAATGCAATACTCCTCAGCAATAAAAAGGAATGAGCTATTGACATACATGTGATGGATGAATCTCAAAATAATTATGCTGAGTATGAGAGAGGACAGGCAAAAAAGAGTATATGAGTCCATTAAATAAAACTCTAGAAAATGCAAACTAATCTATCTATAGTGATAAAAAACAGATCAGAGTTGGCCTGTGGATGGAGTTGGAGGAGGTAAGGGAGAGAAATTATAAAGGATGATACAGAAACTTTTAGTGGTGGTGGATTTGTTTATTATCCTGACTGTTGTGATACTTCCATGGGTGTATACCTATGTCAAAATATATCAAGTTGTTCACTTTATTTTTAATTTAATTTTTTTAGTTCCCCATGCTATACAGTAGGTCCTTGTTGGTTATATATTTTATACTTAGTAGTGTGTATATGTTAATCCCAAACTCCTAATTTATCCCCCCCGCTTCCCCTTTGGTAACCATAAGTTTGCTTTCTTTGTGATTCCATTTCTGTTCTGTAAATAAGTTCATTTGTGTCATTTTTTAAGATATCATATGATATTCCTTATATGTGGAATTTAAATTATTCGCTTTAAATATGTGCAGTATACTGTAGGTCAATTATACCTCAATAAGATTCCTTAAAAATACAGTGAATGCCTTGGAAGAGGCTAGTTCAGAATTGTATCAGTAGACAGTACATGGGAGAGTCTCTTAACTGAAACTACCCAGCAGTCAAGTGGTCAACGAAGAGGGGATACCGGATCTGAGATTTGGAATTTGAGTGTCTGTTATTCAGGGGTAGGGGGTGAAGATGGGCAGGAGCGGTGGGGAGCTCTCCACGTGGAGGCTACATCAAATGCAAAAGTTCCAAAGCACATAAGCGTGTGGTGTGTTAAGAGATCTGCACGTGGGTTGGCAGGACTAAAACATAGGATGCTCATGGAGACGAAGCGATATGAGAGGAGAGCCAGGCAATGGCTCTCGTATTCCTTTCCAGCTCGAGGGAAATTAGAAATTCTTATGAAATTCTCACTATAATATGTCACTCACCCATGTGACCAGCTTGTCCAGGTATCCCCATCCCTGAACACAAAATGGGGTCACCTCTCCATTAATGTGCAAATTGCAGTGGTATCACTCTCGAAACCCCTGCCTGGGGGATAAAGTATCCCCCAGTTATCTGGGGGAGTCTCCAGATGGGCTTTCATATATATGCTCCCAGACTAGTCTGCCGTGTTCTTCCTTTCCTTCCTCAGACACTTTTGACATCTACTGCCCAGCAAGCTGACCTGAAAAGCTGCATCCATTTTTCTGTTCTTGTTTTGGAGTTTTGCCCACTGGAAGAACCTCAGAGTTCACGCCAAACTTACTGAAATGCTGGGTGTGCCCAAAGCTACGAGTCTCAGGTGCCAGAGCAGGGAGAAAATCTTGTTGTGCATTTGCATTCCGTCACCTTAGCTCAGCAAGAGTGACCTTTCACAGAATCCCCCTTTCTTTATAGGCTCAAGTTAGCACTGCTCACAGGAGATATTTTGCCTGAGATTTAGAAGGCAGGAGGGAAGCAGCAGCCATACTTTCCCCCTCTGATGGTCAGCGTGAGCACCGTGGCAGCTCCCCGCCATGCATCACTGATCAGCTCTCTGGCTGGGGCAGCTGCCTCCAGATCCTCCGCTTCTGTGCATCCCTGGCCAGGTGCATCAGCAGCTTGGGAGCGAAGGTGGCCGGCGTCTCCTGTACATCACCCAGAGCATGGAGGCTGCAGGTAGTGGGAGATGGATGCAAGTCCCAGTTAGTTCTCATAGGTTCCGGTTTGTCCTTGCTCTTGTCCACATCCAGTTTTCCTTCTTGACAGTCTAGCTGATCTATAGCAACTTCAAGTTTAGCACCAGACAGAAGCAGCATCCTGCGTAAAACAAGCTGCTGCCTCCCATAGTTGGGTGAAGTCTGACCCCTGTAATAAATGCCTTATTCCATATCACTCACAGTGACTCTGCTTCTCTGACTGGACCCTGACTCAGGTCTCCCACGCAACTTGGGGTTACCTGGGCCCAGGAGCAGCTCTGCTTCTCTAAATCCTTTATAAAAGCCTCTCGTGAAAGCAGTGTCCAATGTCTGACCATCACCTTTACAGCCAGAGACTGAAACCGCAGGGCTGATGGCAGGAGAGGTGCCAAGACAAACTGTTCATTTTCCTCTCTTCTCCCAGTCTCCCCGCCAAGCAGCCGAATGCCTTCCTCCCCCGCCTCCCCCCACCACCACCCACCACCCCCCCGCCTCCCCCCCCCACCACCCACCACCCCCCCGCCTCCCCCCCCCACCACCCACCACCCCCCCGCCTCCCCCCCCACCACCCACCACCCCCCCGCCTCCCCCCCCCACCACCCACCACCCCCCCGCCCCGGCCCCAGTTAATCACAGCAAAAGCTCCCTGCACGTCCATGGGCGGCGTGAACAGATGTTCTGTGTGGGCGTGAGTGCCGGTAGAGGGCTGCTCTGCTCTCCGCACCAGCTGCCTCGGGCCGGCTCCCACCGCCCCCAGTGCCCTCCCAGCCACGAGCAGCTCCTCCCCGAGGCTTTGATTCTCCTGTTCAAAGAGCCCCAGCAACTGGACCCTTTTCTCATATGTCTTTATTTGCACTCATTTCCTTTCCATGCTGCTGTGCCAGAATTCTGGGATGGATTACAAGGCCTCCAGGAAGATGGAGTGGAGTGGGGGAGTGTAGTAATTTCCCGGCTTTGGAAAGCCATGCAACAGTGTGTCTGGTAAACTTGAGTCTACGGCGCCCACGGCAAATGAGAAAATTCTAAGGATAGAAGCGGATGGACTAGAAATGGATAATTAGGGGACCTGTAGACTTACACTATTTCCTTGCCACTGGCCCCATAGGACACTGAATATGACAGAGAACGTGGTCTGAGGCCTGAAAAGCTGTGTTACCTGGTGCAGCCGTTTCTAAACCTGACTGGTCATTGCACCCGCTTAGTTGGGTAGCCGTTCCTACGTATGTGTTAGAAACCAACACAGCTTTCTGGCTCTCCTTCCTCCTTCCCAAGATTTTAACTCAGCAGGCTGGACTGGGGCATGGAATCTGTACTTGAAGAAACAAAACTCTGCAGGTTATTCTGAGGATAAGCCAAGTTTGGAAACAACCGATCCAGTGAACTAATCCAGTGAAGGCAAGGGTCTTACAAAGTTTGGAAGTTCTGTCACCAAGGCCAAGGAAAATGGAAGCAATTGTTCAGATAATTCCAGCACAAAAACACATTTTTATTAGAATTATGCGAATATCGAGTAACTCTTTTTGAGACATTTGGGTGGAAAGCATACTGGCGAGGCAAAAATCTCCCCTATTTCAGCTCAGACCAGGCCTCTGGAAAAGGTGACAGTGGTGGGAGGTTGAGCAGAGAAGGAAGAATTACATTTTCTGAGCAGTTTTGCTCTCAGTGTGGCCGCCATACATTCTGGATGTTCTGGAAGTTTCTTCCTTTCATATATGCTTTTGTTAAGTACTCATATCTCACCACGAATCCTCATTTTTGACATGCAGAGTGATGCCTGTTACTTATAATACACCGTGATTTGGCTAACCACGAGAGAATAGATTTGGGGACACCTTTCCATTTGCATAGGATGTACGAATTTTAATGCATCTTTCATTGTACAAATTCACCATCAGTTGCCTTGTAACTAAGATGGCTACATGTCCCAGATGCTTTGGGGGGTCCGCTGGCCCCGTGTTTCCTAATTCGAGTGTGGGAAATTGTGGCTCTGTCTTTAGAGACTGAACGGAATGCAGCTCTGTTTTGGGTCTCTGTTCCAGGCTTTGCATTTGCTGGATGGGGAATGTCTTCAATGCCAGGTTTCCTGGGAGGAAAAGCTGTAGCCTGTTTTGGTTCCATCACATATTTTAGTCGGTGGCTTATTCTCCTGCTCTGGGTAGTCAGTCCCCCAGAGGAAGGTGGGTCTGTGGATCCAGCATGACATTTCCTGACGGAGCCCTGCCATCACGTGCCTGGGGCTGGGCAAACTCTAAAGGCTACTGGCGACTTTAGAGCAACTTTCCAAAAAGGAACCAGACATTCAGCGTGCATGTTCTCTACCTGCTCAGCAGTAAAAACTGACCGTGAAATCCTAACAACGGTCCGTCTCTGCTTTTCTATTTCCTGAATGAAGAAAGCAACTGTTGTATTGTTAAGGTCTCACCTGTTCTTTTAAAGAGAAAGGAATTCATTCTTGTTTGGGTTTTGGTTATTTTGGGGATCAGGCAATATTTTGAGCCAAGGTTTCAAAAGTTTAGGGAGAAGGCCTTAAAAATAAGTCTCGTAGCCAAGACCTGAAAGAGAGGCTGGAAGTGGAGACAGGTGAGTCCTACCTCTGGGGCAGAGGTTCTCAAAGTGTGGTCCCCACACCAGCACCAGCAGCAGTGTCTGCATTGGGAAACTTGTTATCATGTATATTCTGGGCCCCCAGCCCAGACCTGCTGAATCAGAAACTCTGGGGTGGAGCCTAGAAATCTGTGTTTTCAGATGATTTGGAAGCAGGTCAACTTAGAGCATCACTGTGTTGGGGAATAGAAGCCACCATTGGACAGAGGTGAAGGAGATGACCTTCAGCATCCGTGTGGTTCTCCATTATACTCATCCCTCTCCCGGTGCTATTGAATCAATGAGCAACACATATTTATTGAGTGGCTACTAATGAGTGATGTGGATATAGGCCCGAGAATTTGCATTTGTAACGTTTTCCCAGGTGATGGAGATGCTGCTGGTCTGGGGACCACATTTTGGGAACCCTGGTTTAGAGAAAAGAGTAGCAGATCCAGAAGCCTTTGTAGTTTTCAGCCGGAGGGTGCACTTCAGCCCTTTCGGGATCCGTGTGGCAGGCGGGGAGACCTGCTTCTTGACCCTTCCTGCCTCCTGGCACGGGCACTCAGGAGACGTGTTTATCTGAACTGAACTCCAGTCCATTATAAAGAGATTAAAATAACATGCTGTGATTTCATCACCCAAAGTTTAGGCAACGCAAAAACCAAAGCACACAGGCAATTATTAAAAGGCCTTAGAGGAAGTTGTCAAGAGTCACAGAAATATTGGCCGTGCGTTAAAAGACAGGCTTCCTGCTCTGTGTTGTCTCAGCCTGATCGATAGCGCATGCGTGTAGCACATCATCCTCTTGTTTAATTTGCCATTTTTAAGTTTGGTCGGTCCAACGAATCTACACAATCCTAATGCAAAGACTAAATAAGAGGAGCAGAAACTCAATCTGGATTTGTGGGAACAATTATACAGCAAGAAATCTCAGAGCTGGGAGCAGAACTCATTGCAGATTAGAATACAAACGTCTGCTTGTGTGTCATATGCAGTCTCTACTATATGCTGACTGTAAACAGCGCTCCTGATTGATCTTCTTGCTGGCATTGTCTGGGAAGGTAAGAGTTGGGTTTTGCTTTGCAAAAGCTTAAGTCTTATAGAGAGAGTGGATGGGGCAGCTTAGCATGCTGGCCGATACTCCAAGCCTTGAGGTCAGGCAAAGCTGGCTTCCAAATCCTTTGTACCTTGTGGGAAGTTATTTGATCTCTCTAGATCTCATTTTCTTCACCTGTAAATTTGGAACATTATGGCCTACTTATGGAGTAGTTTTAAGGGTTAAATGGAAAAATGTAGGCAGATACATAGTAGGGGCTCAATATATAGGAGCTATTCCTACACTCTCGGTTTCAGAGGGCTGGGCGGGAAGAGGCAAGGAAGAAAGCAACTACACTCACAGCCTTTGTGCTCTGGCCTTCCTCTCCCTCTTAAGGTTGCTGTGTGTTAAAAGGTGAGTACAGGAGCCCCGGGTGGAGGGCACCCCCAGGGCTGTAAGAGCTCTCTGTTACTCCCAGGACTGCAGAAATGCTGGCTTACAGCAGCAGCATCAGATGGTCACACTGGAGACCCAAACACAAGACTTTACTACAGAACTGACAGAATTGGCCCCCGTAGACTTGGCTGAAATAAAATACGCTTGGATTGTAAAGGGATGCCCCATAGGCGTGGTAGGCACGTGCTAGTTACAGGAGCTGGGTTGTTGGAGACATTCCTTCTGGAAAACTCGCTAAGGTCAAGTGTGGTGGTGAAGCAACTGGGAGGGAAGAGGGAAGGCCTGGGGGAAGGCCTCTGTGGAGGCATCAAGGGTCCAGGCTTTGATGTGGATGGGAGAGCAAGAGACAAGCCATGTCTGGAAAAATGGTGGAGACTGGATGTGGAATTTTTCTGAAGAAAGACTCTGCTGGGTGAATCCTACTGTCAAACACTTTTCATGAATCATGGGTCACTTTTCCTACAGTGTAGCCCCATTGCTTAGGGAGTTTATAACTGAATGAGTGAGAAGCTGGGGGAGGGAAAAATCATCTTGGTAGCTGTGTGATGAATATGTCAGGGAAAGAGTTTAGGCCATGGGGTCAGATGTGGTCCTGAGTTAGAATCCAGATCTTCAAGCTGAGTGACTTTGGGCTGGTGACGTAACTAATCTGTGACTCTGGTCTTACTGTAAAGCGGGATTAATAATAGACCTATCTCACAGGGCTGTTGTGAGGATTCACAGGGATAAAGCAAGGAAGCATTTAGCAGATTGCCTAGTTGATGGTGAGCAGTGCATTGTAACTCGTGTTATGATGCTGAGCTTTTCTCTTTCAGTCCCCTTGTATGGGTTTTTAGCTATGTGACCTTCAAGAGGTCACCTATGCTTTCTGAGACTGAGTTGCTTCAGCTCTTTTAAAAACAGAAATAGCCCCAGGGACGTGCAGGTGGAGGTACAGGTCAGACGACTGTACTGTACGGTTCTGGGTGTGTGCAGACAAAGCCATTCATTACCAGGCTGGGTTGGAGGCGGGATGCTTGAATTGGGGCATCTGGGGAGAGCTGGGAGGGGGTCTGAAGCTCATCAGGAGAAGTTTGTTTGGAAACTTCCCTGTGTCTTCCATTTTGACCAAGAGGAAATGGGGAGGGGATGTGGTGTAGCATCCAGAGGCAGGGGCTGCTGATGAAATTCCGAGGTTGTGTTTCTCAAACTGCTGGCACAGGTCCAGATTTGCAGGCCAGGCTGCATTTGCACCTGTCACTACTGTCCTCACTTGACTTGGGGATAAGCTGCCGAGGCAGCCACAGCAACTGGGGTCTGGAAAGCAGCCTTGCCATTTACATAGGGACCCACTTTCCAAATTTTGCTGATTTTCATTTATTAATTGCACATTTATTAAACAATATATTCTCGGTTTTGAGGGGATTCAGCAATGAACAAACAGGTACAAGTCTTGCTCTTAAAGACCTTTCAGTCTGGTAGGGGATAAAGGCAACAGACAAATAATAGCCTACATGGATGTATAATTAAGGTTTTTTTCCATGAAGTAAAAGTTCAGAATGGTATGAGACTGTGCTGTAGGGTAAAACCTAATTTAGATTTGGGGTTCAGCAGCAAAAATAAATGAAATAGGAGTGAGTTCAGATGAGAGAGAGACATTGAACTGAAATGGAGACAGTTTTTTTTTTTTTTTTAAAACACAAACCCCCTTTCATGGACAGGGAAGGACCATGGGAAAGGCAGTTCCCCTGTTTCCTGATACTTTTGTCCTCTGAATATACACACTCTGTGCTTCCCTCTCAATTCATTTACCTCCCTTCTTAGTTACTCCTGACTCACATGCTAGTCCTGCTTGTGTACGACCTTCTGCACTCTTCTGCTCCCTGAGCTCTCTTGTCCTCTAGACATTTCTCAAGGTGTCTGGACTGCTCTTTCCACCCTGATTCCACTTGGTGATATGGCATATTGTCTTGTTAATCCCGTGTGACACGTGTGTCTGTTCATCTGTGTGCAGTACGCCTATGCAAATGTATATGTAGCATCTGCTCAGCAAGAATATCGATGGGCTGTAGAATAAGCCAGGTCCATCTAAATGAGCCATTATAGATCTTATCCTCCAAACTGCTCATCCTGAATAAGTTAAAGCTGAAACCCACAGAAGTTAAAGGACCCCACTAGTCCCTGGATGGGAATCTAGGACTTTGATCATGCCTTATTATTAAATCTTTTGCATTTATCAGAATGCTTGTTCTAAAGTCAGAATCCAACACATATTTTCTCATTGACTGTTTATTCCTCTAGTTGGACCATACATGTGCTATCCCACATCCTTCCTTTACTCATTTCAAGCAGTGGTTGTGGCATGTGGTGCACTTGGCCACTCTGGGTGACTTGATTACCTTATTTGTCAAATGAGTGTTTTATTTCAAATGAACGTTTATTCAATACTGACTGTATGTCGAGAAATTTGCAAGGCTTTGGAGATAGAAAGCTGTAAGATAAATCTAGTCCCTGCCTTAGGGGAGCACTTAGTGGTAGAACTTGGTAAAGGAGCAGTTACAACACAGCAAAAATATCTATTGTAAAGGGGTATACAACATATGGGAATACAGAACAAACCAACTGATTTTGCTTGGGAGAATTGGAAGAGTTCATGAATACCCTCTCGATGCACCTCAACTTTGTATTATGAGATGTCAATGTGATAATGCACTGAAAATATGTTGAAAAACAGAAAGGATTATGTATGAGCACACAGCCCAATGGTTGATGTTGTGATTTGGGAGGCTTCAGAGAGAAGTCAGAGAGGAAAACGATGGCTGAGAAAAGAAGGGGAGCAGTCACCCATTCTGATGGACCAGTAAACTTTACATAGAGGAGATTCAGGTCCACGGCCATACAGCATTGGAGCTACAGCCACCCAGCTTGTAAACTGAGATTTTTGTCACAGGAATGACCAAACCTATTCATTCTCTTAACGCAGCTGAAAGCTCTCTGTGACCCAGGGTGTTAGCCATCATTATCTTCCCATTGGAAGAAGATGGCTGGGAAGACCCGTAGTAGAAGAGCAGATAGGATATTGGTGGGGATCAGACCTTTGGGATGGAAAACCCATAGCAGTGACCGTCATGTCAGAGCCATGAGCCCTGATTTGGCTGGTGAGAGGGTCATTTCTCTTTCCCCAGCATCCTGGAGTCATGGAGATTTGAATAGTGTGTTGTTTTGAAATAAGTGGTTTGCAAACATAAGCCGCTGTCGTAATGAAAGCACGATGTTCAGAGAATTATTCCTCGGTTAGGGTACACAATAGCATGGGTCAAAGGACGTTGCCAAAATCAAAATATTTATGTATGGTGAGAGTCTGACATCATCCCAAGAGGCAGTCTTTTTTTTAAATTTTATTTATTAATTTATTAATTTATTTATGGCTGTGTTGGGTCTTTGTTTCTGTGCGAGGGCTTTCTCTAGTTGCGGCAAGTGGGGGCCACTCTTCATCGCGGTGCGCGGGCCTCTCACTATCGCGGCCTCTCCCGTTGCGGAGCACAGGCTCCAGACGCGCAGGCTCAGTAATTGTGGCTCACGGGCCCAGTCGCTCCGCGGCATGTGGGATCTTCCCAGACCAGGGCTCGAACCCGTGTCCCCTGCATTGGCAGGCAGACTCTCAACCACTGCGCCACCAGGGAAGCCCCAAGAGGCAGTCTTAAGAAAACAAAAACCAAAAAACCTTAAGTATTAATTTGTGTGATGCACTTGACACTTGGTTCTGGCCAAACTCAGGAGGGATGCCAACCTAGAGCTGAGGGAGAGGGAAATCTGACCACAGGGTACCCTCTGGTGGTCAGGCTGACCCACTACAGTTCATGGCTGGAGTCTGTGCCCCGGGAAGGAAACCTGTGCATCTCAGGTTTTTAGCGTCCCAGATGTGGAGGGAAATCTTCTGTCGAGAAAATGTTCCATGGATCTTCTTGCTGGGCTGTGTGGCAATAAAACAGGCAAGCACCGTGGACTCTTCCATAAATGATTCATTATTGGAGTGAAAATGATGCAGGAACAGCCCCACTGTAAATCACTGTGACAAATGACTAAAACAGAACTAGGGGCCCTCTGCCTTATACAGGTGTCTCTCCTTCCTTCTTTGCTTCCTCCACTTTGCCGACATGAACCAGCAAGGGGTACTCTTTCTTTGAAGTTGAATCTGTATTATAGTGTTGTGGAAACAGCAGTAATTGTGGTACCCCGCCCCCCCAAACCATTATGGTTCTCCTCTTTGTGGCTCTGTGAGCCTTCAGGAAGTACAGATGGAAAGAGAAAGGCTGGAAAGGAGATAATTTAAATGATCCCTTGTCCTCTCACCCTGGGAGGGATGCCTTTGATACTGATCGATACACAGATGTTACATCGCTGTTGGCATAAGTCCCTTGAGTGACAAAGGGCCTGTGATCTCTGGGATCATGACTGGAGTCGTCCTCAGCTCAATATCACGGTGGTGCTGCGTGTTACCTTAACGGCAGCACCTTAAAAATAAGGAGACATCATATAAACAATGGTGCCTGAGTGCTACCAGGTTTTATCTGACTTTGGCTAAAGCCGATTGAGATACCCAAGGCCAGCTGGAGATGACCACATTTGCAGCTCAACAGGATGGATTTTCTCAGCCTGTGCTCGGATGTCCTTGGTTAGCTGTACCATCCTTTCAGGCTGATCATCTGTGGGTCAGGACACAACAGCAAAGCCAGGTCAGAAAGCATAGTATCTGGCAACATCCACTTTGTGTAACTGGGGCAGACCTGGCTCACAGCAGCAGAAGTTTGAGACAACAAGTACTGGGTGGGAGGCGGCATTGTTCTGTGATGGGAGGTTTTGCCTGCCTGTGCTTTCTTTTTTACCTAGTGAGTCCCTCAGAATCATTCTTTGGGGATGGCAAAGAACGCACAGTGGCCGATGGTGGATTTATCCTCACACCAGCTTGGCGGCCACCACCCCTTGATCTTCCGAGCAGCCCTGGGTGAGGTGGGGAGGAGGACAGGGAGGGAAAGGACGGAACTCTTCCTGATGATGGGGTGTCCTGCAGCAGACACGTGTCCAGGCAGACTCTGGGCCCCAGAGGACTCTGTGGTTGGTTCCACCTCTCTCGAAACATAGCCTACGATGTATGTCTCTTCACATACAGCCTGCAAGGCTCTACTTCTAGCCCATTTTGCTCAGGGCCAGCGACTCTTTTTGGAAACTGGTGCAGGGGTGGGTCTCATGGACAGATGCTGATCTCCAGTTGGGAGGATACCCCAGAGGGAATCAATTAAACCAGAATTTTTCACTCTTACTTTCTTTTCTTTTCATTCTTTTCTTTCTCTCTCTCTTTCTTTCTTTCCCTCTCTCCCCCCTCTCCCTCCCTCCCTTCCTTCCTTCCCTCCTTCTTTTTCTTTCAACTGATCCAATCCAAATACTTTAAACATTTAAGTAATTTGTACAGTGTACACTTTTAACTAAAACATGCAAACCCAATGTCAGTAGTTACCACATGATTGCAAAAATATTTTGATAACCAATTAAACTGGAAATTTCTAATATTTTAATATTCAGGCAGCTCCTGCCCAGTATATAGTGTAAATCACTATGTCAGAACACTTGTTTCTAACTTAAAACCCTCTTGGAATCATCAAAGGAAACTTAAGAAAATGACCTGCCAGGAATGTTCTGGTCCTTAAGGGGATTTTCCCACTGTGTGTTTGAAGAAAATTCCATCACCATCAAAAATTCTTTCCCTGGAAATCCTCAGGAAAGTCACTTGTTGTGAAAGTTCCTTGATCAATGCCCATGGCTGGGTGGGGGACTTGGGCAGAGTAGTTGAGTGCGCTGGCCTGTGCTGTAATCTGTTGTAGACATTTGATTATCTCTAGGCATCAGACCATCAGGTCAAGTGGCTAGACAGCTCCAGATAACTATTTCCTTTGACTCTCCTGTGCAGATCCCACTGTGGGTACATTACTCATGTTGACGGCTCTGAATGCCGCTGTTCAGACGGGCACCTGGTGCACACCCAGAGCAAGTGTGGGACTTACTCTATGGGATACAGTGAAACTCTGGGACTTGATCAGCAAGAAGAGATGCTCTTCAGATGTCAAAGTTTCAAGTTGACAGGTGTTCCAAAATGCTCTTCAAGGCTTGTAAGAGGCTAGGCCCAGACTGAGAGTCCAGGGATGATCACACAGGCAATCCCACACCTTTCCACCTAAGAAAGTACAGGGTTTCAACTTTGAGGGGCGAAGCACAGGTTTCATACTTAACTGGATGCTCATGACACGATTGCTCTTATTGGGGACAGTTCATTGATTCATTCAACAAATAATTATTGAACACCTACTAAGTGTCAGTGAGTGGGGATGTGAGAGTGAACAATAGTTTAAATTTATTTCCTCAGATTTTTTTGTTTTAAATGTTTACCGTAGTACAGAAGAGCTTGTAGTGGCAAGCAGCAGTCTTTTGCCTGGTCATTACCTGTCCCCAGCCCCTGCTTTGATCTATTTATGATTTAATTCTTCTGGTGGTTATTGCCTTATAATATGCTATACCTCTATTTCTTGAATTATGAGTGTTAGATAATATTTTTAAATTCCCACTATGAAAAATGAGGATTTATCTTATATATCCCATGCCCACCTATTCTCATCTCTCCTCCTTCCTCTCAATAGTTGATAATTATTATTATCAACTTATTATTATTATTAACAATAATAATTCTTATTATTATCTGTTTCCTTCTCACCTCAAGTCAAGGGAGAAGTGTCTTTAAGATGACCGCTCAGAAAAAGGAGTCTCTGCCAGTGAGAGAGACTGGGAAATGTTTTCTCGTTTAGGTACCCCACTTCTCTGAGTGTCCTTTGTATGACAGTTGCTTGTGGCAACTCTCTGAGGTCTTGGATTCTAGATTTCTGGCTCCCAGTTGACCTTTCTTTTGCAAACTGATGACTGGTTTAAACTCCTTGCCTGAGGGTCTGCACATTGATTTAAGTTCTTGCCAATAATATGGAGCCACAGCTTCCCCTGACTTGTATCACATCTACTGAAAACTTTTTCCCCCTTTTCTTCATAAGTTTAGGTAGGTTGCACCAGGTCTTTCGGGATAGGGGGCACAGGACTTCTCCTCAACTCCAAGAACTCAAACTCTCAAACTCTTCACCAAACAAAAGGGTTTCCTCTCCGCCTCCTCACTCCCTCACCCTTGCTGAGTCATGTTCTCTAGTTCCTCAGTTGTTGACTCTTCTCCCAGTCCAAGCATGGCCAAGAGATTTGTATCTCTGGTGCCAATTTGATCAGTAGCTAGTCGTGGGTGCCATGATACTATGGAGAATTAGATTTCCATAGTGGATATGATGATCGATTCCCCAATATCCATTCCAATGCAGATGGATAAGTCTAAGGCAGATAAGATTGTCTTCTCTGGGCCAGTAAATGATTTCGAAAGGACAAGCAACCCAACTCTGAATACGGACTTGTGAGAAGAAGCTTGCTTGTGGTTTCTGGGACAGGTGACTTTTCTCCTGCAAGTAGGGCATGATGATCTCTCTCTATCCTCTGGGCCTTGTTCTCCTGGATATGATTTCTGCTGCAGCCATCTTGCAGCCAGGATGACTATAAAGCCAACTTTGAGGATGGCAGAAGAGACAGATGGTGAGAAACTAAGTCCTTGGCAACTTCACTGAGCCACCAAATCAACCAACCCTCAAGCCCACCCCCACTCTGGCCCCCTCGACTTCCTGTTATGTGAGGTAATACATTTTCATATTGTTGAAGCCAGTTTGAATCAAGGTTTCTGAAGTCAAACTGACTGATACGATTTTTGAAGTCATTTCTGGACTCAGCCTGAAAGGGAGGTGGGATCGATTAGCTATGTCAGTTGGAGGTGTGAATATTTGCCAGCCCATGCCCCTTAGCTCCTCCCTAGCATCTTGTATAGGGTTTCTCTGTTGTGTTTGTTTTGCTTTCACTACTTCCCAGAATTGTACTTTGAAGATGCACATGGTAATTATCGCTTAAAACGAGTCCCCTGCTTTTATGTCTCATTCTGTGCTTTACTTCCTGAACTGCCCAACCCAATCTACACCTCCCTTATTCTGCTCCTTGTAACTCTCCTGGGTACTGACCTTTTGCTTATTCCATTCTTATGACTTTCTCTCTTCACCAATGTTGGGATTTAAAAATCCACCCAGGAGATTGGACTGGGATGCAGAACACTGCAGCCTATTGGAAGCACCAGATGGGTGGTGCTAACAAGATCACACATGAGGCCCATATGGCTGCTGCCTGTGTGACTCCATCAATGGCTAGGGCTGAGCTGGCTGATCCAAGAGGCTAGGCTGGTGACCCTTCCTCCACAGTGATTTGTGGGCAGCCCTCTGGGGGCTGTATGCTTGGTCAAAGAGGATGCCATTCCCAGAGAGGAAGAGCTGTCCTTTGGTCAAGGATACACAGACACTGTCCTGATGACCCAAAGAAACAGCTTTTGGGCTCCTCTACTGACATTGTACTATGAGCCTTTCTTAATTTCTGGAATCCTCAATGCATTTTCTAGGTCTATAGACAAAAATGAGGAGAGGTGGAGTGGAAACAACGGGGCTGCCATTTTTCAGCTCTCTTATTTTTTTGTTTTTAATTTTATTGAAGTATATTTGATTTATAAGGTTGTGTTAATTTCTTCTGTATCACAAAGTGACTCAGTTATACATATATATATATATTCTTTTTCATATTCTTTTCCATTATGGTTTGTCACAGGATATTGAATATAGTTCCCTGTGCTATACAGTAGGACCTTGTTGTTTATCCATTCTCTATATAATAGTTTGCATCTGCTAATCCCAAACTCTCAATCCATCTTTCCCCTACCCACCCTCCCCCTTGGCAACTACAAGTCTGTTCTCTATATCTGTGTCAGCTCTCTTATTTTTGATTTAACTTGGAAACAAGTTGCACGGGTTCAGACTGTGTTGCTTGTAAACTCAACTGAGAATCAACATGGACCATGCACATAGGTGTGGCTGGTGGGAGAGTTCATGGTGGTCCTCAGCAGTAGACTCACACTTTCCCCCCATTTGCTAATTGATTAAAAAATATGTATGTATTGCAAAGTTTATTTATTGATCAAGAGGAAAGTGAAAAGGATAGCTTCTCTAATTAAAACCGATTGGAGCTGTGAAAGTTTAATTAATTGGATGCATGTCACTTCATTTCCATCTTATGTTGTGCGCAGTGCTCTGTTTTCATAATTAACGTGTTGTGTCAGGGTGGCGGGTGTCTCTCTAATTAACAGTCTGAGGGAAAAATGATGTATGGGCCTGCGGAGCAGGCAGAGTGGGTGGAAAGAGAAATCTCAGCCAGAATCCACAGTTTCTGTTCCCTGTGGTCTGTTTCTTGCCATTTTATCACCCTTTGTTCAGTTAATGAGGTTTTGGTGGATCTTCCCGGAGACTGCTTTTTGTTTGATTATTTCCCAGGTGTTTTTCCATCAGAGGACAGGGAGACCGGATGACACTTCCAGAGATGGCAGGTGGGGGAGACTCCCTCTGTCCCCTCTCTGCCCTCTGAACTCCCCCAACAATCATTGCATTTGTTCCTCTCAGGGTAACCAACACTTGCCCACTGAGCCAAGACAAACTTTTACTGACTGTCTGCTCTGTGCAGTGGCTGGTGATGGGTGGGTGGCTTTGAATCCAGACTGTAGCTTCTTACTAGACCCGTGACCTTGGGGAAATTCCCTAACTTCTCTGTGCCTCAGTTTATAAAATGGGAATACCTAGTAAAGGTGTTGTGAGGATTAAATGAAATCGTGTAAATGGCATCCTTAGCACACAGTAGTATCAGCCTAGATTTATTGAACAATCTTCTCCTTTTCGTAGATGGCATCTTTTAAAACAATTCTTATTTGAATGGTCCTATTGTATTGATAGATTGTAACTCCTGACTGACTTCACTCGTCCGTCTTCCTCCTCAAATCCATATTCTGCTTTGGCAACAGAATTCTTTTTTCTAAAATGGAAAGTTGATTTGATGCTTTGCTAAGACCCTTAAAGGCACCCTCTTGCCCAGATGATGTTTCAACTCTGAAGTATAAGAATTCTAACCCCTATACAAGCCAGCCCTCCCAGAACTGCACGCCCACTCTAGCCCCAAATCGCCCTCACACCTGAGCACAACATGCTCTTTGCTCTTCTGCCCAGAAGGTTCCTTTTCTTGGAAAAGTAAATATCCTACCAGTATTTTCACATTCAGCTCAAATGCTTTTTTTTCTGACGACTTTTTTTTTTTGGAGTCTCTCTTCCCAACTAGAGAGGAAGTTCCTACACACTGGGCCTATGTCTTGGTCATCTTTGAGTCATGGTGCCTAGTAAGAGTGTAGTAAGAAGCAGGCTTTTCATAAATGATTCCTGCATGATGGATAGAAAGAGCAAAGTTTTCTCCACGTGGAATTACTATTTAATACCTGCTCTCCCACGACACTGTTGGCTTCATTTGGGCAGGGGACATTTTTGTTTTGTTCTACATTGTTCCTTGTTGCCTGGTACAGGGTAGGTGCTCAAAACAAGTAAATAAGCTTGGCCTGGTCTAGATACCTCATAGGTTTGTTGCATGGGTAGATTGACGATGAATATAAAAGTTCTTCAAGTTAAAAAATGATTGGAAAATATAGCAAGATTATTTATAATAGAACAAGAGTTGCTATTGACATTATTACCTGAAGCTTTTCATTAGTACTGGAAGGGGGGTTCTTTCCTTTTAGGAGTAGATTTCCTGAATAGCAGTAGCCTCTGGGTCCTTCTGGACATTGTCATTGCAACTGGGGTGACAACATGCATAGACCTAGAGGCTGCCCACATAACCCTCAGAGAGGAGCCCTGAAGCCTTTGCTCAGAGATACTGCATCTGAACTGCTTGCGAATCTCATAAAAAAATCCTTTAACCCTCTGCTTTTCCTAATATGCTATTCTCCTACCTCAGTGACGTGTACAGTAAATAATGCATTCTGGTAATTTTAGGAAATCGTCTTATTTCCAGGCACCTGTATAGCATCTATTCAATATTTATACTTATTCAAGGGGTTTTCTTTTTTCTTTTTCATTAAGAGAGGTTTTCTATTTTTCTTCTTATGAATGTTTGACCTTGTCTGAAATAGCAAGTCTTTTTTCTAGTGTAAAACCCAAAAAACAAAACCCAGCCATGCGGACTGTCACTGCGCCCCTTCTCACTAGTTAGGCAGTGCTTACAAGAAATCGGGCCCAATCACGTTTTCCAGTTTTGCTAGCTCTTCGTGTTTAAGTTCAGAGAACTGGATCATAGACTAGGTCTGCTATCTCCAGCTCAATGCAGTGCCATTCTATCAGCAATATTCACAGTGCTGGGTGCTGGAGATTACGAAGACCCAAGGTGATTAAAAATAGCTTTGGGATTGAAATTACTTACTTTTTTCAGAGGCCCTCTTCTTCTTCACCAAACTATAATATTAATTTTAAAAAATTCAGACCCTGAACTATTTTTCCAGCTATATCTTGAATCTGATAGAAAAGCAATGAGTATTGGCCATGGGGACTTCACCTGGGGTGTGACGCATGGAGGGGGCGGTGAAGGCTCTGGGGGTCTGAAGGTCTAGGTTCTAGGCTGGTTCTGCCCCTGGTTGGCCATGTGACATGGAAAAGTCACTCAACTTTTGGGGGCTTCAGTTTCCTGGTCAGTTGAGGAAAATTGAGGTTTGGAGAAGTTTGTAAACTTGTCAAAAGTAACAAGGGCTGGCTGATTATTCTGGGTGAGTTTGCAGGCAGGCCGTTCACAGGAATAGTTATTGCATTTCTCCCTTGTACAAGCACTGGGCTAGGTTCTGGGGAAATAGCCATGGAGGAGATTTTCTGGCTAACACGATGAAGCAAGACTTGGGTGTGCTCGGCCCTCAGTCCCAAAGCACAGCCTCTGTGCCCATGTGACTGGCTCAGGTCAAAGCTATCTTTTCCTGTGACCCTTTAGGCCTGTGCGTGTATTGAGGCCGGGTTACCAGTTCAGGCTCCCACCCCACATGGCATCGGTTTCCCTCTGCCTGGTTCCCTTTCCTGCTGGCTGACTTCACCCCAATGCAGAACAGAGGAGAACTTCTAAAAAGTGTTGACTCAGAAGAAGAGGAAGCGGGCAGCGCTCAGCTCTCTCTCTTCCCTGAGGCGCCCTAACCCCGCTCTTCTGCCAGGGACGGTGTTGGGTTCCCAGGGCCTACACGGGAAGGAAGTTGAAACCAGTTCCACAAAAGCCCTTTTCAGGGCAATGGATGCCTTCTTCCTTAAGTTACAGAATGAGAAGGACCCCTCCAGCATTCAAGGGAGAGCTGAACAAAACTTACTGAAGGTCATGTGTTCTGCCCACCAAGAAAGTAGAACTTTCTTCATACTAAAAAAAGTTCCTCTTTGCTCACAAGGTGAAAAGAATAGCAATTAGGAAGGCTTCAAGACACATTAGAGGCAAAAAGAAAAAAAGACACATAAGAGGCATGGAAAGAAGTCCAGGGGAGGAGGGGCAGGGGCTGGATGGTGCATACACGGTGTGTGTGTGTGCGTGTGCAGGCGTCCACATTTAGACATCTTCTGTTGTTCTAAGACAGTGGGTCTCAAACTCTAGTGAGTACCGGAATCACCTGCAGGACTTGTTCAAATGACTTCATTGTTCTTGATTCAGTAGCTCTGGGTGGAGCCTGAGAATTTGCTTTTCTAACAAGTTTCCAGGTGATGCTGATTCTGCTTTTCACACCACTGTGCTAAGGAGAGTGGCTTAAAGGGAGAAAGATCTTAATGAGTGCAATATTGGCTCAACTAGCCTCTTCCTTGGAATATTAATAAGCCAAGACAAGAGCCCTGGATGTATTGAACACAGCAGAAAGCTCTGTAGAAATGAGACTTCAGATCCCCAGTGATTTGTAGGCACATTGTAGATTGAGAAGCATTGCTCTAGGGGTTTCTCAGATGTGTCTTCAGGGTGGGTATCACTGGGGGTGGTGTGGGGAGGTGGGATATGCCATCTCTATAATCGAGAAGTGCTGCACCCTAGCTCAGCCTAAGTACTGGGGTGGGGACTTTGCAGGGTCAACAGCTCAAGCCTTCACAGAGGATACATTCCTAGAAACAAAGCCTACAGAAGGTAGGGTGGTTTCAGTGTGTCATCTGTCAGTTTTGACAGTGTCTTTTTGAAGATCAGTATGCAATGTCTTCTTCAGCTTCTGTGTGGCAGAGAAAGTACGGAAGGCTTGGGAATAGTTCATAGCTGCAAGGGAGAAGCCAGGAGGGGAAGAAGTGGGCTCAGATTAGGCTCCTGAAACATGTAGCCCAGCCGCAGTTATCATACTTCTTAGGGTGTAGGGGGTGAGTGAAATGAGAAAATGTGGTAGGGTTTTCTTTCCTGCCCAGCATCACTAATGGTATCTCTTCCAAAGGCATACAACAGTTCTTAAATGGCTTTATTAAGATATAATTCAGGGCAGAGTAGAAGGACGTGTGCTCACTCCCTGTTGCAGGAGCACCAGAATCACAACTAACTGCTGAACAATCATCGACAGGAAGACACTGGAACTCACCAAAAAAGATACCCCACATCTAAAGACAAAGGAGAAGCCGCAATGAGATGGTAGGAGGGGTGCAATCACAATAAAATCAAATCCCATAACCACTAGGTGGGTGACTCACAAACTGGAGAACACTTATACCACAGAAGTCCACCCACTGGAGTGAAGGTTCTGATCCCCACGTCAGGCTTCCCAACCTGGGGGTCCGGCAATGGGAGGAGGAATTCCTAGAGAATCAGACTTTGAAGCCTAGGGGATTTGATTGCAGGACTTCGACAGGACTGGGGGAAACAGAGACTCCATTCTTGGAGGGCACACACAAAGTAGTGTGTGCATTGGGACCCAGGGGAAGGAGCAGTGACCCCACAGGAGACTGAACCAGACCTACCTGCTAGTGTTGGAGGGTCCCCTGCAGAGGCGGGAGGTGGCTGTGTGTCACCGTGAGGACAAGGACACTGGCAGCAGAAGTTCTGGGAAGTACTCCTTGGCGTGAGCCCTCCCAGAATCTGCCATTAGCCCCACCAAAGAGCCGGGTAGGCTCCAGTGCTGGGTTGCCTCAGGCCAAACAACCAACAGGGAGGGAACCCAGCCCTACCCATCAGCAGTCAAGTGGATTAAAGTTTTACTTAGTTCTGCCCACCAGAGCAACAACCAGCTCTACCCACCACCAGTCCCTCCCATCAGGAAGCTTGCACAAGCCTCTTTGATAGCCTCATCCACCAGAGGGCAGACAGCAGAAGCAAGAAGAACTACAGTTCTGCAGCCTGTGGAAGGAAAACCACGTTCACAGAAAGACAGACAAAATGAAAAGGCAGAGGACTTTGTACCAGATGAAGGAACAAGATAAAAACCCCAGAAAAACAACTAAATGAAGTGGAGATAGGCAACCTTCCAGAAGAAGAATTCAGAATAATGATAGTGAAGATGATCCAGGACCTCAGAAAACAGAATGGAGGCAAAGATCGAGAAGATGCTAGAAGTGTTTAACAAAGACCTAGAAGAATTAAAGAACAAACACCTAGAAGAATTAAAGAACAAACAGAGATGAACAATACAATAACTGAAATGAAAAAATACACTAGAGGGAATCAATAGCAGAATAACTGAGGCAGAAGAACGGATAAGTGACCTGGAAGACAGAATGGTGGAATTCACTGCCGCAGAACAGAATAAAGAAAAAAGAATGAAAAGAAATGAAGACAGCCTAAGAGACCTCTGGCACAACATTAAACACAACAACATTCTCATTATAGGGGTCGCAGAAGGAGAAGAGAGAGAGAAAGGACCAGAGAAAATATTTGAAGAGATTATAGTCGAAAACTTCCCTAACATGGGAAAGGAAATAGCCACCCAAGTCCAGGAAATGCAGAGAGTCCCAGGCATGATAAACCCAAGGAGAAACACACCAAGACACATAGTAATCAAACTGACAAAAATTAAAGACAAAAATTATTGAAAGAAACAAGGGAAAAATGACAAATAACATACAGGGGAACTCCCATAAGGTTAACAGCTGATTTCTCAGCAGGAACTCTACAAGCCAGAAGGGAGTGGCATGACATATTTAAAGTGATGAAAAGGAAGAACCTACAACCAAGGTTACACTACCCGGCAAGGATCTCATTCAGATTTGACGGAGAAATCAAAAGCTTTACAGACAAGCAAAAGCTAAGAGAATTCAGCATCACCAAACCAGCTCTACAACAAATGTTAAAGGAACTTCTCTAAGTGGGAAACACAAGAGAAGAAAAGGACCAACAAAAACAAAAACATAACAATTAAGAAAATGGTAATAGGAACATACATATCGATAATTACCTTAAACATGAATGGATTAAATGCTCCAACCAAAAGACACAGACTTGCTGAATGGATACAAAAACAAGACCCATAAGTATATGCTGTCTACAAGAGACCCACCTCAGACCTAGGGACACATGCAGACTGAAAGTGAGGGGATGGAAAAAGGTATTCTATGCAAATGGAAATCAAAAGAAAGCTGGATTAGCAATACTCATATCAGATAAAATAGACTTTAAAATAAAGAATGTTACAAGAGACAAGGAAGGACACTACATAATGATCAAGTGATCAATCCAAGAAGAAGATATAACAATTATAAATATATATGCACCCAACATAGGAGCACCTCAGTACATAAGGCAACTGCTAACAGCTATAAAAGAGGAAATCAACAGTAACACAGTAATAGTGGTGGACTTTAACACCTCACTTACACCAATGGACAGATCATCCAGACAGAAAATAATAAGGAAACAGAAGCTTTAAATGACACAATAGACTAGATAGATTTAATTGATATTTATAGGACATTCCATCCAAAAACAGCAGATTACACTTTCTTCTCAAGTGCACATGGAACATTCTCCAGGATAGATCACATCTTGGGTCACAAATCAAGCCTCAGTAAATTTAAGAAATTTGAAATCATATCAAGCATCTTTTCCGACCACGACGCTATGAGATTAGAAATCAATTACAATCAATTTAAAAAACACAAACACTTGGAGGCTAAACAATATGTTACTAAATAACCAAGAGATCTCTGAGGAAATGAAAGAGGACATCAAAAAATACCTAGAGACAAATGACGATGAAAACACGACAATCCAAAACCTATGGGATGCAGCAAAAGCAGTTCTAAGAGGGAAGTTTATAGCTATACAAGCCTACCTCAAGAAACAAGAAAAATCTCAAATAAACAATCTAACCTTAAACCCAAAGGAACTAGAGAAAGAACAAACAAAACCCAAAGTTAGCAGAAGGAAAGAACTCATAAACATCAGAGCAGAAATGAATGAAATAGAAACAAAGAAAACAATAGCAAAGATCAATAAAACTAAAAGCTGGTTCTTTGAGAAGATAAACAAAATTGATAAACCTTTAGCTAGACTTATCAAGAAAAAGAGGGAGAGGACTCAAATCAATAAAATTAGAAATGCAAAAGGAGAAGTAACAACGAACACCGCTGAAATACAAAGCATCCTAAGAGACTACTACAAGCAACTCTATGCCAATAAAATGGACAACCTGGAAGAAATGGACAAATTCTTAGAAAGGTATAGCCTTCTAAGACTGAACCAGGAAGAAATAGAAAATATGAACAGACCAATCACAAGTAATGAAATTGAGAGTGTGATTAAAAATCTTCCAACAAACAGAAGTCCAGGACCAGATGGCTTCACAGATGAATTCTATCAAACATTTAGAGAAGACCTAACACCCACCCTTTTCAAGCTCTTCCAAAAAACTGCAGAGGAAGGAACACTCCCAAACTCATTCTATGAGGTCACCATCACCCTGATACCAAAGCCAGACAAAGATACTACAAAAAAAGAAAATTACAGACCAATATCACTGATGAATATAGATGCAAAAATCCTCAACAAAATACTAGCAAACAGAATCCAACAACAGATTAAAAGGATCGTACACCATGCTCAGGTGGGATTTATCCCAGGGATGCAAGGATCCTTCCGTATACACAAATCAATCAATGTGATTCACCATATTAACAAACTGAAGAATAAAAACAATATGATCATCTCAGTAGATGCTGAAAAGGCTTTTGACAAAATTCAACACCCATTTATGATAAAAACTCTCCAGAAAGTGGGCATAGAGGGAACCTACATCAACATAATGAAGGCCATATATGACAAACCCACAGCAAACATCATTCTCAATGGTGAAAAACTGAAACCACTTCCTCTAAGATCAGGAACAAGACAAGGATGTCCACTCTTGCCACTCTTATTCAACATAGTTTTGGAAATCCTAGCCATGGCAATCAGAGAAGAAAAAGAAAGAAAAGGAATACAAACTGGAAAAGAAGAAGTAAAACTGTCACTGTTTGCAGATGATGATACTATACATAGAAAATCCTAAAGATACCACCAGAAAACTACTAGAGCTAATCAATGAATTTGGTAAATTTGCAGGATACAAAATTAATGCACAGAAATCTCTTGCATTTCTATACACTAAAATCGAAAGATCAGAAAGAGAAATTAAGGAAACAATCCCATTCACCATTGCAACAAAAAGAATAAAATACCTAGGAATAAACCTACCTAAGGAGGTAAAAGACCTGTACTCAGAAAACTTTAAGACACTAATGAAGGAAATCAAAGATGCCACAAACAGATGGAGAGATATACCATGTTCTTGGATTGGAAGAATCAATATTGTGAAAATGACTGTACTACCCAAAGCAATCTACAGATTCAATGCAATCCCTATCAAATTACCAGTGGCATTTTTTACAGAAGTAGAACAAAAATCTTAAAATTTGTATGGAGACACAAAAGACTCCGAATAGCCAAAGAAGTCTTGAGGGAAAAAAACGGAGCTGGAGGAATCAGACTCCCTGTCTTCAGACTATACTACAAACCAACAGTAATCAAAACAATATGGTACTGGCACAAGAACAGAAATATAGATGAATGGAACAAGATAGAAAGCCCAGAGATAAACCCACACACCTATGGTCAACTAATCTATGACAAAGGAGGCAAGGATATACAATGGAGAAAAGACAGTCACTTCAATAAGTGGTGCTGGGAAAACTGGACAGCTACATGTAAAAGAATGAAAGTAGAACACTCCCTAACACCATATACAAAAATAAACTCAAAATGGATTAAAGACCTAAATGTAACACCAGACACTATAAAATGCTTAGAGGAAAACATAGGAAGAACAGTCTTTGACATAGATCACAGCAAGATCTTTTTTTAAAAATTAATTAATTAATTAATTAATTTATTTTGGCTGTGTTGGGTCTTCGTTTCTGTGCGAGGGCTTTCTCTAGATGCGGCAAGCGGGGGCCACTCTTCATCACGGTGCACGGGCCTCTCACTATCGCAGCCTCTCTTGTTGTGGAGCACAGGCTCCAGACGCGCAGGCTCAGTAGTTGCGGCCCACGAGACTAGTTGCTCCATGGCATGTGGGATCTTCCCAGACCAGGGCTCGAACATGTGTCCCCTGCATTGGCAGGCAGATTCTCAACCACTGTGCCACCAGGGAAGCCCACAAGATCTTTTTTGATTCACCTCCTTGAGTAATGGAAATAAAAACAAAAATAAACAAATGGGACCTAGTGAAACTTAAAAGCTTTTGCAAAGCAAAGAAAACTACAAACAAGACAAAAAGACAAGCCTCAGAATGGGAGAAAATATTTGCTAACAAATCAACGGAGAAAGGATTAATCTCCAAAATATATAAACAGCTCATGCAGCTCAATATTAGAAAAACAAGCCAATCCAAAAATGGGCAGAAGACCTAAATAGACATTTCTCCAAAGCAGACATACAGATGGCCAAGAAGCACATGAAAAACTGCTCAAGATCACTAATTATTAGAGAAATGCAAATCAAAACTACAATGAGGTATCACCTCACACCAGTTAGAATGGGCATCATCAGAAAATCTACAAACAACAAATGCTGGAGAGGGTTTGGAGGAAAGGGAACCCTCTTGCACTGTTGGTGGGAATGTAAATTGATACAGCCACTATGCAGAACAGTATGGAGGTTCCTTAAAAAACTAAAAATAGAATTACCATATGACCCAGTAATCCTACTACTGGGTATATACCCAGAGAAAACCATAATTCAAAAACACACATGCACTCCAATGTGCATTGCAGCACTATTTACGATAACCCGGTCGTGGAAGCAACCTAAATGCGCATCGACAGACAAATGGATAAAGAAGATGTGGTACATATATACAATGGAATATTACTCAGCCATAAAAAAGGAACGAAACTGGGTCATTTGTAGAGACGTGGATGGATCTAGAGACTGTCATACAGAGTGAAGTAAGTCAGAAAGAGAAAAACAAATATTATATACTAATGCATATCTGTGGAACCTAGAAAAATGGTACAGATGAACCGGTTTGCAGGGCAGAAATAGAGACACAGATGTAGAGAACAAACATATGGACACCAAGGGGGGAAAGAGCCGGGGGGGGGGGATCGTGGTATGAATTGGGAGATTGGGATTGACGTTTATACACTAATATGTATAAAATAGGTAACTAATAAGAACCTGCTGTATAAAAAAATAAATAAAATTCAAAAATTCAAAAGGAAAAAGATATAATTCACATACCATTTACTCATTTAAAGTGTACAATTCAATTGTATTTAGTATATTCATAAAGTTATGCAACTGTCACCATAATCTAAGTTTAGAACACTTTAATCACCCCAGGGAAGCCCCATACACACTAGCAATCACTCCCCATCACTCTTCTCCTCCCACTAGCGCTAGGCAATTACTAATCTGTTTTCTGTCTCTACACATTTGCCTACTCTGGACATTTGATAGAAATGAAATCACATACTATGTGGTCTTTTGTAACTGGCTTCTTTCACTTAGCATATGTTTTCAGGGTCATCCATGTTGTATCGTGTATCAGTGCTTTATTTCTTTTTATTGCCAAATTGTATTCCATTGTATGAGTATGCCACATTTTGTTTATCTATTCAGCAGGAGATGGACATTTGAGTTGTTTCCACTCTTTAGCTGTTGTGATAAAGCTGCTATAAATATTCATGTGCAAGTTTTTGTATGGACCTATGTTTTCATTTCTCTTGGGTGTATACCTAGGAATGGAATTGCTAGGTCGAATGGTAAATGCCAGACTATTTTCCAAAGTGGCTGCAATATTTACATTGTCAGCAGCAATGTGCTGGGGTTCCGGTTCCTCCACATCCTCACCATCACTTGTTATCATCCCTCTTTTGATCATCGTCATCCTAGTGGGCGTGGGTATCTCACTGTGGTTTTGATTTGCATTTTCCTGATATACAAATATCTTTTCATGTGCTTATTGGCCATTTGTATATGTTTTTTGGAAAAAAATGACTATTCACGTCCTTGCTCATTTTAAAGTGGTTTTTTTTTCGGTCTTTTTATTATTGAGTTATAAGAATTCTTTGTATACTCTATATACAAGTCCCTTATCAGATAATATATAATTTGCAGATATTTTCTCCATTGTGTGGGTTGCTTTTTCACTTTCTTGGTGGTGTCCTTTGAAACACAAAAACTTTTAATTTTGATGAAGTCCCATTTACCTATTTTTCTTTCTGTCCCCTATGCTTTTGGTGTCATACTTAAGAAGGCATTGCCTAACCCAAGGTCATGAAGATTTACTATCTTTTCCTCAAAGACTTTTTCTAGTGTGGCTCTTACAAGAAGGTCTATGATCCATTTTGAGTTATTTTTTTGTGTTTGGAGTGAGGAATGGATTGAACTTCATTCTTTTTATGTGGATATCCAGTTGGAAAAGACACCACATATTTGGTGTCAAGAAAAAAGCCCTCAGGTGGATCCCTAGGCAGCTATTAGCAGAAACAGGGTTACTGGAGGCTAGGAATCAAAAAGCACATATCCACTGCATTCCTCCTCCCTGGTTGGTTTCAGATCTGTCTCTCCTTACAGACTGATGAATCTCACAGTCATCACACTGATAGGACACCACCCTCCTTCCAGTCCTGGGTGCAACGGTTCAGCTAGGAAGTGGTTTTGGAGATTGATATAGAGAGTAAAAGTTAAAATCTAGAGTTCGCTGGGGTGTGTAAATGGATATAATTTTTCTTGCAGACAGTTTGGCACTTTGTATTGCCTTAAAAATATACATATCCTTTGACCTAGTAATCTTAAGATTGGGGAATTTTTTCCTAGAGGATTAATCTGGTATGTGGGTCCATCTTTAGGTAAAACATTATCTATTAAACATTATTTATATTAGTAAAAACTGACTACCAAAAAGAAGTTCAACATTGTGGGATTGATTAAATAAATTTCAGCATATCTTTTGAAT
This sequence comes from Eubalaena glacialis, assembly GCF_028564815.1. NCBI lineage: Eukaryota > Metazoa > Chordata > Mammalia > Artiodactyla > Balaenidae > Eubalaena > Eubalaena glacialis. The sequence continues at coordinate 128,231,339 of NC_083716.1, forward strand.
GAGATATTATGTAACCACTAAACATTATAAGGAATTTGAGTCCACAGTCAAATAATTTATTTGCATACATTAATATATGATTTAAAATATATTAATATATATCTCTTTTATGATAATAATATATGATAATAATATAATATAATTATATTATCATATTAATATTAACATTATAATATATTGATATTATATTATTAATATATTAATGATATTATATTATTATATAATAATATGTGATTAATAATGTATTAATATATATATTTCAATATGTTATATTGATATCTCTTTTTTCCTGAATATATTCAGGAAAAAACGCATACGCCCTCTTTGGCCAACCAAACAAGCAGGCAATGCAAATCAGCACTACAAAGAAGTCTCACTTCGCATTGGTCAGAAGTGCCATCCTGAAAAAGTGGAAAAACCAGAAATGCAGGACAGGCCATGGAGAAACGGGAGCCTTGTTACGCTGATGGGCGGGATGTAAATTGGCAACGGCCACTCTGGAGAAGTGTATGGTGTTTCCTAAAACATCTAAAAAACAGAGCTACAGAGCATACGGCACTTCCACTCATGGGCGTATATCTTGGGAAAACCATAAATCGACAGGACACAGGCACCCCAGAGTTTAGGGTCATTCTGTTTACAAAAACCTAGACTTCGGTACACCTTAAATATCCCAGGAAAGAGAAAAATGGATAAAGAAACTGTGGTACTTATGTACAATGGAATATCACTCAGCCATGAAATCAATGTCATAAGGCTAATAGCAGCATAATGAGTGGATTTAGGTACGAGGATTCTAAGTGAAATAAGTCACACAGAAAAAGACACTTATCATAAGATATCACTTATAGAGGGAATGTAAAAATCGCTACATGTGAACTGAATTACAAAACAGAACAGAGTCACACATTTAGAAAACACACTTATGGCTGCTTAAGGGGAAAGGAGAGTTGGCGTGATGCATAAAACAAGAGTTTGAAATTAGCACAGACACTGTTCCATAAACCAAATATGCAATAGACAAGACCTACTCATTTATCAATGAACTGGAGTCAACACACTCTATTCACCACAAAGAATATATCTATCTGAGTAGTAAGAATCTTAAAAAGTATTTATTGATATCTCTCTGTAAGTGAATCAAGTGGGTGTAAAGCGGCATAAACACAGCAGTGAAAATCAGCTAAACCCCATTATAAAAATAAATTACAAAAAAAAAAACAAAGACAGTGAAAGAAAGAGAAATTCTTACAAAATTCGTTCAGGGGCTGTGATGCAACCTGGATTGAACACATCTAGACCCACAGCTGGATGAGACATAAGGCTGCACACTCTTGGGGCTGAGAGGATTGGTGAGGTTGGGTGAGCAAACGCAGACCCTTTAAAGTAATACTGCGTGGTACCCATTCCATGGGTGCCAAATCTCCAGGTTCAAGGGAATCTTCCTACAGCTAAAACATGCATTGGAAATCCAGAGGATGGTACACCGTGTGATCGGGAAAGGTTTCTAAAACGCACCTCATTTCTCATCTCCTGGTGCTCGGGTTCGCCATTCCAGCTGCTTTCCTAACAATCTCCCCACTTGTAGAATCAGCACCTTTAACCTCCTGTTTCATACAGTTTGCAATTTGTCCGGAGGATGAAGGGGAAGTGGCGGAACTAATGAGAGACTAGCTCTAGGTGTTTGGACAGGCACATGTCACTCTAATTTCCAATCAGGAAGAAGAATTAACTAAAGGCTCAGCCTGCCCCCCGGAACCAGAATAGGGCCTGAAGCAATCCTGCGGTTTTGCGGCCAGCTTCCAAGAAACCGAGTTGAAAAATGGAGCTCAGGGGCACTGCAATTCACAAACCTGCAGGGTTATAAATGATAACTGTCATCCAAAAATATATTGAGGTAAGGAAATGAAAAGGATTTGAAAGCAAGGCAGAATTGCAGGAAACAGTTTTCAAGACGTAATTTGGACTCGCCTTTAAAGCACATGAAAAGCGGCAGAAGTTCCCCAATGATGCAGTTGGCCAAGAAGGGCGTATGCGTTTTTCCTGAATATATTCAGGAAAAACGCATACGCCCTTCTTGGCCAACCAAACAAGCGGGCAATGCAAATCAGCACTACAAAGAAGTCTCACTTCGCATAGGTCAAAAGGGCCATCCTGAAAAAGTGTAAAAACCAGAAATGCAAGACGGGCCATGGAGAAACGAGAGCCTTGTTACGCTGATGGGTGGGATGTAAATTGCCAACGGCCACTCTGGAGAAGTGTATGGTGTTTCCTAAAACATCTAAAAAACAGAGCTACAGAGCATACGGCACTTCCACTCATGGGCGTATATCTTGGGAAAACCAAAAATCGACAAGATACAGGCACCCCAAAGTTTAGGGCTGCTCTGTTTACAAGAACCTCCACTTCGGTACACCTTAAATATCCCAGGAAAGAGAAAAATGGATAAAGAAGTTGTGGTACTTATGTACAATGGAATATTACTCAGCCATTAAATCATTGAAATAAGTCCAGTTGCAGCAACTCGTGGAGACTTAGGTACGATCATTGTAAGTGACATAATCAGACATAAAAATAGACTTATCATAAGGTATCACTTATAGATGGTATATCAAAATGGCTACAAATGAACTAAATTACAAAAGAGAAACAGAGTCACACATTTAGAAAACACCCTTATGGCTGCTAAAGGAGAAAGGTGGGTTGGGGTGATGCATAAACCAGGAGGTTGAAAATAGCATAGATACCGTTCCGTAAACAAAAGAGGTAATAGACAGGACCTACTGTATAGCTCAAAGAGCTGGACTCAGCACACTGTTGTCAACGGAAAAGGATATATAAGACTGGTAAGAATCTGTAAAAGAATTTATTGATATCTCTCTTTAAGTGAATCACGTGGATAGATGTAGAGCAGGAAGAAACACAGTATTGAAAGTCAGGTATACCCCATTATAAAATTAAATAACAAGAACCAAAAAAAAAAAAAAAAAGACAGTGAGAGAGAGAGAAATTCTTACAAAATTTGTTCAAGGGCTGTGATGCAACCTGGATTGACCACATCTAGACACACAGCTGGATGGGACCTAAGGCTCTACACTCGTGGGGCTGAGAGGCTTGGTGAGGATGGGACACCAAATGCAGCCCTTTTAGAGTAATAGTGCCTGGTTCCCATTCCATGGGTCCCATATCTCCAGGTGCAGGGGACCCTTCCTACAGCTGAAACATGAATGGGACATCCATAGGATGGTACACCGTCTGTTCGGGAAGTTTGGAAAAGTCACTTCATCTCCACGTCTCCTGGTATTCGGGTCCCCCCTCCAACTCCTTTCCTTAGAGTCTCCCCACTTTGGGAAGGCAGCACACTCAACAGCCGGTTTTGCACAGCTTGGAATTTTCCGGGTGAAGAAGGGGAATGGGGGGATGGAATGAAACACAAGCTCTAGATGTTTGGACAGGCATATGCCACTCTACTTTCCTAATCTGGAAGAAGAATTTCTCTGTCCTTCAGGTGCCCCAGAAACCGGAATGGGTCTGTAGAAATCCTGCCCCTTTGTGGCTGCTTCCCTAAACAACAAGTTGAAAACTGGTGCTCAGGGGCACTGCAATTCACAAACATGCAGGGTTGTAATTGACACCTCTAATGGAGTCATTTCTTGAGCCAAGTATTCGTAAAGGACTTGTAAGCAAGGCAGAATTGCAGGAAAGGGATCTCAAGAGGTAGTTTGCACTCGCCATTAAAGCACATGCAAAGCTGCTGAACATCGCCAATGATGCAGTTTGCCAAAAAGGCCGTATGCGTTATTCCTTAATATATTCAGGAAAAACACTTACTCCATTTTTGGCCAACAAAACAGGTGGGCAATGCAAATTAATACTACAAAGAGGTAACACTTCACACCAGTCAGAATCGCCAACCTCACAAAGTGTAAAACCTGAAATGCAGGACAGGGCGTGGAGAAAAGGGAACTGTGACAAGCTGATGGTGGGAATGTAAATTGCTAACAGCCACTCTGGAGAAGTGGATGGTGATTCCTTAAAAATCTAAAAAAACAGAGCTTCAGAGCATATGGCGCTTCCACTCCTGGGCCTGTATCTTGGAAAAAACGTAAATTGACAGGACCCAGGCACTGCAACCTTTATGCAGCCCTGTTTACAAGAGCCTCTACTTGGAAGCTACCTAAAAGTCCTTGGAAGGAAAACTGGATAAAGAAATTATGGTGCATATGTACAATGGAATATTACTCAGCCATGAAATGAATGAAATAAGGCCATTTGCAGCCACTCAGAAGGACCTACATACATTCATACTAAGTGTCATAAATCAGACAATGATAAATATCATATGATATTACTTATCGGTGTAATCTAAAAATTAATACAAAGGTATTATCTTACAACACAGAAACAGAGTCCCAGACTTAGAACATAAACTTATGGTTACCAAACTGGAAAGGTGTGTTGGAGGCATAAATCATGAGGTTGGAGTTAGTATCTACATATTTACAGAGACAAAACTTGTAATCAACATGGACCTGCTGTAGAGCACTTGGAACTCTTCTCAACACCCTTTAGTAACCTCAATGGGAAAATAATTCTAAAAAGAATATATAGTCATCTCTGTATAAATGAATCATGTTGGTGTATATCAAAAACGAACACAACATGGTAAATCAACTATACTCCATTATAAATTTAAACTTAAATTACAGAAAAGAAAAATGATCACTAAATTCGTTTAGTCGTGGTGAACGTGCTAGTGTCACATCTCTGGACACAGACCCAATTTGGTCCCAAGGCTGGACTGTTGTGGGCCTGAGGACCTCGGGAGTATATGCCAGCTAATTCGCCCCCCTTGAACATGTAGTATCTGGTCCCCTCTGCATGGGATCACAATCTCCAGATCTAAGTGCACCCTCATACTACTAAACCAACCCTCTGACACCCAAAAGATGGTGGACTCTCTGGGCTGGATGACATTTGGAAAACCACCTGGTCTCAACATATCCTGGTGTTTGGGTTCCGAACTCCCGACTCCTTCATTAGGGTCATCCCACTCTACAAGACAGCACCCTCAACAGGTGATTTTGCAGGGGTTTATACTTGTTTGGGGGATGAAGGGTAAGGGGGAAGAAGGAATGGGACAGAAGCCCTTACATGTTTGGTCAGGCACATTCCACTCTAATTTAAAACCCAAGAACAGGACTTTCCCTACATCTAAGGTGGTGTCAGTAACCAGAGAGGGACAGTAGAAATCCTGCCGCCTTCTGTTTCCCATAACAACAACTCAAACTGGACCTTATAGGCACTTCATATTCACAGTGCCTGGTGAGCTGTGAATGACAACAGCCCTCATAAAATGTCTTGGGGTAGGTAATCGAAATAGACTTCAAAACAAGGCAACCTTTCAATAATCCTTTTTCAAGGGGTAAATTTTACTCACACTGTTTAAGAAAAAAAAAAAAAGCACATATGAAGATGCTCACCATTGCTTTATGTTAGACAAATGCAAATCAGATGTACAAAGAAGTATCACCTGGAACCACTCAGAATAGCCATCATCACAATGTCTGCAAACAAGAAATGCTTCAGGGGCTGTGGAAAAAAGAAAACCTACTACTTATTATTATTGTGTTTTAATCTGCGTTGGGTCTTTGTTGCTGTGCGTGGCTTTTCTCTAGTTGCAGCAAGCAGGGGCTACTCATCGTTGTGGTACGCAGCCTTCTCTTTGCGGTGGCTTCTTTTGTTGTGGAGCACAGGCTCTAGGCACACAGGCTTCAGTAGTTGTGGCACTTGAGCTCAGTAGTTGTGCCTCGTGGACTCTAGAGCGCAGACTGAGTAGTTGTGGCGCACGGGCTTAGTTGCTCTGCGGCGTGTGGGATCTTTCCGGGCCAGGGCTTGAACCTGTGTCCCCTGCACTGGCAGGCAGATTCTTAACCACTGCACCACCAATACTACACTATTGGTGGCAATCCCAATTGGTAAGAGCCACTATGGAGCACAGAATGGAGGTTACCAGAGTAAGGGGAGGCGGGAGGAATAAATTGGAAATTGGGATTGACATATACACACCACTATATATAAAAGAGATAACAAATAAGGGCCTACTGTATAGCACAGGGAACTCTACTCAATACTTTGTAATGACCTGTATGGGAAAGGAATCCAAAAAGGATTGGATATATGTATAACTGATTCACTCTGCTGTTCAGCAGAAAGTAACACAACATTGTAAATCAACTATACTCCAAAAAAAATGAAATTGAAATGAAATGAAATAAAATAAAATAAAATAGAGTCACCAGATGATCCAGCAAGTTCACCCCTGTGCGCATATCTGGAGGAAAGCATAAATCGAAAAGACACATCTTCCTCAATGTTCACTGCAACACTATTTAAAATAACGAAGAAATGGAAGCAACCAAAATGTCCATCAACATATGAATATAGGTAAAGAATATGTGGAACATATGTATAATGGAATATGACTCAGCCATAAAATAGAAGAAAATAATGCCAATTGCAGTAACATGGATGGACCTAGAGATGATTGTACTAAGTGAAGTAAGTCAGAGTAAGACAAATATTGTATGTTATCACTTCTAGGTGGAACCTAAAAATTGATACAAATGAACTAACTTACAAAACAGAGGCAGACTCACAGACTTGGAAAACAAACTTATGGTTACCAAAGGGGAAAGGTGGGGGGGTAGGGATAAATCAGGAACTTGGGATAAACGTACGAATACTACGATATATAACATAGATAAGCACCAAGGACCTACTGTATAGCACAGGGAACTCAATATTCTGGGAATACCTTTATCAGAAAAGAATCTGAAAAAGAATGAATATATGCATATGTGTAACTGAATCACTTGCTGTGCAGCTGAAATAAACACAACATTGTAAATCAACTATACTCCAATAAAATTTAAATTAAAAAATAAAATCACCTATATTTCAAAAGAAAAAAAGAATTCCCATCTATTTTTATGGCTTGATAGCTTACTTTTTTAGTGCTCAATATTATCCCAATACTATGTCATTTCATTCACCTATTGGAGGACACCTTAGTTTCATTCACATTTTGGCAATATTGAATTAGGTGCTATAAATATCCATATGCAGGTTTTTGTCTGGACGTATGTTTTAAACTACTTTCAGTAAATATCCATGAGAACACTTGCTGGATTGTACAGTAAGGGAATGTTCAATATTATAGCAAGTGTCAATCAGACTACCAAACAGCTGTATTATTTTTCATTTCCACCAATAACAAATGACATTTCCTATTGTTCCACATCCCCTACAGAATTCGTTCTTGTCATTGTTCACATTTTAGCCATTCTAAGTGTTACATAGTGCTATGTAATTGTATTTTTAATTTGCTTTTTCATGGCAGCATGTAATCTGGATTATTCTTCTGTATACTTATATGCATAGTGTCTATTTTCTTTGGAGAGGTGTCCATAAAGTATATTGGTCCACATTTTATTTAGGCTGCTTTCATTTTTTTCTACCCAATCTGTATTTATTTTATTTATTTTCGTGCCTTATTGCATTAGCCAGGACTTGGAGTAAAATATGGGAAAGGAGTCATGAAAGGGGACATCCTTGCTTTTACCTGAACTTAGTGGAAAAGCTTCATGTTTTTTACCATTTATCATGATGTAAGATAAAAGTTTCCTGTAGACCTTTGTTATCAACTTGAGAAAGCTCCAGTCTATTTCTTTAACTGAGAGTTTTTATGAAGAATGGGTGTTAGATTTTTTCAAAGCTCTTCTGAATCTATTGATATGCTAATGATTGTCTTTAGGGTGTTGATATGATGGATATAATTATTTGATTTTAGAAGTTGAACCAGCCTTGCATACCTGGGATTATTCCCTCTCATTCATGATACAAAATTCTCTCAAAATATTGTTGGATTCGATTTGTTAATATTCTGTTGAGGATTTTTGCATTGATGTTCCTGAGAGATATTGGTCAATTTTCTTTACTATTCATATGTTCCTCTAAGTTTGGATGTTGTGGTTTTAGTGTGAGACATTCATTTGGGGAGATTCTCAGTCATTTTTTAAAAAATATTTTCTGTTCTTTGTTATCTTTATTCTCCTCCTGCTATACCCATTAGGTATAGGTCACAGCATTTTTCATTGTTCCACAATTATTGATTACTCTGTCCTGTTGATTTCTTTCCTGCCCATTTTCTCTTTTCCTTTGAGATTTAAAGGTTTCTCTTGATATGTCTTCAAGCTCACAGATATTTCTCCTCAGACAGCTCTTTGACTGCTAAAACAAAATACGAGAGACTTCGTATTTTACAAACAACAGAATATTTTTCCCCCCATAATTGCTGAGGCTGAAAAGTTCAAGAACAAGTTACCAGGGGCTTCCCTGGTGGCACAGTGCTTAAGAATCTGCCTACCAATGCAGGGGACACAGGTTCGAGCCCTGGTCCGGGAAGATCCCACATGCCATGGAACAACTAAGCCCGTGCACCACAAATACTGAGCCTGTGCTCTAGAGCCCACAGGACACAACTACTGAGCCCTTGTGCCAAAACTACTGAAACCCGCACGCCTAGAGCCCATGCTCCGCAACAAGAGAAGCCACCCAATTAGAAACCCACGCACCGCAATGAAGACCCAACGCAGCCAAAACATTAATTAATTAATTAATTAATTAATTTTAAAAAAAAAGAACAAGTTGCCAGCTGAATTAGTGTCTGGTGAGGGACCAATTTCTGGTTCAGAATGTGGGTCTTCTGTCTCAGCAATGAAATCATGTAATGGGCATAAGATCTTCTTTGTGTTACATTTATTAGGTCACTAATCCCATGTTTGAGGTCTCTGGCCTCATGACCTAATCACCTCGCAAAAGCCCCACCTCCTAATACCATCAACATGGGAGCTGGGTTTCAAAATTTTAAAATTAGAGGTACAAAATGTTTACACCGTAACAGGGACCACAGAGTTAACTGATTTTTCCTTTCATGTTAAAGGGTTGCACATTTATATTTATTATATAATCCCCAAACCCTTGGTTCTTTTTTAAGATTGTTTTCCCGTATAGGCCAGTACAGACCATTGAGTAGAGTTCCCTGTGCTATAAAGCAGGTCCTTATCAATACTTATCTATTTTATATATAGTAGTGTGTATATGTCAGTCCCAATCTCCCAATTTATCCCTTCCCCACTTATCCCCTGGTAACCATAAGTTTGTTTTCTATATCCATGACTCTATTTCTGTTATGTAAATAAGTTCATTTGTACCTTTTTTTTTTGTTTTAGATTCCTCATATAAGCAATATTATATGATAGTTGTCTTTCTGTGTCTGACTTGCTTCACTAAGTATAACAATCTCTAGGTCCATCCATGTTGCTACAAAACACTTAATTGTTAAGGATAACTCTCAATTTTTTCCAGTATCATCAGCAATTCTTTCTGGCAGACATGTGATAACACTTTTTAAACAGGGTTATTGAGACCAAGGCTCCTGACCTGCAAACAAACAAAACATCATTCATATAGTGAAAACTTTGCACATCAAAGGATGAAAGCACTTGGTCTAAATGCCTTTGCACCCACTGCTGACAGAGGGCAGAGGAGTTTGACTCACTAATCTTCCTTACGTGCACTTCTTCCTAATGGGGTATTCCATCTAAAACTTATAAGAAGCGGGAATGCATCATGGAACACACCAATCTCTACTACCGATTCTGAAGCAGCAAAAAAAAAAAAAAAAAAAATGATGAATCCCTCCAAAGGGTTCTGTCCACATTGTTACAATAGTTTTCCTCGCACTGTGAACCCTTTTCAAACCCTATCACTTGAACCTATTTTTATTCTTTCAACAAAAATAATGTTAATCTGCAGTCACACACTCCAGTACTATTACACTATCCCTTGTGCAAGTATGTAGGGATTTGAGGAGCTATGAGAGGCTATCATGAGAGGTTGCCTAGAGTAATTAGGACATTTCATTTAATGTTGGCTCTTCTCCCTAAGATGTCTGCTGTCCTCTTCTTTTTGTAGCTACCAGCATTGAGAAAGTGACCAAGATAAGGCCCTTCTCTTTTACTGCCCATGAATGCAGCTGTGATTAACCCCACAGAACTTGGTGCTTCCAAAATCCCCTGAACCTACTGACCCTCCATGCATGGCATGACATAGATAAGGATGGTGACGTGTATACTTGTATAAAGCATGCTATAAAATTTTCGACTCTTCCCTTCCTCATAATTTCAAAGAATAGATTTCTTTGGATTTCTGCTTAATGCTGCTGGTGTTGGTACATAAGTTGAGGGAGGTATCAGGGCACACCAAAAGAGAGGGTAACTTCACAGAAAATACAAGCAGGTACATTCCTGTGTAGTTTCAAGCAGCTTATTTGCTATATCAACCATGGTGTCATGTTGACCCTTCCTCTTTCTACTAGTAGTACAACAAACAAACATAAAGGATATTTAGGCTGCTTGTTTTATCCCCACCTCTCACAATTGATCTGCATTCACATATAGGACAATGAAGGGCCCTTTCTACCATCTTCACCAATACTTGAGAACTGGAGAATGTCCAGATTTTTCCAGGGATTATTTTCATATTCCCCAATCAGGCCTATGAAGGAATCTTACCTCCTGTGTTTAATGAAGTCATATCTCTGACGGCATCCCATCATCAACAAAACTGGAAAGAAATTTGAAGGGTCTTAGATTTTACCATATTTGAAATTCCAATATTTTAGCCTGACACGTTTTTGGATTTTAGAAAAAAATATTTTAAATGAGACAAAAAATCATTTTTATGACACAAAAAGACAGCAATAGTTTTATATTTTTATCTGTTCCACTTGCACACGAAAGTCTCATGGGGTTATGTAAAGCAGTCCTGTTGGGTGCTGTGCATGGTGCAAGTATGGATTAAAGCTTAGGAATCTTAAGCTTCAGTCATCTGAAACTCTTAAACTAGGATGCAAGCAATCCTGTCCAACATTTGAACAGAGCAAGACACTGTCTTTATTTTATTTGTCAGGTAATTAATCTGTCTTTTGCCCCAAGGAGAGAAACAACTGGCAGCTTCAATCAATGTGTTGTACAAAAATCTTTGAGCAGAGAGTGCAAGCAGAGGCTGATACAAGATGTGAAAAAAAAAAGAGAGATCCTTGTGGCATTTTCTCCTAACTTATTGAAATCTCCTATTTAAAATGTGGGAATAATCAATCTTCTGAGCAAAAAGACCCAAGGAAGGTTTTTGCTTTTGTGGAATAATGGGATTGCTAAAGCTTTCAGGAGGCAAGAAGAATTAGTGAGAATGACCATGAGAAATCAGAGAAAAGTCAGATCCATGGATGAAGTGATGTTTACCTCTGTGAATCAATGAGAAGTGGGAGCAAATGAAAAGAAAGCTGAATACAACATTTTCTGAATAAATGTAACCTTTCAGCTCTCATAGAAAAATTAATACTCACTATGATACAACATATTTAGTTTAGAAAGTTAACTTAAATTTAAAGCTTAATAACTAGATTTACTGAAGAAATGAAAATATATTTGTGGTTTAGAATAAATAATGGGTTCTGCTACAGATAAGAAGACTACATAAATAAATAGAAATAAGACCAAATAAATAAATAAATAAAGAGGAAAATAACAAATTAGATGTTATTAACATTAAAGACTGACACTCATCTAAAGAAAGAGAAGGAGAGACAGAAAGAGAGAAGAACTCATATCAAGCATATATTAAAAACTCCTAAATAAGAAGTCTTCAGATGTTAAAAAAAAAAAGAAGTCTTCAATAAGAAGATAATGTAATAGCAAAAATGGGGAAAATATACCAAAAGATATTTCAAAAAGAGAGTACAGAATGTTAAGTAAACGTATCAAAAGATGCTTGGCTTCTTAGTAGTCAATTAAATGCAAAAACGTGATACCTGGAATTATCACTCACCAACCAGAAAGTTCAAATGAAAATGACAGGTATTATCAAGTTTGACAAGAATGTGTATAATCCTTGAATCTCATTCACTGCTGCTGAGGATGAAAAATCATACAAATGTTTTGAAAATATTTAGAAATATCTAAAAAGATAAACACATGAAAGCTATGACTCGAAAATTTTACTACTACATGTATACTGAACAATAATTTATACACACACCACCAAAGCTCAACTTCTAGAATTTATATACCAGTGCTATTCTCAATAGACACAAACTGAAAATCACTCATATTGTAATACACATTGGAATAAAGTAATTAATAGTTAAATATTTACACTATGGAATCCTATGCAACAGTGGCAATGCATATTCACAACAACATAAAATAAAAAAGCCCAATCCAAAAGTGATTTTACTGTGCCATAACATTTATATAAAATACAAAATACAGGTAAAGTTACATTTTTGTTAGATACCAGAACAATATTAAACCTTAAGGGGAGTCACTAGATTGGGACCAGGGGGCCTCTGAGTATCTGGCAATTTTCTGTGTCTTTATCTAGAAGCTATGTATACAGTGTATTCAGATGCTGAATTTTCTGAAATTTGTCATTTCCTTACAAACCATGCATGTTTTTAGTTGTTTTTTATACATAACAAAAAGGAAAAAAGATAGACTAGGGAAGGTAATTATATTAGCACTTTAATACCCATGCTTTTCAAGGTGGAAGTGAAAGGTATTAAATACTTGACACTGTGATTACTTCCTAAAAGTAAGGTGAAAATTTGAAATTAATAAATAAGACATACTTCTTCATATATAATCCTCAAAGAGGAAGGGTAGAAAGGAGTATTATTTCTTTTTATTTAATACAGAATCGTTAAGATAGAAAATAATGAAAACAGACTAGGTTTTAAAAAGAGCACACTGGACTTCCCTGGTGGCACAGTGGGTAAGAATTTGCCTGCCAATGCAGGGGACAGGGGTTCAATCCCTGGTCTGAGAAGATCCCACATGCCACAGAGCAACTAAGCCCGTGTGCCACAATTACTGAGCCTGTGGTCTAGAGCCTGCAAGCAACAACTCTTGAGCCTGCATGACACAACTACTGAAGCCCACACACCTAGAGCCCATACTCCACAACAAGAGAAACTACCGCAAGGAGAAGCCCGTGCACCACAAGGATGAGTAACCCCTGCTTGACACAACTAGACAAACGCTGTGCAGCAACGAAGACCCAACGCAACCGAAAATAAATAAATCTTTTGACTTCTGAGATGACTCACTCACGTGGCTGTAGGTAAGAGGCCTCAGTTCCTTGCCACATGGATCTCTCCTTAGGGCTGCTTGAATGTCCTCATGACATGGCAGCTGGCTTACCCCAGGATGAGTGATCTAGCAGAAACCAAAGCAGAAGCTGCAATGTGTTTTATACCTTTGGAAGCTGCACTTTGTCATTTCTGCAATGTCTTATTAGTTAAACAGTCAGCCCTTTTCAAGTGCGAGGAGCCACACAGGTGCATGAAGACTGGGAGATAATTAGGAGATGATTAGGGCCATCTTGGAGGCTGGCTACCAAAGTGGCTGACTAGCCGAAGTCTGAATTTTGTTTTCTTCACTTCTGGAGAGAAAATGGTCACTGAATCTCATTGGTGGTCTTTGAGATGTACCAAAGCTACCTCTTGCTCTCAGCCCCAGCCGTGTGGTTGACAGGGTCTTGGTGCTCCGGCCGGGTGTCAAGCCTGTGCCTCTGAGGTGGGAGAGCCGAGTTCAGGACATTGGTCTATGAGAGACCTCCGGCACCTTGTAATATCAAACGGTGAAAGCTCTCCCAGAGATAGCCATCTCAACGCTAAGACCCAGCTCCACTCAAAGACCAGCAAGATCCAGTGCTAGACATCCCATGCCAAACAACTAGCAACACAGGAATGCAGGCCCACCCATTAGCAGAGAGGCTGCCTAAAATCATAATAAGGTCACAGACACCCCAAAACACACCACCAGATGCGGACCTGTCCACCAGAAACACAAGATCCAGACACACCCACCAGAACACAGGCAACAGTCCCCTCCACCAGAAAGCCTATACAACCCACTGAACCAACTTTAGCCACTGGGGGAAGACACCAAAAACAACGGGAACTACGAATCTGCAGCCTCCGAAAAGGAGACCCCAAACACAGTCCCCAAAGCCAAATGAGAAGACACAGAAACACACAGCAGATGAAGGAGCAAGGTAAAAACCCACGAGACCAAACAAATGGAGAGGAAATAGGCAGTGTACCTGAAAAAGAATTCAGAGTAATGATAGTAAAGATGATCCCAAATCTTGGAACTGGAATGGAGAATAGACAGGAAACGTTTAACAAGGACCTAGAAGAACTAAAGAGCAAACAAACAATGATGAACAACACAATAAATGGAATTAAAAATTCTCTAGAAGGAAACAATAGCAGAATAACTGAGGCAGAAGAATGGATAAATGACCTGGAAGATAAAATAGTGGAAATAACTGCTGCAGAGCAGAATAAAGAAAAAAGAATGAAAAGAATTGAGGACAATCTGAGACAACTCTGGGACAACATTAAATGCACCAACATTCGAATATAGGGGTCCCAGAAGTACAAGAGAAAAAGAAAGAGACTGAGAAAATATTTAAAGAGATTATAGTTGAAAACTTCCCTAATATGGGAAAGGAAATCGTTAATCGAGTCCAGGAAGTGCAGAGAGTCCCATACAAGATAAACCCAAGGAGAAACATACCAAAACATATATTAATCAAACTATCAAAAATTAAATACAAAGAAAAAATATTAAAAACAGCAAGGGAAAAACAACAAATAACATAAAAGGGAATCCTCATAAGGTTAACAGCTGATCTTTCAGCAGAAACTCTGCAAGCCAGAAGGGACTGGCAGGACATATTTAAAGTGACGAAAGGGGAAAAGCTACAACCAAGATTACTCAACCCACCAAAGATCTCGTTCAGATTCGACAGAGAAATTAAAACCTTTACAGACGAGCAAAAGCTAAGAGAATTCAGCAGCACCAAACCCACTTTACAAAAAATGTTAAAGGAACTTCTCTAGGCAGGAAACACAAGAGAAGGAAAAGACCTACAATAACAAACCCAAAACAATTAAGAAAATGGTAATAAGAACATACATATCAATAATTACCTTAAATGTAAATGGATTAAATGCTCCAACCAAAAGACATAGACTGGCTGAATGGATCCGAAAACATGACCGGTATATATGCGGTCTACAAGAGACCCACTTCAGACCTAGGGACACATAAAGACGGAAAGTGACGGGATGGAATAAGATATTCCATGCAAATGGAAATCAAAAGAAAGCTAGAGTAGCAATTCTCATATCAGACAAAAAAGACTTTAAAATAAAGACTATTCCAGGAGACAAAGAAGGACACTACATAATGATCAAGGGATCAATCCAAGAAGAAGATATAACAATTGTACATATTTATGCACCCAACATAGGAGCACCTCAATACATAAGGCAAATGCTAACACCCATAAAAGGGGAAATTGACAGTAACACAACCACAGTAGGGGACTTTAGCACCCCTCTTTCACCAATGAACAGATCATCCAAAATGAAAATAAATGAGGAAACACAAGCTTTAAATGATACATTAAACAAGATGGACTTAATTGATATTTATAGGACATTCCATCCAAAAACAACAGAATACTCTTTTTCTCAAGTGCTCGTGGAACATTCTCCAGGATAGATCATATCTTGGGTCACAAATCAAGCCTTGGTATATTTAAGAAAATTGAAATCGTATCAAGTATCTTTTCCGACCACAACGCTATCAGACTAGATATCAATTACAGGAAAAAATCTGTACAAAAATACAAACATATAGATGCTAAACAATACACTACTTAATAACCAAGACATCACTGAAGAAATCAAAGAGGAAATTAAAAAATACCTAGAAACAAATGACAATGAAAACATGAAGACCCAAAACCTATGGGATGCAGCAAAAGCAGTTTTAAGAGGGAAGTTTATAGCAATACAATCCTACCTCAAGAAACAAGAAACATCTCAAATAAACAAGCTAACCTTACAACTAAAGCAATTAGAGAAAGAAAGAAAAAAAAAACCCCAAAGTCAGCAGAGGAAAGAAATCATAAAGATCAGATCAGAAATAAATGAAAAAGAAATGAAGGAAACAACAGCAAAGATCAAAAAAACTAAAAGCTGGTTCTTTGAGAAGATAAACAAAATTGATAAACCATTAGCCAGACTCATCAAGAAAAAAAGGGAGAAGACTCAAATCAATAGAGTTACAAATGAAAAAGGAGAAGTAACAACTGACACCGCAGAAATACAAAGGATCATGAGAGATTACTGCAAGCAACTATATGCCAATAAAATGGACAACCTGGAAGAAATGGACAAATTCTTAGAAAAGCACAACCTTCCAAGACTGAACCAGGAAGAAATAGAAAATATAAACAAACCAATCCCAAGCACTGAAATTGAGACTGTGATTAAAAATCTTCCAACAATCAAAAGCCCAGGACCAGATAGCTTCACAGGCAAATTCTATCAAACATTTAGAGAAGAGTTAACACCTACCCTTCTCAAACTCTTCCAAAATATAGCAGAGGGAGGAACTCTCCCAAACTTATTCTATGAGACCACCATCTCCCTGATACCAAAACCAGACAAAGATGTCACAAAGAAAGAAAACTACAGGCCAATATCACTGATGAACATAGATGCAAAAATCCTCAACAAAACACTAGCAAACAGAATCCAACAGCGCATTAAAAGGATCATACACCATGATCAAGTGGGATTTATCCCAGGGATGCAAGGATTCTTCAATACATGCAAATCAGTGTGATACACCATATTAAAAAAACTGAAGGATAAAAACCATATGGTCATCTCAGTAGATGCAGAAAATGCTTTTGACAATATTAAACACCCATTTATGATAAAAACCCTCCAGAAAGTAGGCATAGAGGGAACTTTCCTCAACATAATAAAGGCCATATATGACAAACCCACAGCCAACATCGTTCTCAATGGTGTAAAAGCGAAACCATTTCCACCAAGATCAGGAACAAGACAAGGTTGCCCACTGTCACCACTATTATTCCACACACTTTTGGAATTTTTAGCTACAGCAATCAGAGAAGAAAAAGAAATAAAAGGAACCCAAATCGGAAAAGAAGAAGTTAAGCTCTCACTGTTTGCAGATGACATGATACTATACATAGAGAATCCTAAAGATGCTACCAGAAACCTACTAGAGTTAATCAATGAATTTGGTAAGGTTGCAGGATACAAAATTAATGTACAGATATCTCTTTCATTCCTATACACTATAGATGAAAAATCTGAAAGAGAAATTAAGGAAACACTCCCATTTACCACTGCAACAAAAAGAATAAAATACCTAGGAATAAACCTACCTAAGGAGACAAAAGACGTTTACTCAAGGAACCATAAGACACTGATGAAAGAAATCAAAGATGACACAAACTGATAGAGAGATATACCACATTCTTGGATTGGTAGAATCAACATTGTGAAAATGACCATACTACCCAAAGCAATCTACAGATTCAATGCAATCCCTATCAAACTACCAATGGCATTTTTCAGAGAACTAGAACAAAAAATTTCACAATTTGTATGGAAACACAAAAGACCCCGAACAGCCAAAGCAATCCTGAGAAGAAAAACAGAGCTGGAGGAATCAGGCTCCCTGACTTCAGACTATACTACAAAGCTACAGTAGTCAAGACAGTATGGTACTGGCACAAAAACAGAAATGCAGATCAATGGAACAGGAGAGAAAGCCCAGACATAAACCCATACACATATGGTCACCTTATTTTTGATAGAGGAGGCAAGAATATACAATGGAGAAATCACAGCCTCTTTAATAAGTGGTGCTGGGAAAACTGGACAGCTACAGGTAAAAGAATGAAATTAGAAGACTCCCTAACACGATACACAAAAATAAACTCAAAATGGATTAAAGACCTAAATGTAAGGCCAGACACTATAAAACTCTTAGAGGAAAACATAGGCAGAACACTCTATGACATCAATCACAGCAAGATCCTTTTTGACTCACCTCCTAGAGAAATGGAAATAAAAACAAAAATAAACAAATGGGACCTAATGAGATTTAAAAGCTTTTGCATAGCAAAGGGAAATGTAAACAAGACGAAAAGACAACCCTCAGATGGGAGAAAATATTTGCCAATGAAGCAACTGACAAAGGATTAATCTCCAAACTTTACAAGCAGCCCATGCAGCTCAATATCAAAGAAACAAACAACCCAATCCATAAATGGGCAGAAGACCTAAATAGACATTTCTCCAAAGAAGATATACAGATTGCCAACAAACATATGAAAGAATGCTCAACATCACTGATCATTAGAGAAATGCAAATCAAAATTACAATGAGGTATCACCACACACAGGTAAGAATGGTCATCATCAAAAAAATCTACAAACAATAAATGCTGCAGAGGTGTGGAGAAAAGGGACCCCTCTTGCACGGTTGGTGGGAATGTAAACTGATACAGCCACTATCAAGAACAGTATGGAGGTTCCTAAAAAAAACTAAAAATAGAACTACCATATGACACAGCAATCCCACTACTGGGCACATACCTGGAGAAAACCATAATTCAAAAAGAGTCATGTTCCACAATGTTCATTGCAGCTCTATTTGCAATAGCCAGGACATGGAGGCAACCTAAGTGTCCATCAACTGATGAATGGATAAAGAAGATGTTACACATCTTCAATATAAAATGGAATATTACTCTGCCGTAAAAAGAAATGAAATTGAGTTATTTGTAGTGAGGTGGATGGACCTAGAGTCTGTCATACAGAGTGAAGTAAGTCAGAAAGAGAAAAACAAATACTGTATGGTAACACATATATATGGAATCTAAAAAAAAAGAAAAACAAATGGTTGGGAAGAACCTAGGGGCAGGACAGGAATAAAGACACAGACGTTGAGAATCGACTTCAGGACATGGGGAGGGGGAAGGGTAAGCTGGGATGAAGTGAGAGAGTGGCATGGACTTATATATACTACCAAATGTAAAATAGATAGCTAGTAGGAAACAGCTGCATAGCACAGGGAGATCAGCTCAGTGCTTTGTGACCACTTAGAGGGGTGGGATAGGGAGGGTAAGAGGGAGACGCAAGAGGGAGGAAATATGGGGATATATGGATATGTATAGCTAATTCACTTTGTTATGAAGCAGAAACTAACACACCATTGTAAAGCAATTATAGTCCAATAAAGATGTTAAAAATAAATAAATGAATAAATAAATAAATAAATAATTTATGTCCCTCCCAAATTAAATCTTTTTAAAAAAAAAATAAATAAGAGCACTCAATAACATGGTAACTCTAAACCTAAGTATTTTCAGTACTATAGTAAATGTAAATGGATTAATATCTCCTATTAAAGTGTAATTTTTTATATTATGTGCAACTAAATTTTTTTCCCAATATACAGGTAAAATAAAAGAATTACATTAGAAAGGAGAAAACATTCCATGTATTTAAAAACAATAAAATGATAAGCACATAATATGCATCTTAGAAAAAGTAGTCTTTAAGTTCAGAACAATTTGTCATTATTGTAATTAGTATTATTATCCCAATTTCTTAAAAATGTTTCAATACTTTTTCTATTTGAAAAAATATTTTACTATTTTTTCTTTGCTCTTTTGTGGTCTAATACATGGTAAGTATTTAGGTGCTAACATAACCTAAAAATATATGTTTTTTTTTTTACAGCTGAACAAAACTGAATCAAGAAGAAATAGATAACTTGAACAGACTGATCACTAAAAGCAAAATAGTATCTGTAATTTAAAACAACTCCCTACCAACAAAAGTCCAGGATCAGATGGTTTCACAGGCAAATTCTACCAAATATACAAAGCAGAACTTGCACGGATTCTTCTCAAGCTCTTCGAAAAGATTGAAGAGTAAGGAATACCTCCAAAGACATTCTATGAAGCCACCATCACCCTCATATCAAAACCAGATGGGGGGGACTTCCCTGGTGGCACAGTGGTTAAGAATCCGTCTGCCAATGCAGGGGATATGGGTTCGAGCCCTGGTCCGGGAAGATCCCACATGCCACGGAGCAACTAACCCTTTGTGCCACAACTACTGAGCCTGTGCTCTACAGCCCATGAGCCACAACTACTGAGCCTGATAGCCACAACTGCTGAAGCCCACGCACCTAGAGCCCATGATCTGCAACAAAAGAAGCCACCGCAATGAACAGCCCGCACACCACAACGAAGAGTAGCCCCTGCTCGCTGCAACTAGAGAGAGCCCGTGCACAGCAACGAACACCCAATGCATCGAAAAATAAAGAAAGAAAGAAATTTACTAAAAAACAAACAAACAAACAAAACAAACAGATGGCGACTTTTCTGGTGGTCCAGCAGTTAAGATTTCACCTTCCAGTGCAGGGGGTGCGGGTTCGATCCCTGGTCGGGGAGCTAAGATCCCACATGCCTCACAAACAAGAAACCAAAACATAAAACAGAAGCAATATTGTAACAAATTCAATAAAGACTTAAAAAAAAAACACAGAGAAAGACACTACCAAAAAAGAAAATTGCAGGCCAATATCTTCAATATATATAGATGCAAAAATTCTCAACTGAAGATTAGAAAACCAAATCCGACAACATGTAAGAGGATCATACACCATGACCAAATTGGATTCACCCCAGTGTCACAAAGCTGTTTCAACATATGCAAATCAATCAACATGATACACCCCATCAACAAAGGAAAAACACAAAACAAATGATCATCTCAATAGATGCCGAAAAAGCATTTTAAAAACTTCAACATCCATTCATGATAAAAACGCTTACCAAAGCGGGTATAGAGGAAACATATCTCAACATAATAAAAGCTATTTATGACAAAACCACAGCCAATATAATATTCAATGTTCATAAGCTGAAAGCCTTCCTGCTAAAATCTGGAACAAGACAAGGATGCCCGCTCTCACCTCTTCTCTTCAACATAGTATTGGAAGTCCTAGCCACAACAATCAGACAAGAAAAAGAAATAAAATCAAACCAAATTGGAAGGGAAGAGGTAAAGTTGTCATTATATGCAGGTGACATGATGATATATATAAAGGAAACCCTAAAGCTTCCACACAAAAACTACTAGAACTGATAAACAAATTCAGCAAAGTAGCAGGATACAAGATTAACATATATAAATTGGTTGCATTTCTTGGTTTTTCTTTTTTTCTTTTTCTTTGAAATTTATTTTGGATGCATTGGGTCTTCATTGATGTGCACAGGCTTTCTCTAGTTGTGGCCAGTGGGGGCTAGTCTTCGTTGTGGTGCACAGGGTTGTCATTGCAGTGGCTTCTCTTGTTGCGGAGCACGGGCTCTAGGCACGCGGGCTTAAGTAGTTGTGGCACACGGGCTCAGTAGTTGTGGCTCACGGGCTCTAGAGTGCAGGCTAAGTAGTTGTGGAGCACAGGTTTAGTTGCTCCACGGCATATGAGATCTTTCTGCACCAGGGCTCAAACCCGTGTCCGCTGTATTGGCAGGCGGATTCTCAACCACGGAGCTCCCAGGGAAGTCCCTGGTTGCACTGCTTTACACTAACAATGAAATATCAGAAAGAGAATGTAAACAAGCAATCCTTTTTAAAATGGCATCAAAAAAATAAAATACTTAGGAATAAACCTCACCAAGGAGGTGAAGGACTTATATGCTGAAAACTACAAAACATTAGTAAAGGAAACTGAAGATGATTCAAAGAAATGGAAAGACATCCCACGCTCTTGGATGGGAAGAATTAATAGTGTTAAAATGGCCATACTACCCAAAGCAATCTACAGATTTAATGTGATCCCTACCAAATTACCCATGACATTTTCCCCAGAGCTAGAACAAATAATCCTAAAATGTATCTGGAACCATAAAAAGTCAGAACTGTCAACACAATCCCCAGGAAAAAGAACAGAGCAGGAGGCATAACCCTCCTAAACTTCAGGCAATACTACAAAGTTACAGTAATCAAAACCACAGGGTATTGGCACAGAAAGAGATACATGGATCAATGGAATGGAATAGAGAGCTAAGAAATAAACCCACACACCTATGGTCAACTAACCTTCGACAGAGGAGGCAAAAATATACAATGGGGAAAAGATGGTCTCTTCAACAAGTGGTGTTTTGAAAGTTGGAGAGCCGTATGCAAATCAGTGAAGTCAGAACATACCCTCACATCATACACAAAAATAAACTGCAAACGGCTTATATGCTTAAATATAAGATATGACACCTTAAAACTCCTAGAGGGGAACATAAGCAAAACATTCTCTGACATAAATCATACCAAAGTTTTCCTAGCTAGTTCTCCCAAGGCAGTACAAATACAGTAAGTCACCTACATATGAACCTTCAAGTTGCAAACTTTCAAAGATGCAAATGTCCATTCGCATGTCCAATCATGTAAGTTAGTTCACGTGTCTGGCATACACTGTCACGTGCATGCGTCCTCTATAAGTGGTTGTGCTTTTGTGTACTTTACAGTACTGTATAGAGTACAGTAGTACAGTACCTTTATTTCAAGCCCAAGATGTCTGGAAGCAAACGTAAAAGCAGCGGTGATGTAGCTGGTACTGTTAAGAAGTGCCAAGCGATAATGACGGAAACAAAAGTGAAAATAATTGAGAGAGTGGAACGAGGCAAAAAGATGTTAGACATCGCTCATTCTTATAACATGAATCATTCAATCATTGGCACGAATCTAAAGAACAAGGACAAGATCATGGAACATGTGAAGTCTGCTGTGCCGACGATGTTGACAAAATATCCAAGAAGCATGGAAAAGTGATGGAGGAGATGGAGAAACTTCTCAGTGTGCGGATGCAGGATCAACATCAGCGCTGAGTCCTGCTCAGCTTCATGCTGATTCAAGAGAAAGCTAAAAGCCTTTATGAAGACTTGAAGAAGAAACACGGCAAAGAATCAGAGGGCACATCTTTTAATGCCAGCCATGGCTGGTTTCATCCGTTCAAGGCTAGAGCCAACTTTCACAATGTAAAAGTAAGTGGAGAGGCAGCAAGTGCAGATAGGGTAGCTGTCCAGGAACTTCCGGAAACACTTTGAGAAATTATTGATGATGGTGTGTATTTACCCAACCAGGATTTTAATGTGGATGAGACACAACTCTACTGGAAGAGGATGCCGGACCGAAGTTACATCAGTAAGGAGGAAAAGTTGATGCCGGGGTGTAAAGCAGCAAAGGATAGGCTAACTGTTGTTTGGTGGCAATGCTTCTGGTGGTGTGAAGCTGAAGCCTCTCTTAGTTTATCACTCACAGAACCCAAGAACCCTTAAAAACATAGCCAAGGGCTCTCTTCCTGTTGTGTGGAAGCGTAACCCCAAATCCTGGATTACACAGGCCACGTTCCAGGACTGGTTTTGCCACCACTTTATCCCAGATGTAGAGAAATATTGCTTGGAGAAGGACGTCCCAGCAAAACATTCTTTTGCTGCTCAACTATGCTCTGGGCCACCCCCCATTCATGGATGACTTTCATCCCAACGTCAAAGTAGTGCATCTGTCACCGAATACTACGTTGCTCATCCAACCTATGGACCAGGGAGTTATAGCGACTTTCAAGAAATATTATTTCTGTCACACTATTTGTCAGGCAGTAAAGGTAAGTGACAAATCAGGAACAACTTAAGGACAATTTTGGAAGGACTATAACATCTACAAGACCATAAAAAACATTGACTTTGCATGGTGTGAGGGTATGGCGGTCACCATGAATGGGGTTTGGAAGAACCTGTGCCCACAGTTTGTTCATGATTTTTGTGGATTTGAGAAGGTAGATCAGAAGTCCGAAGAGGTCTTCAGCAACGTAGTGACCCTCAGTGAGACACTGGAGCTAGATCTGCAAGAGGACGATTTCATTGAACTCCTTGCTGTGCAACATGAGGAGCTTACTGATGGAATTGGAGGCCCAGAGAAAGGATGAAGAGGGACAGGAGGAAGAAGAAGTAACTGAAGAACTGAAGAGATTCACGACACAGAAAATGGCAAGGGAATCTTCGTTATTTGAGGAAGCACTGTTAGTTTTTGAGGCACAGGACCCGAACCTAGAATGGGACCCAAAGGTGGCAGCAGCCATTCAGAATGCAATCCAGTGTTACCTTGTCATCTATGATGAGAAAAAAAGAGCTACTACCCAGACATCAATGGATCATTTTTTCAAGAGGGTAGATAGAATTAAATCCAGCAAGGAACCAGACCCTGTGCCATCAACGTCAGGTATGAGTGAAATTGCAGCTTGCCCTCTGTCTCCTACTGCTGATAATCCTTCACCTCTACCATCTCCCACCTCCTCTCCCTCCTCCAATCAGTATCTCATCTCGCCTGTTCCCTCGATGCCAGCCCGAGTATCCCAGCTGTTGTACTGTATTACTGTACTTTTCAAGTTACTGTACTGTAAGATTAAAAATGTTTTCTTTGTTTTTGTGTTTGTTTTTTATGTACTGTTAGTGTGAAAAGTATTATAAACCTATTACGGTACAATACCATATAGCCGACTGTGTAAGTTGGGTACCTAGGCTAACTTTGTTGGATTTACAAACAAATTGGACTTACAAACGCAGTCTTGGAACAGAACTTGTTCATATGTAGGGGACTTACTGTAAAAGCAAAAAAGAAACAGGAACTAATCAAACTTATAAGCTTTTGCACAGCAAAGGAAACCATAATCAAAACGAAAATACAACCTATGGACTGGGAGAAAATATTAGCAAATGATGAGACTGACAAGGGCTTAATTTCCAAACTATACAAACAGCTCATACAACTCAATAACAAAATAACAAATAACACAATGGAAAAATGGGTAGAAGACCTAAATAAACATTTCTCCAAAGAAAACATACAGATAGCCGATAGGCACATGAAAAGATGCTCATCATCACTAATTATTAGAGAAAGGCAAATCCAAATTACAATGAGGTACCACTTCACACTGATCAGAATGGCCATCATTAAAAAAATCTACAATTAACAAATGCTGGAGGGGGTATGGAGAAAAGGGAACCCTTCTACACTGTTGATGGCCATGTAAGTTGGTGAAGCCACTATGGAAAACAGTATGGAGGTTCCTCAAAAAAACTATAAAGAGAGTTGCCATATGATCTAGCAATCCCACTTGTGGACATATATCTAGACAAAACTATAATTCAAAAGATACATGAAACCCTATGTTCATAGCAGCACTATTTATAATAGCCAAGACATGGAAACAACCTAAATGTTCATTGAAAAATGAATGTATAAAGAAGGTGTGGTATACGTATACAATAGATATTACTCAGACATAAAAAAGGATGAAATAATGCCATTTGCAGCAGCATGGATGGACCTAGAGATAATGATACTAAGTGAAATAAGTCAGAAAGAGAAAGACAAATACCATATAGTATCACTTATATGTGGAATCGAAAACAGGACACAAATGAACATGTCAGTGAAACAGAAACAAACACACAGATATAGAAAACAGAGTTGTAGTTGCCAAGGAGAGAGTGAAGGAAAGATTGGGAGTTTTGGAATAGCAGAAGCAAACTATTCTACATAGGATGGACAAACCACAAAGATCTACTGTATAGCACAGGAAACTATATTCAATATCCTGTGATAAACCATAATGGAAAAGAATATATATATATATAACTGAATCACTTTGCTGCACAGCAAAAATTAATACAACAATGTATAAAGGCTGGAGAGGGTGTGGAGAAAAGGGAACCCTCCTGAACTGTTGTTGGGAATGTAAACTGATACAGCCACTATGGAGAACAGTATGGAGATTCCTTGAAAGCTAAAAATAGAACTACCGTATGACCCAGCAATCCCACTACTGGGCATATACCCGGAGAAAACCATAATTCAAAAAGATACATGTACCACAGTGTTCACTGTAGCACTATTTACAATAGCCAGGACATAGAAGCAACCTAAATGTCCATCGACAGATGAATATATAAAGAAGATGTGGCACATATATACAATGGAGTATTACTCAGCCATCAAAAGGAACAAAATTGGTTGTTTGTAGTGAGGTGGTTGGACCTAGAGTCTGCCATACAGAGTGAAGTAAGTCAGAAAGAGAAAAACAAATACCGTACGCTAACACATATATATGGAATCTAGAAAAATGGTACTGACGAACCTAGTGACAGGGCAGGAATAAAGACACAGATGTAGAGAACGGACTTAAAGACACAGGGGGGAAGCGGAGACAGGGACGTAGTGAGAGAGTAGCACTGACATATATACACTACCAAATGTGAAACAGCTAGTGGTAAGCTGCCGCATAGCACAGGAAGATCAGCTCGGTGCTTTATGTCCCCCAGAGGGGTGGGATAGGGAGTGTGGGAGGGAGGCTCAAGAGGGGGGGATATGGGGAATATATGTATACATATAGCTGATTCACTTTGTTGTAAAGCAGAAACTAATACAGTGTTATAAAGCAATTATACTCCAATAAACATGTATTTTAAAAACCCACAACACTGTAAATCAACTACACTTGAAAATATTTCTTAAGCGCAAAAAATTTTCTGAATGTAAGTTTTATTGTGTGTGTGTACCACAGGTTCAATATATATGAATTATGTCAAATTGATTACACTGCTTTTCAAAATAAAGAATTTTTGATATTTTACATCAGCTTCATATTATAAATGCAGAAAAACTACATTTTTTTCCCTAAAGTTCAGAAATAGCCATTTTGCTCATTCGGTATACTATAAACCACTAACTATTAAAAAGGGATTTGTGACCTCTTCCTTCCAAAGAAATATTTCTCCACTCACACAAGTTTAATAGAATGTTCTGCCATGAACTGACTTCCCACCTTAGAGACACGAGATTTGCATCCTGAAATCTCTTTCTTGCAAAAATGTCCAATTAGCATCCTAGCATTACAGAAAAGAAATGCTTTTTTCCAGATCTCAAATTCCATACAACTTTAGTCAAGACATCATGTATGTTTTTTTTCACACACACAGACTGTATTTTATTTTTACAAGAGATAAATCAACTGACACCAAGCATTGTAAATGGATGACCACAACAAAAGCAACAACGATTGCAATTACCAAACACAAAACACACTCATACTATGTCATAATATTGACATTCAGTCCAGTAATCCTCCACTGTAACAGCTCCTTTACTTTGCAGTGAAAGACATCATGTATTTTTTAAGTAATCAGCACTCACCTGAGGTCTTTAAAAATCAACATAAACATAATTTTGTGTTCTCTTTCATTTATTCTTGTTCTAAGTTGTCATTTCTAAACGAAAGTACTTAAGTATGTTAACGTCATCTTATAACATCATATTTCAAATGACTACCGTGTCTCCAAAGATGAAATATGAGGAACTCACAATTAGGCTCTCCAAAGTTTTACTCTCTGAATCTGTATGACCCTTCTGCTGAACTCCACACTGTTCATTATTCTCTGAGAATATTCTTTTTCTTGTATGGCCATCTCACATGCTCTTTCATTTCATGAAGTTTTTTCCTACAATATTATGCCTAGTTTATTTCTGAGAATATGCATTATTTCAGAATGATATGTATAGACACAAAGACTTCTCTATAATTCCCCGAGAGTTTCAAGAACTCCTTCTTCTTTTTTTGTTTTTTAATACCTAGATTCTGAAGCTCTCCACAAAGCATTACTAAACTTGCATTTACATAAGTATCTACATATTAATCACACATTAATGCATTTACAATTGTATTATGATTTATTGCTAATTTTGGAGCATAAACGTAGCTGTCTTATTTACCACCCTCTTGGAAGTCACTTTAATATTTGCACTTAGGACTTGCAAGAGAATGGATAGATAAAAACCTGAAGAATATGCAAATACAATTTATATATTTCTCATAAAATTAGGTGATTATGTAACCTTTATCCAGAAAAAAAGAAGAGCCCAGATACTCTGCAGGCATGATACTCGAGAATGTGTGGTCTTCCAGCAGGAAAACATGCAGTAATCCATGTGGCAGAGTTTACCTGTGACCAGCTGGGGTTAGTGACCTATGCCTTCCTTACATGCAACATATCAGGAGTGGAAAAAGGGAATTTGTCAGTTGTGGCAATAAGTATAATGAAGATTTGTAGCAGGTCATGCTCATATATTCAACACAGGTACAATCAAAAGTTTGCTCAATTCTGGTAGATCTGAGTCTATATCTGTTACCTTGTCTTTAACGAGGAAATGTCAGAACTGACTTACAAAAAAAAAAAGTGTTTTGTTTGTTTGTTTTAATTAGAGTCACGGTGAGTAAGACATAGCGCAGAACAGCTAATGTGACTTAGTGGTTCTCTCATCAGGAAATACAGTTTCTACTTCCGTGTTAATTCTCCACATCCTGTAGTAAGTAAAGTTTCAATGAAAGATAAATCTACAGGGTGAAAAGAAAACAAAACTTACATGTGTTGATAAGATCATTTTGACAGGTTTTACCACGTATGTCAGTGTTTCTGGGGATGAACACAAGCCAGAGCTCCCTACTCTGACATTTTCAATGATGTCATTCCCCTTGATCCTCAATTTGAAAGTGGATAAAAATGTTTTCTATGTTTTCTTCTTTAAGAAATTAAATAAAGAATGCTTTCTACACATGATCCTCTAATGATTTTCAGTCAGTGGTCATCAACAGAGGAAAAGCACAGAATCTCATCCCCACAGAAGGGTGACATTCAGTCAGGTAAGAAAATTCTCCGCGAAATCAGAGCTTCATCTTTAACATGCAATCAAAGGCTTTCACAGGTTCTTCATCACTCTGCACTCACTCAGCCCTACCATAAGGGATTGGCTCTGAGAATCTCACATCAGATGACTGACAAACATGTCATAGTACACTGATCTGGTACCAGATCCTGCCTCTCTTAATGATCTCCTGCAGGGACATTGGAATATTCTAGGATATTTCCTGGAGCCCTTTACTCTATACAGGTACATTTCCAAGTAGAAACAGAAGCTTGGATTCTCACTGGGACCCCTGCTCTGTACAACCAACCTCTCTAGAAATATGATCTTCTAATCTCTCCTGATTAGAACATTTCAAGGTCTCTCCCTGTGCTAATTTAGTAAAGGTAAAAGAGAAACAAGAAAGAGCAAACTATGCAGGGAGCAATATATAAGATTCCTTTACTTAATGTATTTATCTGATATACCCAAATATTGAGAAATATAGATTCATTTCATAATGCTCAAGAAAAGAGGAGGAGGAACCTCCATGCCAACAGTATATATAAAATGGAATCAATATTGCATAAGTTCCAGCTTAAGCTTAGCTACAAGGTACTAACTCTTCTCATAAAGAAGCAATAGTTCTCCATCATTTGAAGCACACTGAGGACTCAGACAGCTGGACACTGAAGGTGTAGTCTCCTCACTCGAATTCTGTACCTGCATCACAGAGCAATGAAATATTCCCAAAGAATTATTAAGGATGAGGTGGGGAGCCGAAATAAAAAAGATGAATCCATAGTCTGCCCTACCATCTGTTCTGCTGGATAGTACCACCATCTTGGCCCAATATGACCTTCCCACTTTTCTCTGGGCCTCCCTACTTTCCACCTCCATCCTCTCATTATATCTTACCTACACTTGGGAACGACTCTAGGTTTTCCACTTATCTTTATCAACAAGTAATCCAAATAGCAACTCTGTATATAACTCCTTAGAAACCTCAGGTCTGACTCAGTAATAATACATGACCTTCGAAGTCAAAAGTTTTCCTAATTCCCTTTATTATTTTTTTTCTAATTTCCATGTACTTACACTCTCAGGACCTCCACTGTTCTCAGGTTCGTCTTCCCTGCAAAATCTATCAACCTAGACATAGACTTAAGTACCACCCTCTATCTCCAAGGGAATCCAGTTTTTAAAAAAGCCTCAGCAAGCCTTATGGACTTTATTAAAGACTCTTTAAGATAACCCATGGGAGATAGCAGTACACCCACAGATATCTATTTAATACACTCTCAGAGTAATTTTTTTTTCCTTTTTATAAAGTCTCTTCTGGCCAATGAAGACTCTCAGCTCTTCTTCTTCAACATATGCAGTGTCTCACCCTTCTGATTACTCTCTGCTCTATCCCAGGTCCACTCCCTTTCCTGATATTACATTCTTTCCCAATTTTGTATGTTGGTAAAATCAAATAACATAAAATATAACATTGTAATTATTATAAAGTGCACCGTTCAGTGATATTAAATACATTCATATTATTGGGCGATCAACATCACCATTTATCTTTTTAATTCTTTTCTATGTTTTAAAACTGTAACTCTATATCCTTTAAACTTAACTTTCCTTTTTGTTCCATAACCACCTGAAAAGCATCATTACCCTCCCAATTTCTATGTTTTGACTACACTAAGTACCCCATATAATTGAAATAAGTAGTCGTATTGTTATGACTCACTAAATGTCACAAAAATGGCATTTTTGGTAGCTAAATTTCCTCAAGATTCATCCATGTTGTAGCATATTCCTAGATCTTTTCCTTCTTAACACTGAATAATATTATATTATATGGGTATACCACACTTTGCTTATCCAGGAACTAGTGGATGAACACTTAAGTTGCTTTCATATTTTAGCTACTGTGATTATTACTGCTCTAAACACTGGAGTACAAATATTTCTTTAAGACCCTGATTTCAATTACTCTGGGTATACCTCATAGTAAAATTCCTGGATCATGTAGTAATTCTATTTTTCAATATCTGAAAAATTGCCATACTCTTTTGCAAAGCCGCTGTATCATTCTACATTCCCGCTGACATAACACAATGGTTCCAACTCCCTCACATCCTCACCAATACTTGTTTCTGCTTGTGTATGTGTGTGTGTGCTTGTGTGTGTATGCATGCACACAAATATATAAACATGCATTTAGTGATATGGAGCATCTATTCAAGTGCTTAGTCATTTGTACATCTTTTTGAAGAACCATCTATTCAAGTCTTTTATCCATTTTTGAATCAGGCTGTTTGCTTTTTGTTGAGTTGTAGGAGTTCTCTGTATATTCTGAATAGAAATCTCTTGTCAGATAGATGGCTTTCAAATATTTTCTCCCATCTTGTGGGTTGCCATTTTATTCTGTTTACATTTCTTTGATACACATTTTTTTTTAAATTATGTACTGCAAATTTTTTATTTTTTTGTTAGCTGTACCTTTGTTGTTCCTTCGTTTCATATTGAGGAAAACACTGCCAAATCCAATGTCATGAAGCTCTTGTCCTGTGTCTTCTTCTAAGACTTTTTATTTTATTAGGTCTTATATTTAGTTTCTTGATACGTTTTCATTAATTTTTGCACATGATGTTAGGTAAGGGTCCATCTTCCTTCTTTTGCATGTTGACCACAAGACTTCTCGGCACCATTGGTTGAAAATACTATCCTTTCTACTTTGAAAAGTCTTGGCAACTTGTCAAAAATCATTTGGCCATATGTCAGGGTTTATTTCTGGGTGTCCTATTCTATTCTATTGGTCTTGAATAAGGGAGAAAATAGTATAATCTATCCAGGTTGATGAAGAACATAAAGAAAGACCAGGACTGAGAATTAGGAGGGCAATATAAAACAGCAGGGAGTAAAAGACAGCGTGAGAGAAGATCTTGTATTTGCGAGTTCATGGAAATAGGATCATGCTAAAGCCACTAAACGCCTGACTTTGAATAATACGGTAAATGTGCTAGCAAGAAACATAACACTTACCCATTTCTGGGAAATATAGTATGGGCATAAAGATAAACTACACGCAAATATATTAAACAGGGAAGGGTTTTCATGCTGTGAGAATATTGTGGGATTTGAAATACAATTTCTTTCTGTTCTACCATTGTCTCAAAAATTTATCAAAGTGTATATACAAGCAATTCCAATTCTGGTAATGTGCTTGACAGGTTTATATATGAACTTCAGCAGACCAGTAAAAGTACATTCATAGTAGGACTGTTCCCTAAACCAAAGAACAAAACACAAAAACTGGAAAGACTAGAGTTCACTTTGTCAACACACATACAGATGCAGTGATGGTTAATGGTCCAAAAACAGAAGGTGAGCATGGGTGCAAGAGGTTAATCCCCAGGCTGAGGTGGGGTGCAGAGTTTGAGGGTAACACAGGTAGAAAAGGCTTTTGTCCTATCCTTGATTTTTGAGGTATGGAAATTCACAGGTCACTACCTTCATTTCAAAATGAATGAATGCACTATTCAATTTTTTTAAACAGGCGAAGTAAACATGAGTGATAATAAATTTCAAACTGTCACTAATCAAATAAGATACTAAGAAAACTTAAATAGTATGATTTAAGAATGAAGTGGAGAGACTGTCCAACATGGTAGCATTCAAAGACCCAGAGCTTGATGCCTCTTATGGGCACACCAAAGTCACAACTGTTTACAGAACAGCAATTGATGAAAAAGGCCGGGACCTACCATAAAAGATGTTTTACAGCTAAAGATATAAGGAAGGCACCTCGACAAGACAGGGAGGAAGGGCAAAATCTCAGTAGAGTCAAGACCCATACCACCAGGTGGGTGGCCCACAAATGGGAGAATAATTACAATTTCAGAGGTGCTCCCAGGTAGCAAAGGGTATGAAGCCAACACCAGGCTCCCAAGCCCAGGGATCCTGTGCTGGAAAGAAGAGTCTCTAGAAAGTTGGGCTTTGAAGACGAGTAGTGCTTATTTTCCAGAGAGCCAGAGGATTGTGGAAATAGAGATTCCACTCTTAAAAGAGGCTCACAAAATCCCACATGATCCGAGAATCAGAACAGAAGCAGTCATTTGAAAGGATCCTGGGTCACACCTACCTCCTGATCTTAGAGAGTCTCCCAGAGAGGCAAGAGGCAACTACAGCTCAGCCTCAGGGACAGAGACACTGGCAGCAGCCACTCGGGGGAGCTCCTTCTACCTCATGGACACTGGTACCAGCAAGCATAATTTCAGAATCCTCCCTCTAGCTTATCAGCCTCAGGACCGAACCCTACCCATTTCCACCAGACTATAGACACAAGTACTAGGATGCTGCAGGCCAAGCAAGTAATTGAGCAGGGGCATAGCCCCATCCACTAGCAAACAGGCTGCCTTCAGACCCTCTCAATGCACAGCTGTCCCTGGACATGGGTCCAGCCACCAAAAGCCCCAGGACCAGCCTCCACACCTCAGTGGACAGGCACCAGCCCCAGAGTCCCTGGCCCCTCTGACAAGTGAGCCTGCTCTGGCCTTGGAGTCAGCCTCACCATCGGCAGGTGATTACTGCACAGGGACTGGATGGAGCTTGGGCCTACCCAACAGCAAACCTGCTCTAGCATTGGGATCAGCCTCATACACCAACAGGCACACACCAGCTCCAGGGATACCACAGCCCAGCAGCCTGTGTGACCAGAACACTCACTTGCAGGCCAGAAGCAGCCATGGACTCAGCTGGGTCCTGACCCTGCCCATCAGAATGCCAACACAAGATTAGGGATACCCCAGACCCTGCAGATAGCTGTGTCAGGAACAGTGATCCAACACCAACTCTGTGACTCCTGGGCCCTGCAGCCAGAACGCAGGACCTGTCTCTTCCTCCCAGTAGCCAGCATAGCCCCAGAACCAGTGACTGGGCACTAGCCCTGATATCACCTGGACTGCAATTCTACCCATAAGTGAGCCAGCACTAGATTTGCTGTCCCCCAGAGTTGTGCAGCCAGCTGCCTTATGATTTAGTCTCACCAAGCAGCACAGACAGCCTCCATACAAGGCAGAGCCTGGCAAACAAGCAGTCTGTGGGTAGCCAAGCCTACCAGACCACCCACAGTAGTCAGCCCACCACAACAGAAGAGCCCAAGCAGCCCACATAGGGGGTACACCTAGAACATATAGTTCTAGTGACCAGGGGACAGTGGGCTGCTGGGGCACATAGGACGTCTCCTACAAAAGGCCACTTCTCCAAGGTCAGGAAATGTAATGAACCTACTACATACATAGCAATAAAAACAGCAAGTTAAGAAAAATGAGGTGACACAGAAACATGGTCCAAATGAAGGAAAAAGATAAGAACACAGAAGAAGATCTAAGTGAAGTGGAGATAACCAATCTATTCAAGAAAGAGTTCAAGGTAAGGACTGTAAAGATGATCAAAGAACTCAGGAGAGGAATGGACGACCAGAGCAAGAAGTTAGAAGTTTTTTTAAAAGAGTTAGACTCTTAAAGAACAACCAAACAGAGATGACTAACACAATAAATGAAATGAAAATTACACTAAAAGGAAACTATGGTAGACTCAATGATACAGAGGAATGGATCAGAAAACTAAAGGACAGAGCACTGGCCATCACTGAAGATGAACAGTTAAACAATAGAATGAAATGAAATGAGGAAAGTTGAACAGACCTGTGAACAACATCAAGTGTACTAACATTTGCACTATACTGGTCCCAGAAGGAAAAAGGAAAGAGAAAGGGGTGTAGAACATACCTGAAGACATAAAAGCTGAAAACTTCCCTAACCTGGGAAAGAAAACAGACATCCAAGTCCAGTACACACAGTAAGGCCAAAACAGGATCAACCCAAAGAGGACCACACCAAGACTCATTGTAATTAAAATAGCAAAAAAATAAAGATAAAAAGGAGCAAAGGAAAAACGACAAGTTACAAACATGGGAACTTGCAGAAAGTCATCAGCGGACTTTTCAGGATAACCTCTGCATGCCAGAAGGCAGTGGCATGGTATATTTAAAGTCATGAAAGGGAAAAGCCTATAACCAAAAATACTCTACCCAGCAAGGCTCTCCTTCAGATTTGATGGTGAGATCTAAAGTTTTACAGAGAAGCAAAACAAAAAGAGCTCAGCATCGCCAAACCAGCTTTATGAGAAATCTTAAAGCGGCTTTTCTAAGTGAAAAAGAAAAGGCCACGATTGAAACATAAAAATTAGGAAAGGAAACTTACTAAAGGAAAAACCTCATTGGTTAAGGAAAATATTCAACAAAGGTGATCCAAAGTGTATATACAAGCATTATGTATTATATGGCTGCCATCAAAAAGATCACAAATATAAACAATGTGCACAGCTAATAGGAAGGATGAAAGAAAACTAATAAAATCATCTATATTCACAATAAGAAGTTAAGGGACACACAAAACAAGTAGATGTAAAATATAAGGTCAAATTCAGTAACTGTGGGGGAGCAGAGTAACAATGCAGGGTTGTTAGTGTCCATGTGAAATTAAGAGCTCAGCAACTTAAACAATCACACACACACACACACACACACACACACACAAAACTGAAGGAAATCCAAACATAATATTAAAGATAGTTCTCACATCACAAATGAAGGGAATAAAAGGGGAAGAAAGGAACACTGAAGAAATTAAAGAGGGATTCTAAAAATACCCAAGACAAATGAAAATGAACACACAATGATCCAAAATCTATGGGACACAGCCAACGCAGTTCACAGGGGGAAGTTATAGTGGTACAAGCTTATTCTTAGGAATCAAGAAAAATATCAAATAAACAACCTAACGTTACACCTGAAGGAATTAGAAAAAGAAGAAAAAACAAACCTCAAAGCTGTCAGAAAGAAAAATTAAGAAAACTATACCATATGCAATCACATCAAAAAGAATAAGATACCTAGGAATAAACACACCTAAGCAGGTAAAAGACATGTGCTCAGAAATCTATCAGCCATTGGTGAAAGAAGTTGAGGACAACACAAAAAGATGGAAAAATATAGCATGTGCATGGACTGGAAGAATTAATACTGTTAAAATAACCATACTACCAAAGACAATCTACAGATTTAATGCAATCCCTATCAGAATACCAAAGCATTTTCACAGAACTTGAAAAAGTAATTTTAAAATTTGTATAGAAACACAAAGACCCCAAATAGCCAAACAATCTTGAGAAAGAACAGAGCTGGAGGCATCACGCACCTTGACTTCAGACTATACTGCAAAGTGACAGTAATCAAGGAGAATCGTACTGAAGCAAAAACAGACACAAAGATCACTGGAATAGAACAGAGATCCCAGAAATAAGCCCACAGACTTATATTTAATTGATTTATGACAAAGCAGGCAATATGGAGAAAAAAACTGTTTCTTCAATAAGTGGTACTGGGAAAACTGGTCAGCTACATGGAGAAGAATAAAATTAGATGATTTTAGCACACATATTTAGCACATTATTTAGTGCTAAATATAATATATAAATATATTATATTTAGCACATATATAAAATAAATGCAAAACTGAATAAAGACCTAAATGTAGGACCAGAAACCATAAATCCCCTAGAGGAAAATATAGAATATTCTTCAACATAAATGATAGCAACAGTTTTAGGTTCAGGCTACTAAGGCAAATGAAACAAAAGCAAAAATAAACAAATGGGACTTCACTAAACTTAAAAGATTTTGCACAGCAAAGGAAACCAAAGACAAAATGAAAAGACAACCTGCTGAAGGAGAGACAATATTTGCACATGATAAGAGGTTAACACCAAAAAGATGACCAAGCAAGGGTTCATATCTAAACTACAGAAACAGCACATACAACTCAATATCAAAAAAACACCCAAAATCTTTTTTAAAAAAATGAGAAGACCTAAATAGACATTCTTCCAAGGAAAAAATACATATAGACAGCCAGAACTCACAAAGATGCTAAACATAGCTAATCGGCAGTAAAATGCAAATCGAAACTATGAGATATATCACCTCAGTCTTGTCAGAATGGCTGTCACCAAAAAGATCACAAATAACAAAGGTTAGTGAGGATGTGGAGAAAGGGAAACTCTTGTACACTCTTGATGTGAATGTGAAATAGTGCAGCTACTGTGGAAAGCAGAATGGAGGTTCCACAAAAAACTAAAAATAGAACTACCATAATTTCCAGCAATTTCACTGTTGGGTATATCAGAAGAAAACCAAAACACTATTTCAAAAAAATAACTGCACACCAATGTTCATAACAGTGTTATTTTTGCCATCGCCAAGATATAGAGTCAAACTAAGTGTTCATCAATAGGTTAGTGGATAAAAAAGATTTTTTATGATGACTTCAGCAAAAAATGAAATTTTGCCATTTGCAAGAACATGGATGGACTTGGAGGGTATTATGCTTAGTAAAATAAGCCGCAGAGAAAACAAGCATGGTATGTTATGAGAAAACAAGCATGGTATGTTATCACTTACACGTGGCATCTAAAAAATTGAATACAACAAAAACAACAGAAAAGCAGACTCACAGATTAAAGAACAGACTAGTGGTTACCAGCAGGGAGAGATAGGGTGGAGGAGCAAAATAGTGGTAGGAGATTTTGAGGTATAATCCACTATGTATAAAATCAATAATCTGCAAAGATGTACTGTATAGCATGGGGAATATAGCCACTCTTTTATAATAACTATAAATGGAGAAGAACCTAAACATTTATGAATCACTATGTTGTACCTCTGAAACTAATATAATAATGTAAATTAACTATAGATCAATAAAATATAAAGTAAGAAACAATAAAGGGGAGACAGATTATTAGATAGAAATCAATTAAATAAACACAAGTTTTGGAAATCAAGGAATTAAAAAACAACATGTAAGACACAACATTGGCATTTAAAGTGTACAATCAATTCATTTAAAAGAAATCATTTAAGTGGTAAAAAATGGTACCCATTCTCACAATTTTGTATATCTAGGATAAATTATTATCTACAAAAATATGTTACAAATATTCACTCAAAAAGAAAGAGAAAATTTGGATAAACCCATTTTAGTATACAAATTTAATATCAAAGTCTCTATGTAAAATTGATTTGAATAAGTTCTGTTAGCCACTTCTAGTTTCTTTGTGATGTAAAATCTTTTAAAGCATAAAAATCAGCCTTTCTACATTATTCCATTAGACATACATGGACGTTAAAAGAAATGAGAAGACAGAACAATCAACCGGGAAGGTGAATTTACTGAGAAACAGTCATTCGTTCTCCCTCCTCCTTTTCTTTTCCTCCTTTTCTTTTCCTCCTTTTCCAGGTCTCTTTCGGTTCCAATCAAGAGAAGTCTTGAGAGTTCTGAGAATATTTCTTTGAG
Organism: Eubalaena glacialis; assembly: GCF_028564815.1. NCBI lineage: Eukaryota > Metazoa > Chordata > Mammalia > Artiodactyla > Balaenidae > Eubalaena > Eubalaena glacialis. Next base: position 128,269,532 of record NC_083716.1, read on the forward strand.
GGCTTCAAATCACCATACCTACATCCTCTGACACAACCACACACACGGGAACAAAAATAAACCTCTGCTATCTACTCATGTAGGAGGGATTCATGCAAAATAAACTCCTACATGGAGACCAACAGGTGAGTTTTCTACCTGTTCTTTATAATGTCCTTCCATTATAGTAAATCCCACACATTATGAGGAAGAAGCGGTTATGTGAGCTTTTCCTTGAAGTCAAAAAACTTGCGTTCATTTCAAGTACCTGGTGATCATAGGGTACAGCCAGGGAAGGTGCCATCCCCCTTGGGGGGAGGGGCGGTGAATGGGCTCCCGCACCCATGCACCTCCTGATGTACAGATTCTGGAGAAACAAAGGGCGGTCACACCGCAGTCAGCCTGTCAGGCTGTCGGGCCACTGGGCAACCCAACCAGCCTGGAAGTGCCCCATCAGTTGCTGAAAGCAAAACTGTGTCCCCCCTGTGAAGCCAGGCAATTTGAGTCAGAGAGTCAGAGGAGACCGGTAATCAACTCCTCCTCTCTGCTCACCTCCTTGGGGTTACAGCAACCCCATCTCCAAACCCAAATCTGACCCTGGAGTGCTAAACTGGGAGTGGCACGTGGGCTCTGCCGGTGCTTCAGCGCCCTCTGGAGGTTGTCTGCTCTAATGGCAACTCTCAGCCCTTCTCCTCCTTCCCTCGTCTTGGGGGCTGCCTTGGCCTTCTGCAGCTGCTGGCCTGAATTCATTCTTCTTTTTTCTCCAATTACAGTGAAGTGTCTTACAGAGGTTTGGAATCTCTTGAAGAAGGAAGATCTTTTAGCCAATACACCTTAACCGTGAGAAGTTGGTTTCAAGAATGAACCTGAAATACTGTATTTTTCTCCTGATGATTCCAAGGAGAGACAGCTCAAGTTTTCTAAATCATAAGAAAAACCAAGGTAAATATGATATTCTGAGCCAGAGATGAAAAAGCAGTTTTTAGCACCCCCTCCTCATGTCATATGACCGGGATTTAAATCAATCAACTGCCACTGGTTTTTAAATCACATGACCCAACTTTAAATCAATCAGCTGCTTCCCTGTAACTCACGTGACTTGGCTTTGAATAGTAAGACATGCAGAGGTATAAAAATGATGTTCTGAACAATAAATGGAAAAACAACATTTTAGAAGGTTTTTTTCTTTTCGAATGGACCATTCATTGTCTACAGAATAAAGGATTCTCTTGTGGATTTCTTGAACTGTAAACACATACATTGTCTCCGTTGGCTTGATTGACTTAGATTTTGGGTTTTTTCTGTTGTTGTTGTTAACAACTTTATTGGAGTATAATTGCTTTACCTTGTTGTGTTAGCTTCTGCTGTATAACAAAGTGAATCAGCTATTCGTATACATATATCCCCATATCCTCTCCCTCTTGTGTCTCCCTCCCACCTTCCCTATCCCACCCCTCTAGGTGGTCACAAAGCACTGAGCTGATCTCCCTTGTGCTATATGCAGCTGCTTCCCAATAGCTATCTATTTCACCTTTGGTAGTGTATATATGTCCATGCCACTCTCTCACGTCATCCCAGCTTACCCTTCCCCCTCCCTGTGTCCTCAAGTCCGTTCTCTACATCTACGTCTTTATTCCTCCTCAGCGACTCCTGCTAGGGATGGATACTTCCTTTTATGCTCAGGGAAATCCCCTAGTTTGAATACGATTTGAGTTTGATCCTGTGAAACCATCAGAACTTCCCACCAGAGATAAATGAGGAGATTCTGGCCTTTATTAGTATGCATGATGAACACGGGTGTCCTGGCTGTACTTGCCAACCCTCCTATTTTACCCACCTATTTTTATCCACCTTCCTCCCTGTGAGTACCTTTGACCAACCCTGAGCTCAGACTCCTGACCTATTCCAGTGACTTTGTCAGTCTTTCTTTAAAAATGGACAGGTAATAAAATGAATTTAACCTAGAAGCAGCAGCTCAGTACGGGAAATAAAATCATCAGAAGTTATCTAATCACAGCCACAGCCATCCAGGGCTCTGTCTTATCTGCTGGGTCCTAAGAATGGGACCTTCCTAAACTTGAAGGGCATCCAATCAAATAAGTAAAGGTGTTGCCCACCTCTGGCTCTTGGAGGGATTGCTAGGCAGTCTACCCAGTGTATACTAACTGCAAAACACTGTCATGGTTGTGAAACACCTATGTTCCAGGAAAGCGTTTTGGGGTGCATGGGGAAGGTTTCTTTTTGACATCAAGCAAAAAATAAATCACCAAGCTCTTTGAGCACAGGGGTTCTTAAGAGGGCAGTAGAAGGAAGGAATGGGCAGAAAAGACGATCTCCAATGAAGTGAAGGCCGTTTTTCCAAAAGAGTAGGATTTAGTCTCAGTTTAAGGAGAACACTTTTAAATAGCTGGGACAGCTCAAAACTGCAGTTTAGGGAACGAGTGCTTCAAAAGAATAGTGCTTTAAAAGTCCTGGCAAGGCAGCAAGAGGATAAAGAGTTGGTTTTGCATAGTTTTGAACACAGGAGTAAAGAAGCAGAGGCATCTCTGACTAAAAGGCCCTGAGATCCTATGGCATCAATGGGTCAGTTGCAAGGGGCAGGGGGTGTGGGGGGCGATATTTCTCTCTCAAAGTCTCCCAGGGCAGCCACCCCTCCCTACCCCACCCCCCCCTACTCCCTTCACCCTTCCTCCCTCCACTGTTGGGTCCTCAGGGACAGCACTTCTCAAGCTGGAGAGCTCAGGCACCATCTCTGCAGTCTGGATTCTTCCTGGAGCCTGGCAAGCTCTGGGACAGGAAGCCAGGTCTGCAAGGCTGCTGGGGTGCAGTCAGACCTGGAGGCCTGGAGGGGAACTGGAGCCCTGAAGCCCACCCACGTCCTTGAAGCCGAGGGAGGAACACATCCTCCTAACAGTACTTCTCAGGGGTCAGCGTGCTCCCCACCCAACGGTGATCCATACTCACTTGAGGCAGCCAGGACTGCCTCTAACTGGCCCCCTCGATTCCGCCTTAAGGGTCCTCGCACATGTGTGATAGCGCAGGCCCCGGATCTCTTTAGTCAGCTGAGGCCAGTGCTGCCGGCATCCCTCCAGTCCCATCCCCCAGCCCCTCCCTCTGGGACTGTATCTAATAGAAGAAAGAGCACAGAGGAACTGGCTGAATCAAGGGGCCTGGGAGCCTGGGTATGAGTTTGAAGACCGAGAACCTAAGGCGCAATTACATATTATTGGAAACTCTTGTGGGGTGTGTGGGGGAAGGTTAGGAGGCTGAGAGGCTGAGTCGACCTGGTGAGTCCAGCCCCAGGACACCACACAGCCCCGCCCCCCTTTCCCTGCCATCAGACAAGGGGTGCCGCAGCTCCAGCCGGGACTCTGCGCTTCCCCCTCCCTGATTCTCCAGAAGAGCAGGTGGCCCCCCTCTGAGGGCAGGGGCAAGACAACGGACCAAGTCCCCCTGCACTAAGGCGCCGCTGGAAGCTCTTCCTGAACAGCAGTGCTGGCTTGGAGCGAACCCGTGCACCGCCAAAGTTGGTCTTGTCCTGCAGCTGAGGGACGCAGGCTTTAAGTCAGCTGCCTTGGCTTTAAATCAGTCAGTCCCCCCTTTAAGTCAGGTGACCCGACTTTAAATCACTGTGTGCCCCTCAAGCCTGCAACTTCAAACGTTGGGAACTTCACTTTGATCCCAGCACCTCACACAGCTGAATGCACACTGTAGTCACCCCCAAGCCTGGCTTAGAGGCAGGATATAAGGTAAGGGGATGGGCGTGCACACATGGTGATGAGGATGTACTTCATGTACCAGAAGGGTCCAGGTACTCTGGGTACAGCAAGCAGTGCGCGATACAGCAGCTCCCTGGCAAAGCTGGTGATGCACAGGGGGAGCAGGCACACCCAGGCATGCAGAGGTTCCAGGGCGGGAGCTGGGGCACAGCCAGCCGGGAGGGTGTGAAAGCTGAGGATCTGAGCCTTCTTGAGAAAGGCAGACACAGAGGATGGATGAGAAGCAAAGACCAGATGAAACATGGATTTGAAAAACACATCCTGCTCTTGAAATTGGGGTGCGGGGCACCCCAGATTTGAGTCTTCTTACTCCCCAGTTGCTAGTTCTTCGGCATTTGCCCAATTACTTATAAAATGTGACTGATAATATCTAACCCATAGAATACTGCATTTGTAGTGGTTTTGCGTGTTTATGCTTCTACAGCGGAATAATCTTTTCTACAAGAAAAATGTACACAATCTGAAATAAATTAAAACCCCTCTTTAAAAAGTACTATATCGTTCATCCCTGGTGGCGCTGTGGTTAAGAATCTGCCTGCCAAGGCAGGGGACATAGGTTCGAGCCCTGGTCAGGGAAGATCCCACATGCTGCGGAGCAGCTAAGCCCATGCGCCACAACCACTGAGCCTGTAGGCCACAACTACTGAAGCCCGCGCGCCTAGAGCCGGTGCTCCACAACAAGCGCAGCAAGAGAAGCCACCGCAATGAGAAGCCCGCGCATCGCAACAAAGAGTAGCCCCCGCTTGCCGCAACTAGAGAAAGCCTGCGCATAGCAACGAAGACCCAACACAGCCAAAAATAAATACACTAATTAATTAGTTAACTATTTTTAAAAAGTACTATATCCTTCTGTACAACTTCTCTAGGAAGAACAGAGAGATGGCGTAGGAGAGTGAGAAAGACCAATATTTAGTGCACATCTCTCATGCAGGTGCTCTGCTGGCTCAGATAGATTTATCCCCACTTTACAAAGGAGGAAATAATCTCAGAGAGGTTTAGTAATTTTTCCAAAGCCAAACAGCTATTGAGTGGCAGAACCAAGATCTGAACCAAGTCTGTTACCTTCAAAGCCTAAGTCCTCATCACAACAAAACTCAATTAATATTTACATTTATCGAATTACATTGCAACCTGGGGAGTTCTTGGCACAATCCTGAATAAGAGTGAGAAAGAAAGAAATAACATTGTTCCTACAGTCAACCAAAATTTTTGGAGCAGCTGCTACATGCCTGGCCCTTTTTGGGGTTCAGCAGTGATCAAGACAGGAAGAGTCCTGCTTTCATGAAGCACGTAGTGGGGAGGAGAGACGGGTGCAACTTGGGTGAGGGATTTCACCTTGCTGGGCCTCTGTTTTCTCATCTGGAAAATGGGATGGGTGTTCCTCATTTTCTGGGGTTGTCCAGCCCTCACATTCTCTGATTCCATAAGAAGCATTTGTTTTCCTGTTTCTTTAAAATTCATTCAGGCCATGAGCTGTGATGAATGTTGTTAGCTGCTCCCCAAATCACCCTTCTATTCCCACCCTTTTCCTGTGATCAGGTCTTCCCGAAACATGACTCACAATCAATCAAGTCACAGAACCTAAGGGGCACCCAGCAGAAAAATTCCAACCCTGGCTTCTCAGGAGCTCTGCGGTCTACCTGGCCAGGTAAACTTAACTCACCTGGCACAAGGTGGCCATCCCTGTTTTCACATCAACATGATCTGAGGCACAAACCTCCTTGTTTTTCCATTTTGTCTTTAAGTTACTTGTTGAAACAACGGCACAAATATGACAAAGATATAAATTCAGGCAACTTCTGCCCCCAGTGCCTACTAATAAATGATTTTCTGCCACTTCAATGATAAAGATAGAACATTTCAACATTCTGCTGCCCTTATTATTTGTCATTTTTGTTGATATTTCTATTGAATACGTCTTTCAATATTTTAACAATGGAACATTTATTTAGGTTGTTCCAGACCCAGCCTTCAGTGGTAAAGGTTTTGTTGTTATATTTCTATTATGTTTCCTTTAAAAATCATTATCCTATTTAAATGGATTAAGTCAATTCCATAGGCATTTATCTTATGATATTGATGAAATTGATACATAGAGGGCAGTAGTACAAGTTGATTGGACTTGAGAACCTCTATTAGCACAGTTAAGTATAAATATTATCTATATGTAAACCAAAGTACATGCCGAGTGAGATTCTCTGACTCTTTTTCACTGTCTGCCCCTCAAGCCTGTGAGAAATGGAATATTTCTTGCCATATCAGTAAACAAAGGAAGTCACAGTCATCAGCACTTGCAGCCCTCCAATGTGAGCCGGCGGGCCCTGAGGCACTCAGGATATGCAAATACAGAATGCAGGCCCCAGAGAGCTGAGGTGCATATCAAAGGAAGGATTTCAGTGAGCCCAGACTCTTGCATCTTCCCATACAAAGAAAAGCGCTACATTCCTCACCTTGGGAGAGCTGGTTTTCCTTAGTTAACAATCACCTTTTGATGTTCCCCATTACCTGCGCCAGTCCCCTGCCCTGTCCCCTCCCCCCGGTACTTTAGCTCAGGGAGGAAGGAGCGCAGAGGGACTCGGCTGAATGAGGGGCCTGCGCGCCTCGGGAGGAGTTTTCAGCCGCTTTCCCCGCAGTCGGGAGGAGGGGCGCTGACGCTGCAGCCGGACCCTGTGCCTCCCTTGCCCCGTTTCCCCTCAGGACGCTCAGGCCGACCCCCTCCCCACGCCCACCAGGCCCCGCGAGCCAGGCCGAGGGCAGGGGCGAGAGGAGGGACCGAAGTTCCCCGGGACCAGACGCTGGGGGCCGCTCTTTCTGCACAGCAGCGGCGGGTGGCAGCGAACCCCTGCCCCTCAGAAGCTGGTCTTGCGCTGCCGCCCGGGCACCGGACCAGGCGGAGGGTCGGCGCCCACTTACCCGGCCCGCCGTCCCCACGACTGTCGCGGCTTCGGCCGCCGGGGCCCCTCCAGAGCCAGCAGCCTCAGTGAGGCCGCCCTCCCCTCGGGCTCCGGGGCAGTTCCGTGACGGCGGAGGGAAGAGACCCCGAGCCGGGAGTTCCAGCTCTGTGGAAACGCGGGCTCTGTTCAGCGCGCAGGGGGTGGGACCGCTCTGCCCCGAGGCCTTCCCGGAGGGAGGGGGGCAGCGGGGGAGAAGCCGCCAGAAGCGCAGGGCCCCGTCGGGGGTCCTGGAGGGGCGGCCCGGCCTGGGGGCCACGCCCACTGTGGCCGCAGCCCAGGCCTTTTTCCTGGAATCCTACACAAAAATGTTAGAAAGATACACAGTCTCTAGTAAATATTCACAAATGATTGTTGCTGCTGTGCTCACTATTCTATTAAAGGTGTAAAATCCATAAAACACTTTAAGTTCAAAATTAAATATGAATTTTTACCTTTCTAATTACGTCTCTGCTATTCACAGTTGTGGTTAATGAATCAGAGACTGTGGCATCACTAGTTAAAAATGAGCTTGTTAAAAAAATAGAACTCAGGCCCACCGGACCTACTGAATCACAATCTGCACTTTTACAAACTCCCCAGTGTACTTGTGTACCCATGAATAGTTGAAAGGTACATTTCTACCTCGACATGTCTTTTCTGTATGAGAAATACACACATTTTATCCAGTTTGATATAAATAAAACACTCAAAAATGCATATGCCTGTGTTGAAACCATCATTTTATCATTTCTTTTCCAGACAAGTATAGTCTTTATACTGGTTTTGTGGATCACATGCCATACTCTTTTCTTGTAGTTAGAAATAAGGTAGAGAAAGTTACTTTGTAAAAAAAAAAAAAAAAAAAATATATATATATATATATATAAGTGGATAATTGAAGACACTCTTCTAAGTTAAAACCAGTTCTCTTAGCTTGCTGTTTTCTTCTTGGGTCACATTATGAACTCTTCCCGTGGCCACATGGTATGTGTCCTTTTAATTTCAGGGACTGCTGACATTCCAGGATGTGGCCATAGATTTCTCTCAAGAGGAGTGAGAATGCCTGGACCAAGATCAATGGGAATTGTACAGGGATGTGATGTTAGAGAAGTATAGGAACCTGCTCTCCTTGGGTGAGGATACCTTCCTTCCAGAATTCCTTATCCAACCACAGGGTTTAGAGTCCTTCATTTGTAGGATGTCTCCTGGAATCTTCTGCTTCCTGCAATAGGGTTCCAGATTGCAACGTTCCAGGAAGGATTGGGAGTTTGTGGGTATAATTTATCTTATTCTTTTAAAATTGCAGCCTCCCTTTTAATATACTTTGTAACTGCTTGGGATGTGTCTATATGAACTGTGTACTATATGCTTCTGTTATAGTCCTTACAATATTTTATTGTCTTATTTTCTGTAACAATTTTCCATGGATTCTTTGGGCTTAAGGTATATTAAAAGGGAGACTGCGATTCTGGGACTTCCCTGGTGATGCAGTGGTTAAGAATTCGCCTGCCAATGCAGGGGACCCGGTTCGATCCCCGATCCAGGAAGATCCCACGTGCCACGGAGCAACTAAGCCAGTGGGCCACAACTACTGAGCCTGCGTGCCACAAGTACTGAAGCCGGTGTGCCCTGAGCCCGTGCGCCATTTATTTTTTGGAGAATAAAACCGCCTCTGAGTGATTAAAATTTAGACCAGCTAGTCAAAATGCTTTATCACCTGTTCTTCAAAAACACTGATCAACGGAACAAGTTTTACTAGGGAGAACAGTGTAATTGTATTCTAGAGTTCATATCGGCAATATGGTTTATGACCTTGTTGCTGGATCACGACCTTTCAATGGTATAACTGCTATTAATTGTCTGTTTGTTCAACGATTAAAGTCTCACGTGATCTGAGTTCAGACTGGAGTCATCCTGGTTGGTTTCTGTCTATTGCAGGTTTCTTCCAGTATGAAAGGACAAGAGCAATACGGCTTACTTTACACAATGTCTTCAAACTAAATGATGATATAATCTACATTCAATTAATTTATACATACCTTACTGTAGAACAGGGTTTGTTACGGTGGCAGAGCCCGGTAATTATGTAAAACTGAAACTTTTTCTGCACTGGTTCAAGTCCTCTTCCTAAGAATATGTTTATAATCAACATTCTTTCACAAAGTACCCAATTTAATTCACCATAGCATTCCTCATATTAACTAAATGGAAAATCCTAGGCTATATACAAATCCAGAAAGGGCCAAAAATCATCAGCCCCCATGGATTATTACAACCCATTGCTGAGGCATTCAAATTACTTATTAAAGAACCACTATGTCCATCAACATCATCAATTTATATATTATTGCCCCAATGCTAGCCTTAACCCTGGCTCTCACAACATGAATTCCTCTTCCCATATCTTATCCACTAATTAATATAAATGTAGGCATATTATTTATATTAGCCATATCACACCTAGCCATTTATTCCATCCTCAGATCTGGATGAGCTTCACATTCAAAATATTCACTCACTGGAGCTCTAGGGACAGTAGCACAGACAATCTCATATGAAGTAATGTAGCAGTTATTCTATTCTCAGTCTTACTGATAAATGGATCATTTACACTTTCAACAGTAATTATTACACAAGAACACCTATGACTGATTTTCTCCTGACCTCTACCCAGAATTTGATTATCTCCGCAGTAGCAGAAATCCAATGAAGCCCCACTTGATTTAACAGAAGTAGAATCAAAACCTGTATATGTCTTCAATGTAGAAAATGTAGCAGGCCCATTCACCCCGTCCTTCCTAGAGAATATGTCAATTTCCCTATAATAAACATTTCCACAACAATCTATTTTTAGGAGCATTCGACAATCACTAGGTGCCAGAATTATAGATTCTTTCATCTTGTGAATATACTTTTTTTAAAAAATAATTTTTATAGTTTTACTACCTTTAAACAAAATGTACTCCATTGCTGTGGAATATTCCTTAATCGGAGCGTGCATGGTTCATTTCTGCATCCGCTTGTGATGGCCTTCAGGTTCTGTCAGGTTTGGCTCCTGTGGCTGCAGAGTCCATGTCCGTGTGTCCTGGTGCAGGGCTGGTGGGTTTGTGTTCAACTGGGAGGAGCACTGTGGGTCTCTGTGCACAGACTTCGCTATCTGAGGCCCGATTGTTTCAGAAGTGGTTGCATCCCCCCGCTGCGTACCAGGCTTTCCATTGCTCCACATCCTGCTGATATTTGATACTATGTCTTTCATGTCTGCCATTCTGGTAGGTGTATGCACAGTATTTTTCTTATGGCTTTAATCCCTTGGCTGTTAGTGAAGTTGTGCATCTTGTGGTATTCATGGACTATTTCCTGTTGTTTTTTAAAAAGTTTTAAAAACTGTGGTCAAATACATATAACATAAAATTTACTATCTTAACCATTTTTAAGTGCACATTTCAGGGTCAAGAAGTAATTCGCACTGTTGTGCAAACCTGACTGCCATCCTCCTCCGGAACGTTTTCATCTTGCAAAATTGAAACAGTCCCCATTAAACACTCACTCCCAATTGTCCCTCCGTCAGCCCCTGGCACTCAACATCCTACTTTATGTCTCTATGTTTCCGACTGCTCTAGGGGCCTTGTATGAGTGGATCAAGCACTGTTTTTTTGTGTCTAGCTTACATCACTGAGCATAATGCCCTCAAGGTTCATCCCTGCTGCAGCATGTGTCAGAATTGCCTTCCGTTTTAGGCTGAATAGCATTTCCTTGTATTGATGGACCGTGTTTTTCTTCTCCATTCATTCATTAGTGGACACATGTAATATCTACATTCATTTCTCCTGTCATAATATTTGTGGAATAACATCAGAAAGTCCTATGAATCAAAAGTCATTTGCCATTAACTTTTTTCTTAAACTTTTTATTGTGAAAAACATCAAGGGTAAGAAAAGGGAAAAATACATGTCCGCTTCACTTGTGTTCAGGAATTAATGCTTTACAGATTCACTTTATTCCCTGTGTGTGTGCTATGCGTGTGCATGTGCCTGTTTGCATACATATGCTGTGCATGTGCATAGGTGTGTGCACTTGCACACGTTAGTGTGTGCATGGGCATATGCGTTCATGTGTGTTCCCATGCTAGTGTGTGAATATATTTGTGCTGTGCACGTGCATGTTTGTGTGTGTGTGCTGTGCCTGCCTGTGCACACACCTGTGTGTTTGCTGGAACCACTTGCAAGTTGGTTGCAGACTGAATTGTGCCCCAGATATGTCCACACGCACCTGCTCTAACAATCCTGCGTAGCCACGTAAAGGTCACAGATCTCAGGGATTTAAATGGATGGAGCAGGATGTCCTGACACAGAGTCTGTCTTCCAATGACTGTCACTGTCTCAGTAACATCCTTCACACCTTCTTTAAGCCCCATTCAGGGTCCAGTTTAGACCCCCATTACATTCAGTCACCTGCCCCAGGTCCCCTAAATCTACAATGTCACAGTTGGAAAGCCCGGCCGAGGCTGGGTTGCCCCTCCTGTTGGCCTGGCCTCCAGGCCCTGCACTTGGCTCCTGTGTTCCCATCTCTCAGCCAGGCCCCGACTTGGATGGGGCCGCCACCTCTTTCCTCACAGGGTCCCATCGCCCAGTCAAGGGGGTTCATTCTCCCCAAACACAGCATCAGGAGTCGGGGGGTGACAGTCCCCACTGGGTCTCCTTCATGTGAGACCCTGTGCTGTTGAAAGAGCAGGCGCCCTGCCCTCGGGGGTGGGGGGCTGGGGGGTGACATGCGGCCCACGATGGGCAGGCGGGTCTCTGGGTGGGGCGAGCCAGTGTGCAAGGAGTTCCGCGGTGGGTTCTCCTCTCCAACGGCTTCTGTGCCCCTACCTCTCCCCGTGCCTCCCCTCGAAGACAGCGCGGTGCCCGGGATGGGAGCCATGGGAGCCGTCAGCCACCGCCCCCTCTACACACACACGCACACGCACACGCACACGCACACGCTGCAGGGAAGCAGGACCTGAGTGCAGGGCTCTCAGCGGCCCTGAGTGCTCCGCCCGGAATCGGCCAGCGGAATGGACAGACCGGATCTCCCGGCCCGGACCATGCAGGACTCTCCTGCCTGGACTTCCAGTGTGGTCGCCTCCTTCTGGAAGCCTGGGAGGCTGGAATCAGGCCACTTCTTGTCTGTCTTGGCAGCAGACTGGGCTGCACTCTAAGAAGTTCGTGGCTCACCCGTGGATCCTGACCACCAGGTGGCCAGAGAAATTGGGAACATTTCTGTTTTGCCTGTTGAAATGTTTAATGACAAAGATTTTGTTCAGTTTCCTGATGTGGGTGTCCAAAGATGAGAGACCCATGTGTGTGATCTGTACCTCCTATGAGATCAGCCCTAAGCTAGTTTAAACATGATCAAGTTCTGTCTACACGGTAGATTTAGACCTCTGCACGTCCTGTCTACTGATTATGTTTAGAGCTGACCATGTGTTGTCTATAATAAGAATATTTAGACCTGACCATGTTCTGTGTACGCTAGGACTATGGGGACCTGGATAGAGACCCGGCCTGGCCTCAGTACTGGGAAGCTCCGTGCCTGCATCTGAATGTCAGTGCTTAGATGTCTGGGGTCTGGAGCTGAGGTGGGCTTGTCTACGTAACAGCCTCTCTTCTGAGTGTGGTTACCTGGTCCTCCCAAGGGTCAGTGCTATGGTCGGGGCCTTAGTCTTAATCCCTGCAAGGTTCACCTTCCCTGGGGCTCGTGGAGAATCCTCAGGAGGGCTACCTGGCAATAATTCCAATTTACCAGCACGTGCATGGTGCATAGGGAGGCAGGTTTAGCTGGTGAATTGATTGCAGGGCACGCAGATCGGGCAAAAGGCCGATGGGTAACAGCTGAGGCTGCTGCTGAGCTCTCCTTCCAGTCTACCGTCCCTACTCAGCAGAGTCCAGAGCTGCCCCTCGGCTTTCAGGCCTGCTGTCCTGTGAGTTTTCTCAACATGTAAGTGAGACAAGAAAGGACTGAGACTGCCAGAACCAAGGTAGTGTGTTCAACTCTAACATGAAAGCTTTAAAAACGGTTAAAATCACACAGAACCAAAGTGAAAAGAGGAGGACTTCTCTGGGACAAGTGTGGGGAGAGGAGACCTACCTTACACATTTTCCCATCCCAGGAGGTCCCAGGAACCCAGCTTGTTTCCACATTAGGGGAGCAACCAGCAGAGCCATGGTGTCCTGACCAAGGGGACGTGTGACCCCGGGTGCAGGGTCTGGGGAGGTGAGGTCACCTTGGGACTGTGGACATGTGACCCAGGTGGAGGGGTCTAGGTAGGAGGGGTCACCTGTTGAGAGAGAACGTGTGACTTTAGATGCAGGGTCTGGGGAGGTGGGGTCACCCTGGTGAGTGTGGATGTGTGAACCCAGGTATAGGGTGCGGGGACTGTGTGGGTCTCACCACACCTGCATGGGTCAGGATCACATGTACGGGGAGACCCCATATGTGTTCTTTGCCTGCAGTGTGTCCTGTTCCCTTTGAGATTTCCAACCTCTGCATTAAGGGTGTTGCCCCGATTAACCTGTGGTTCCTTTTCTTCTCTTAATCTTGTCACATTCACATGAGGTCAGGCATGTTTGAGTGGGTTGCTGCTCTGTGTTCTGGTGAGTGACAACACTTGGTGGTATCATATTAATATCATAGCATATCATATGTCTAATCTATGGGTGTTACCACTGCCTGGGTCCCCCTGGACAGAGGTCAGGTGAGCACAGACTAGCCCCCCCTAAGAATGGTCTCCCACGGGCTCTGTGAGGGTACCGTGATGGCCCCTAAGGTAGGGGACTGTGTCTGGGCTTCCAACATTTGTGATGAAGGGGAGTCAAAATGGAATCTCAATTAACAAGACATTATTTTAAGAATTTATTTTAAGTGAAATAAAACACACATCACATACCCTTTACCATCATCACCATTTTAAGTGCACGTTTCTGAGGCATCAGATATATTCACTTTCTCGTGGAGCCATCACCACCATCCCTAGAACTTTTCATCTTGCAAAACCAAAATTCCACAACCATGAAAGTCTCACACCCCAATCCCTCCCACTGCCCCTGGCACCGATATCCACTTCAGTCCCCGAGTTGTCGACTCCAGGGCACCCACTGGAGTGGAATCCTGCAGTGTTTGCTGACGGGTCATTTTGGAAGAGCTGACTTTCAGTCTGAAGCTCTGCCTGTTTGCATCTGAAGAATCTGCATTTAAGGAGAGGGTGTATGAGGAAGGGGGTGTATGAGGGACAAAGGTGTCCGGGGTGCAGATGAGCCAGGACCTGACCAGCTGCCTTTTGGGTCCTCTGGTCCCATCTCTTGGTCTGTGCCTCATCTGCATCATCACTGTCCCCACTGGCACCCCTGGGGTGTTGTTGTCTGAGTGAGATTCCCCTGGTGCCCCTGCTCTCCTCCCCTCCTCCTGCTGGTTGGGGAGGGAACTGCTTGCTGTGTGGTCTCTACTCCTGAGGCACGAAGGACCCTGTAGCATGGACCTGCAGAGTGTGGGGTGTGGTCCCAAGAGCATGGGGCCCACATAGGACACAACATCGGGGCGTGACAAGTGCTAGGGCTGCCTCATCACTGACAGGGAATGTTGCCCAGATCCTGCTTGAGAGGGCGTGGTGGGTGGCCTGGGACCCTAGAGGCCCCATTCCTATCCTGGAGCTTGGAGAGTGCATCCCCATGGGCTCCAGATTCACCCCATATCTCAGCCATATCCCTCTGTCCTGTCTTTGAACTCAGGAGAATGAGCTCTCTTGTCCACAACATAGGCCTGGTCCTGTTGGTATTAGGATTCTTTAAGTTAGGTGTCCTGGGATAGTAGCTCTTTTTAGGCCTGAGAAGGAACAACTCAGGAGTGTACAACAATTTCAGATGAAACTAATATTCAATGTCTATCTCTAACTACTCGGTTGTTGACTTCTATTAGTCATTATTCTCCTGGTTTTATCTCTGATGTGGGGATTACAGAGGAGTCAACATTTAAATCTTCATAATCTGTGTATTTGTAGCTTCAGTATCATTACTGACCCATAGTTTTTTATGGTTTGGGAAGAGTTATTGATTTCATGTATCACGTAAAGGATTCACAATGATGATAGGGCAATTAAGATTACAATAATGGCTAGTAAATTGTTCACATTTTCTCTACCTGTGCATCTATTGTATGCATATGAGTTAGTTTAGATGTCAATATTAGTGAAATGATATAGAGGACTAGAGAACTTATTTTAAAAATCACTATTAATGTGTGATGATGAAAATGTAAAAGTTCTTCCATAATCGGTGATGTTGTATCTTGAGAGCCTAGATGAAATTGATATGCCTTAGTGATATACAGGATTTTAGCCTATGATTTAACTTTGACAAAGCTACATCACTTTTTACTTTTATCTCATTTATTGAGAAAGACATAATTGTTATGGTGTTGGCTTGAAACTGGTTGAGAAGGACTTGAGTCCTTCCTTATTTTACATTTACATAGGTAGGATCTTGAAACATAGGATATGGTGGAGGGCATTCGTGTAACCATTCTAGGTTAGGAGTAGCAATTTCCACTGCTAAGACTTCTTGTTTAGACACAAATGCTTTTCAAAGTATGAAGATTATTAGCATTACTGCTGCTACTGAGATGAATGAGCCTAAAGACAAAATATTTCATGTTGTGTGTGCCTCAGGGTACTCAGACTAACGTAGTGACATCCCTGAGAGGCCAAGAAAGTGCTGCAGGAAGTCATATTTATTACTACAACTATACTTGTGAAGTGAATTTTTGCTCATGCTGAGTTAACTGTACAACCTCAGAATAGTGGGAATCAGTGTAGGAAGCCTCCTATAATAGTGAAGACTGCTCCCATGGACATTAGGTCATGGAAGTGTGCTACTACATAGTATGTATCCTGGAGGACAATGTCTGGGGATGAGTTGGCTAAGATGATTCCTGTCAAACCACCTACTGTAAAAAGAAAAACTAAAGTCTAAAACTCATAATATAGTGGGAAGTCATATAATATTACCTCCGTGAACAGTTGCTAACCAGGGACTTCCCTGGTGATGCAGTGGTTAAGAATTGGCCTGCCAATGCAGGGGACACGGGTTCGAGCCCTCGTCTGGGAAGATTCCACATGCCGCGGAGCAAAAAGCCCGTGCGCCACAACTACTGAGCCTGCCCTCTAGAGCCCGCAAACCACAACTACTGAAGCCCACGCGCCTAGAGGCTGTGCTCTGCAACAAGAGAAGCCACTGCAATGAAAGGGCCGCACACCGCAACGAAGAGTAGCTGCCGCTCACCGCAACCAGAGAAAGCCCACGCGCAGCAACCAAGACCCAACTCAGCCAAAAAAAAAAGAAAAGAAAAAGAAAAATTAAATAAAGAGTTGCTAATCAGCTAGATACTTTTACTCCTGTAGGGATAGAAGTAATTATGGTAGCTGATGCAAAGTATGCTCCTGAGTCGACAGCTATCCCTATGGTAAACATATGATGGGCCCACAAGAGAAATCCTAAAAAGCCAGTGGACATGACTCATACTATTCCCAAATAGCTGAAATGCACTTTTTGTCCTAAATAGTATGTAATGTTATGTGAGTTTATAACAAACCCTGGTAGGCCATGAATACAGACTTCAGGGTGAGCAAAGAATCAAAATAGGTGTTGGTATAGGATTCGGTCTCCTCCTGCAGGGTCAAAGAAAGTAGTGTTTAGATTTCTATCTCTTAACAGTATGGCAATTCTGGCTGCTCGGACTGAGATTGGTAATTATAGTAATATGGCTATAGTTGGGGAAGATTAAACAAATAGTGTTGTTTGGTATTGGGATATGACTGCTGGTTTTGTATTAAAGACTATAGTAATAAAAGTAATAATACCAAGAATTGAAGAGACACCTACTAAATGTAAGGAGAAAACAGTTAGGTCGACAGAGGCTCCTGCATGGGCCAGATTGCAGGCTAGAGCTGAATACACGGTTCCACTGGTACCAGAACCAGCTTCTACTATTGGTGATATGAGTAGGAGTAAGAATGATGGGGGAAGTAGTCAAAAGTTTATAAGATTTATTTGGGGAAATGCTACTTCAGGTGTCCGAGTTATTAGTGGCCCAAGTCAGTTTTCAAAGCCTGCAATCATAATGGGTACAACTATAAAGAAAATTATTACAAGTGCAGGGACTGTTATGACTACCTTACAGATTTGGGCATCTCCAGATAGCGCTCCAGGTCAGCATAGCTCAGCCTGGATTAATATACTTAAGGTGCTGCCTGCTACTCCAGCTCAGGCACCAAATAGTAAATATAAAATGCCGATATCTTTGTGATTTGTTGAAAATAATCAGCAGTGTATGAACAGAGGTAAAATGGCTGAGTTAGCATTAGACTGTAAATCTAAAGACAGAGATTGAGCCCTCTTTCTGGCAAACTCTGTGGTGAATCAACAAATTGAATTGTAACTTCAGAGAAGCAGCTTCAGTTCTGCCGGTGATTTTCCTGCCTTTTTTTCTCTTTTTTTCTTTCTCAAGTGAAGGAGAAGTAGACTGAAGCCTGTTGACTAGAGGATTTGCCTGTTAACTAAAGTTTCCTGGGGTTAAAACTCATCAATCTCGTAAAGATTTGGCTTAAATACAGTGTTTGCTTTACATTCAATTGATGTAGAATAAAGTCTTGCAATCCTTATTTTTAGGAATTAAGTAAATTTTACTTGTTTAGGGTTTTGAAAGCTCTTGGTCTGAACTAACCTAAATTCCTAGTCCAGCACCGATAGAATGGGTGTTGTGTGTAGTAATCGTGTGGGTATTATGATTGGTAATGATAGGAAGGTTATTTCTTTGTATGTTCAAATTGTTTTGTGTTTGTGTTGTTTAATGAAGGGAATATAGTTAGTGATGTGGAGTATGTTAGCTGCAAGTAGAAATATATGCTGAGGACTGCTATGATGGCTATTAGTGTTGGTAGAATGATGTTGTCATTTTTGTTATCTCTTGGATGATTATTCATTTGGGTAAAAACCCTGATAGTGAGGGGCGATGTCCTAAAGATACTATAATGGTGAGGAAAAGGATCCTGATGGGAGGTGTTTTATCTCATGTGTATGATAATGATACTCTTGTAGTACTTGATCTGGGCATAAATAAGAAGAAGATAGTGTTGTTATGATATAAATTAGTATGTTTAGGATTGTTATAATCTGAATATACATTATAATAGCTGTTATTCATCCTATATGGGCAATTGATGAGGAGGGTGTAATATTTTCCAGGTGAGTATGGCGAAGTCTGCCTCAGCCTCCAGCTATGATTTATAATATCACTATGATTAATAGTATATTTAGGATGATGGATGGTGGCATGTGGTATAAAACTGATAGGGGTGCAATTTTGTCATGTTGATAGCATCAGGTCTGCTGTTCATGGGATGCTTTGTGTGACTTCAGGCACTCCGAAGTGAAATGGGGAAAATCCTACTTTTGTGACAAGGGCGATTGTCATGAGGGTGGATGCTGCTGGATTAAAGATTTTTGTTATTCATTGTGTTCTTTGACCAGAGTATATTAGATTAATGATAATAGCCATTATAAGTAGTATTGATGTGGTGGATTGTTTTAGGAAATAATTGTTGGATGCTTCTGTAGCTTATGGGTTCATGTTTTTTATTAGAATGGGGATACCATTAACCAGTGTGAGTTGTTATACAATTATATTTCCTGAGAAAATGGTGAGTAGAATGATAGTAAAAACAATGAGAGTTTATTAGCACAGGAAGGATAAACAAAAACATTTTGGGGGTATGGGCCTGAAGCTTACTTAGAGAACCTTACTATACAGCATGTGGTGTAATGTGGTAGCATGGAGAATGTAAAATTCTTAGGAAGAATTCAATTCCAGGAATAAGAGCATTGAAACCTCTATGATTTATTCTATCAAAGTAACTCTTTTGTCAGACATATTTCTTAAGTTTGTGGTGGGTTGCCTGGTATGATGACAAGTAGTGAAAACTCTCATATACATAGGGTTAATGTTAGTAGTAAAAAAACTTTTTATAAGAGATGTATCCGTTGAGCATATCAAAATTGTGGGTAGGATGCTCAAATTCATAGAAAGGAGATTGTTAGAGTGTTTCAATGATGACTTGGGCTGTATATAATTCTGGCACCTAAGGATTGTCGAATGCTCCTAAAAATAGATTGTTGTGGAAATGTTTATTATAGGGAAATTGACATATTCTCTAGGAAGGACGGGGTGAATGGGCCTGCTACATTGAAGACATATACAGGTTTTGATTCTACTTCTGTTAAATCAAGTGGGGCGTCATTGGATTTCTGCTACTGCAGAGATAATCAAATTCTGGGTAGAGGTCAGGAGAAAATTAGTCATAGGTGTTCTTGTGTAATAACTACTGTTGAAAGTGTAAATGATCCATTTATCAGTAAGACTGAGAATAGAATAACTGCTACATTACTTCATATGAGATTGTCTGTGCTACTGTCCCTAGAGCTCCAGTGAGTGAGTATTTTGAATGTGAAGCTCATTCAGATCTGAGGATGGAATAAATGGCTAGGTGTGATATGGCTAATATAAATAATATGCCTACATTTATATTAATTAGTGGATAAGATATGGGAAGAAGAATTCATGTTGTGAGAGCCAGGGTTAAGGCTAGCATTGGGGCAATAATATATAAATTGATGATGTTGATGGACATAGTGGTTCTTTAATAAGTAATTTGAATGCCTCAGCAATGGGTTGTAATAATCCGTGGGGGCTGATGATTTTTGGCCTTTTCTGGATTTGTATATAGCCTAGGATTTTCCATTTAGTTAATATGAGGAATGCTATGGTGAATTAAATTGGGTGATTTGTGAAAGAATGTTGATTATAAACATATTCTTAGGAAGAGGACTTGAACCAGTGCAGAAAAAGTTTCAGTTTTACATAATTACCGGGCTCTGCCACCGTAACAAACCCTGTTCTACAGTAAGGTATGTATAAATTAATTGAATGTAGATTATATCATCATTTAGTTTGAAGACATTGTGTAAAGTAAGCCGTATTGCTCTTGTCCTTTCATACTGGAAGAAATCTACAATAGACAGAAACCAGCCAGGATGACTCCAGTCTGAACTCAGATCACGTGAGACTTTAATCGTTGAACAAACAGACAAATAATAGCAGTTATACCATTGAAATGTCGTGATCCAGCATCAAGGTCATAAACCATATTGCCCATATGAACTCCAGAATACAATTACACTGTTATCCCTAGTAAAACTTGTTCCATTGATCAGTGTTTTAGAAGAACAGGTGATAAAACATTTTGACTAGCTGGTCTAAATTTTAATCACTCAGCAGTGGCTTTATTCTCCAAAAAATAAATGGCGCACGGGCTCAAGGCACACCGGCTTCAGTAGTTGTGGTGCGCAGACTCAGTAGTTGTGGCCCACTGGCTTAGTTGTTCCGTGGCACGTGAGATCTTCCCGGACCGGGGACCGAACCGGGTCCCCTGCATTGGCAGGCGAATTCTTAATCACTGCGTCACCAGGGAAGTCCCAGAATCACAGTCTCCCTTTAAATATACCTTAAGCCCAAAGAATCCATGGAAAATTGTTACAGAAAATAAGACAATAAAATATTGTAAGGACTATAACAGAAGCATATAGTACACAGTTCATATAGACACATCCCAAGCAGTTACAAAGTATATTAAAAGGGAGGCTGCAATTTTAAAAGAATAAGATAAATGATACCCACAAACTCCCAATCTTTCCTGAAACGTTGCAGTCTGAAACCCTATTGTAGGAAGCAGAAGATTCCAGGAGACATTCTACAAATGAAGGACTCCAAACCCTGTGGTTGGATAAGGAATTCTGGAAGGAAGGTATCCTCACCCAAGGAGAGCAGGTTCCTATACTTCTCTAACATCACATCCCTGTACAATTCCCATTGATCTTGGTCCAGGCATTCTCACTCCTCTTGAGAGAAATCTATGGCCACATCCTGGAATGTCAGCAGTCCCTGAAATTAAAAGTACACATGCCATGTGGCCACGGGAAGAGTTCATAATGTGACCCAAGAAGAAAACAGCAAGTTAAGAGAACTGGTTTTAATTTAGAAGAGTGTCTTCAATTATCCACTAATATATATATATATATATATATTTTTTTTTTACAAAGTAACTTTCTCTACCTTATTTCTAACTACAAGAAAAGAGTATGGCATGTGATCCACAAAACCAGTATAAAGACTATACTTGTCTGGAAAAGAAATGATAAAATGATGGTTTCAACACAGGCATATGCATTTTTGAGTGTTTTATTTATATCAAACTGGATAAAATGTGTGTATTTCTCATACAGAAAAGACATGTCGAGGTAGAAATGTACCTTTCAACTATTCATGGGTACACAAGTACACTGGGGAGTTTGTAAAAGTGCAGATTGTGATTCAGTAGGTCCGGTGGGCCTGAGTTCTATTTTTTTAACAAGCTCATTTTTAACTAGTGATGCCACAGTCTCTGATTCATTAACCACAACTGTGAATAGCAGAGACGTAATTAGAAAGGTAAAAATTCATATTTAATTTTGAACTTAAAGTGTTTTATGGATTTTACACCTTTAATAGAATAGTGAGCACAGCAGCAACAATCATTTGTGAATATTTACTATAGACTGTGTATCTTTCTAACATTTTTGTGTAGGATTCCAGGAAAAAGGCCTGGGCTGCGGCCACAGTGGGCGTGGCCCCCAGGCCGGGCCGCCCCTCCAGGACCCCCGACGGGGCCCTGCGCTCCTGGCGGCTCCCTCCCCCGCCGCCCCCCTCCCTCCGGGAAGGCCTCGGGGCAGAGCGGTCCCACCCCCTGCGCGCTGAACAGAGCCCGCGTTTCCACAGAGCTGGAACTCCCGGCTCGGGGTCTCTTCCCTCCGCCGTCACGGAACTGCCCCGGAGCCCGAGGGGAGGGCGGCCTCACTGAGGCTGCTGGCTCTGGAGGGGCCCCGGCGGCCGAAGCCGCGACAGTCGTGGGGACGGCGGGCCGGGTAAGTGGGCGCCGACCCTCCGCCTGGTCCGGTGCCCGGGCGGCAGCGCAAGACCAGCTTCTGAGGGGCAGGGGTTCGCTGCCACCCGCCGCTGCTGTGCAGAAAGAGCGGCCCCCAGCGTCTGGTCCCGGGGAACTTCGGTCCCTCCTCTCGCCCCTGCCCTCGGCCTGGCTCGCGGGGCCTGGTGGGCGTGGGGAGGGGGTCGGCCTGAGCGTCCTGAGGGGAAACGGGGCAAGGGAGGCACAGGGTCCGGCTGCAGCGTCAGCGCCCCTCCTCCCGACTGCGGGGAAAGCGGCTGAAAACTCCTCCCGAGGCGCGCAGGCCCCTCATTCAGCCGAGTCCCTCTGCGCTCCTTCCTCCCTGAGCTAAAGTACCGGGGGGAGGGGACAGGGCAGGGGACTGGCGCAGGTAATGGGGAACATCAAAAGGTGATTGTTAACTAAGGAAAACCAGCTCTCCCAAGGTGAGGAATGTAGCGCTTTTCTTTGTATGGGAAGATGCAAGAGTCTGGGCTCACTGAAATCCTTCCTTTGATATGCACCTCAGCTCTCTGGGGCCTGCATTCTGTATTTGCATATCCTGAGTGCCTCAGGGCCCGCCGGCTCACATTGGAGGGCTGCAAGTGCTGATGACTGTGACTTCCTTTGTTTACTGATATGGCAAGAAATATTCCATTTCTCACAGGCTTGAGGGGCAGACAGTGAAAAAGAGTCAGAGAATCTCACTCGGCATGTACTTTGGTTTACATATAGATAATATTTATACTTAACTGTGCTAATAGAGGTTCTCAAGTCCAATCAACTTGTACTACTGCCCTCTATGTATCAATTTCATCAATATCATAAGATAAATGCCTATGGAATTGACTTAATCCATTTAAATAGGATAATGATTTTTAAAGGAAACATAATAGAAATATAACAACAAAACCTTTACCACTGAAGGCTGGGTCTGGAACAACCTAAATAAATGTTCCATTGTTAAAATATTGAAAGATGTATTCAATAGAAATATCAACAAAAATGACAAATAATAAGGGCAGCAGAATATTGAAATGTTCTATCTTTATCATTAAAGTGGCAGAAAATCATTTATTAGTAGGCACTGGGGGCAGAAGTTGCCTGATTTTATATCTTTGTCATATTTGTGCAGTTGTTTCAACAAGTAACTTAAAGACAAAATGGAAAAACAAGGAGGTTTGTGCCTGAGATCATGTTGATGTGAAACCAGGGATGGCCACCTTGTGCCAGGTGAGTTAAGTTTACCTGGCAGGTAGACCGCAGAGCTCCTGAGAAGCAAGGGTTGGAATTTTTCTGCTGGGTGCCCCTTAGGTTCTGTGACTTGACTGACTGTGAGTCATGTTTCGGGAATACCTGATCACAGGAAAAGGGTGGGAATAGAAGGGTGATTTGGGGAGCAGCTAACAACATTCATCACAGCTCATGGCCTGAATGAATTTTAAAGAAACAGGAAAACAAATGCTTCTTATGGAATCCGAGAATGTGAGGGCTGGACAATCCCAGAAAATGAGGAACACCCATCCCATTTTCCAGATGAGAAAACAGAGGTCCAGCAAGGTGAAATCCCTCACCCAAGTTGAACCCATCTCTCCTCCCCACTACGTGCTTCATGAAAGCAGGACTCTTCCTGTCTTGATCACTGCTGAACCCCAAAAAGGGCCAGGCATCTAGCAGCTGCTCCAAAAATTTTGGTTGACTGTAGGAACAATGCTATTTCTTTCTTTCTCACTCTTATTCAGGATTGTGCCAAGAACTCCCCAGGTTGCAATGTAATTCGATAAATGTAAATATTAATTGAGTTTTGTTGTGATGAGGACTTAGGCTTTGAAGGTAACAGACTTGGTTCAGATCTTGGTTCTGCCACTCAATAGCTGTTTGGCTTTGGAAAAATTACTAAACCTCTCTGAGATTATTTCCTCCTTTGTAAAGTGGGGATAAATCTCTCTGAGCCAGCAGAGCACCTGCATGAGAGATGTGCACTAAATATTGGTCTTTCTCACTCTCCTACGCCATCTCTCTGTTCTTCCCAGAGAAGTTGTACAGAAGGATATAATACTTTTTAAAAATAGTTAACTAATTAATTAATTAATTTGTTTTTGGCTGCGTTGGGTCTTCGTCGCTATGCGCAGGCTTTCTCTAGTTGCGGCAAGCGGGGGCTACTCTTTGTTGCGATGCGCGGGCTTCTCATTGCGGTGGCTTCTCTTGCTGCGCTTGTTGTGGAGCACCGGCTCTAGGCGCGCGGGCTTCAGTAGTTGTGGCCTGCAGGCTCAGTAGTTGTGGTGCATGGGCTTACCTGCTCCGCGGCATGTGGGATCTTCCCTGACCAGGGCTCGAACCCATGTCCCCTGCCTTGGCAGGCAGATTCTTAACCACTGCGCCACCAGGGAAGTCCAATATAGTACTTTTTAAAGAGGGGTTTTAATTTATTTCAGATTGTGTACATTTTTCTTGTAGAAAAGATTATTCCACTATAGAAACATAAACACGCAAAACCACTCCAAATGCAGTATTCTATGGGTTAGATATTATCAGTCACATTTTATAAGTAATTGGGCAAATGCCAAAGCACTAGGTACTGGGGAGTAAGAAGATTCAAATCTGGGGTGACCCCCACCCCAATTTCAAGAGCAGGGTGTGTTTTTCAAATCCATGTTTCATCTGGTCTTTGCTTCTCATCCATCCTCTGTGTCTGCCTTTCTCAAGAAGGCTCAGATCCTCGGCTTTCACACCCTCCCGGCTGGCTGTGCCCCAGCTCCCGGCCTGGAACCTCTGCATGCCTGGGTGTGCCTGCTCCCCCTGTGCATCACCAGCTTTGCCAGGGAGCTGCTGTATCGTGCACTGCTTGCTGTACCCAGAGTACCTGGACCCTTCTGGTACATGAAGTGCAGCCTCCTCACCATGTGTGCAGCCCATCTCCTTACCTTATATCCTGCCTCTAAGCCAGGCTTGGGGGTGACTACAGTGTGCATTCAGCTGTGTGAGGTGCTGGGATCAAAGTGAAGTTCCCAACGTTTGAAGTTGCAGGCTTGAGGGGCACACAGTGATTTAAAGTTGGGTCACCTGACTTAAAGGGGGGACTGACTGATTTAAAGCCAAGGCAGCTGACTTAAAGCCTGCGTCCCTCAGCTGCAGGACGAGACCAACTTTGGCGGTGCACGGGTTCGCTCCAAGCCAGCACTGCTGTTCAGGAAGAGCTTCCAGTAGCGCCTTAGTGCAGGGGGACTTGGTCCGTTGTCTTGCCCCTGCCCTCAGAGGGGGGCCACCTGCTCTTCTGGAGAATCAGGGAGGGGGAAGTGCAGAGTCCCGGCTGGAGCTGAGGCACCCCTTGTCTGATGGCAGGGAAAGGGGGGCGGGGCTGTGTGGTGTCCTGGGGCTGGACTCACCAGGTCGACTCAGCCTCTCAGCCTCCTAACCTTCCCCCACACACCCCACAAGAGTTTCCAATAATATGTAATTGCGCCTTAGGTTCTCGGTCTTCAAACTCATACCCAGGCTCCCAGGCCCCTTGATTCAGCCAGTTCCTCTGTGCTCTTTCTTCTATTAGATACAGTCCCAGAGGGAGGGGCTGGGGGATGGGACTGGAGGGATGCCGGCAGCACTGGCCTCAGCTGACTAAAGAGATCCGGGGCCTGCGCTATCACACATGTGCGAGGACCCTTAAGGCGGAATCGAGGGGGCCAGTTAGAGGCAGTCCTGGCTGCCTCAAGTGAGTATGGATCACCGTTGGGTGGGGAGCACGCTGACCCCTGAGAAGTACTGTTAGGAGGATGTGTTCCTCCCTCGGCTTCAAGGACGTGGGTGGGCTGCAGGGCTCCAGTTCCCCTCCAGGCCTCCAGGTCCGACTGCACCGCAGCGGCCTTGCAGACCCGCCTTCCTGTCCCAGAGCTTGCCAGTCTCCAGGAAGAATCCAGACTGCAGAGATGGTGCCTGAGCGCTCCAGCTTGAGAAGTGCTGTCCCTGGGGACCCAACAGTGGAGGGAGGAAGGGTGAAGGGAGTGGGGGGGTGGGGTCGGGAGGGGTGGCTGCCCTGGGAGACGTTGAGAGAGAAATATCGCCCCCCACACCCCCTGCCCCTGCAACTGACCCGTTGATGCCATAGGATCTCAGGGCCTTTTAGTCAGAGATGCCACTGCTTCTTTACTCCTGTGTTCAAAACCATGCAAAACCAACTCTTCATCCTCTTGCTGCCTTGCCAGGACTTTTAAAGCACTGTTCTTTTGAAGCACTCGTTCCCTAAACTGCAGTTTGGAGCTGTCCCAGCTATTTAAAAGTGTTCTCCTTAAACTGAGACTAAATCCTACTCTTTTGGAAAAACGGCCTTCACTTCATTGGAGATCGTCTTTTCTGCCCATTCCTTCCTTCTACTGCCCTCTTAAGAACCCCTGTGCTCAAAGAGCTTGGTGATTTATTTTTTGCTTGATGTCAAAAAGAAACCTTCCCCATGCACCCCAAAACGCTTTCCTGGAACATAGGTGTTTCACAACCATGACAGTGTTTTGCAGTTAGTATACACTGGGTAGACTGCCTAGCAATCCCTCCAAGAGCCAGCGGTGAGCAAACCTTTAATTATTTGATTGGATGCCCTTCAAGTTTAGGAAGGTCCCATTCTTAGGACCCAGCAGATAAGACAGAGCCCTGGATGGCTGTGGCTGTGATTAGATAACTTCTGATGATTTTATTTCCCGTACTGAGCTGCTGCTTCTAGGTTAAATTCATTTTATTACCTGTCCATTTTTAAAGAAAGACTGACAAAGTCACTGGAATAGGTCAGGAGTCTGAGCTCAGGGTTGGTCAAAGGTACTCACAGGGAGGAAGGTGGATAAAAATAGGTGGGTAAAATAGGAGGGTTGGCAAGTACAGCCAGGACACCCGTGTTCATCATGCATACTAATAAAGGCCAGAATCTCCTCATTTATCTCTGGTGGGAAGTTCTGATGGTTTCACAGGATCAAACTCAAATCGTATTCAAACTAGGGGATTTCCCTGAGCATAAAAGGAAGTATCCATCCCTAGCAGGAGTCGCTGAGGAGGAATAAAGACGTAGATGTAGAGAACGGACTTGAGGACACAGGGAGGGGGAAGGGTAAGCTGGGATGACGTGAGAGAGTGGCATGGACATATATACACTACCAAAGGTGAAATAGATAGCTATTGGGAAGCAGCTGCATATAGCACAAGGGAGATCAGCTCAGTGCTTTGTGACCACCTAGAGGGGTGGGATAGGGAAGGTGGGAGGGAGACACAAGAGGGAGAGGATATGGGGATATATGTATACGAATAGCTGATTCACTTTGTTATACAGCAGAAGCTAACACAACAAGGTAAAGCAATTATACTCCAATAAAGTTGTTAACAACAACAACAGAAAAAACCCAAAATCTAAGTCAATCAAGCCAACGGAGACAATGTATGTGTTTACAGTTCAAGAAATCCACAAGAGAATCCTTTATTCTGTAGACAATGAATGGTCCATTCGAAAAGAAAAAAACCTTCTAAAATGTTGTTTTTCCATTTATTGTTCAGAACATCATTTTTATACCTCTGCATGTCTTACTATTCAAAGCCAAGTCACGTGAGTTACAGGGAAGCAGCTGATTGATTTAAAGTTGGGTCATGTGATTTAAAAACCAGTGGCAGTTGATTGATTTAAATCCCGGTCATATGACATGAGGAGGGGGTGCTAAAAACTGCTTTTTCATCTCTGGCTCAGAATATCATATTTACCTTGGTTTTTCTTATGATTTAGAAAACTTGAGCTGTCTCTCCTTGGAATCATCAGGAGAAAAATACAGTATTTCAGGTTCATTCTTGAAACCAACTTCTCACGGTTAAGGTGTATTGGCTAAAAGATCTTCCTTCTTCAAGAGATTCCAAACCTCTGTAAGACACTTCACTGTAATTGGAGAAAAAAGAAGAATGAATTCAGGCCAGCAGCTGCAGAAGGCCAAGGCAGCCCCCAAGACGAGGGAAGGAGGAGAAGGGCTGAGAGTTGCCATTAGAGCAGACAACCTCCAGAGGGCGCTGAAGCACCGGCAGAGCCCACGTGCCACTCCCAGTTTAGCACTCCAGGGTCAGATTTGGGTTTGGAGATGGGGTTGCTGTAACCCCAAGGAGGTGAGCAGAGAGGAGGAGTTGATTACCGGTCTCCTCTGACTCTCTGACTCAAATTGCCTGGCTTCACAGGGGGGACACAGTTTTGCTTTCAGCAACTGATGGGGCACTTCCAGGCTGGTTGGGTTGCCCAGTGGCCCGACAGCCTGACAGGCTGACTGCGGTGTGACCGCCCTTTGTTTCTCCAGAATCTGTACATCAGGAGGTGCATGGGTGCGGGAGCCCATTCACCGCCCCTCCCCCCAAGGGGGATGGCACCTTCCCTGGCTGTACCCTATGATCACCAGGTACTTGAAATGAACGCAAGTTTTTTGACTTCAAGGAAAAGCTCACATAACCGCTTCTTCCTCATAATGTGTGGGATTTACTATAATGGAAGGACATTATAAAGAACAGGTAGAAAACTCACCTGTTGGTCTCCATGTAGGAGTTTATTTTGCATGAATCCCTCCTACATGAGTAGATAGCAGAGGTTTATTTTTGTTCCCGTGTGTGTAGTTGTGTCAGAGGATGTAGGTATGGTGATTTGAAGCCCTCAAAGAAATATCCTCAGAACTCTCAAGACTTCTCTTGATTGGAACCGAAAGAGACCTGGAAAAGGAGGAAAAGAAAAGGAGGAGGGAGAACGAATGACTGTTTCTCAGTAAATTCACCTTCCCGGTTGATTGTTCTGTCTTCTCATTTCTTTTAACGTCCATGTATGTCTAATGGAATAATGTAGAAAGGCTGATTTTTATGCTTTAAAAGATTTTACATCACAAAGAAACTAGAAGTGGCTAACAGAACTTATTCAAATCAATTTCACATAGAGACTTTGATATTAAATTTGTATACTAAAATGGGTTTATCCAAATTTTCTCTTTCTTTTTGAGTGAATATTTGTAACATATTTTTGTAGATAATAATTTATCCTAGATATACAAAATTGTGAGAATGGGTACCATTTTTTACCACTTAAATGATTTCTTTTAAATGAATAGATTGTACACTTTAAATGCCAATGTTGTGTCTTACGTGTTGTTTTTTAATTCCTTGATTTCCAAAACTTGTGTTTATTTAATTGATTTCTATCTAATAATCTGTGTCTCCCCTTTATTGTTTCTTACTTTATATTTTATTGATCTATAGTTAATTTACACTATTATATTAGTTTCAGAGGTACAACATAGTGATTCATAAATGTTTAGGTTCTTCTCCATTTATAGTTATTATAAAAGAGTGGCTATATTCCCCATGCTATACAGTACATCACTGTAGATTATTGATTTTGTACATAGTGGATTGTACCTCAAAATCTCCTACCACTATTTTGCTCCTCCACCCTATCTCTCCCTGCTGGTAACCACTAGTCTGTTCTTTAATCTGTGAGTCTGTTTTTTTGTTGTTGTTGTTGTTGTTGTATTCAATTTTTTAGATGCCACGTGTAAGTGATAACATACCATGCTTGTTTCCTCATAACATACCATGCTTTTTTTCTCATAACACACCATGCTTGTTTTCTCTGCGGCTTATTTCAATAAGCATAATACCCTCCAAGTCCATCCATGTTCTTGCAAATGGCAAAATTTCATTTTTTGCTGAAGTCATCATAAAAAATCTTTTTTATCCACTAAGCTATTGATGAACACTTAGTTTGACTCTATATCTTGGCTATGGCAAATAACACTGTTATGAACATTGGTGTGCAGTTATTTTTTTTGAAATAGTGTTTTTGTTTTCTTCTGATATACCCAACAGTGAAATTGCTGGATATTATGGTAGTTCTATTTTTAGTTTTTTGTGGAACCTCCATTCTGCTTTCCACAGTAGCTGCACTACTTCACATTCACATCAAGAGTGTACAAGAGTTTCCCTTTCTCCACATCCTCACTAACCTTTGTTATTTGTGATCTTTTTGATGACAGCCATTCTGACAAGACTGAGGTGATATATCTCATAGTTTCGATTTGCATTTTACTGCCGATTAGCTATGTTTAGCATCTTTGTGAGTTCTGGCTGTCTATATGTATTTTTTCCTTGGAAAAATGTCTATTTAGGTCTTCTCATTTTTTTAAAAAAGATTTTGGGTGTTTTTTTGATATTGAGTTGTATGTGCTGTTTCTGTAGTTTAGATATGAACCCTTGCTTGGTCATCTTTTTGGTGTTAACCTCTTATCATGTGCAAATATTGTCTCTCCTTCAGCAGGTTGTCTTTTCATTTTGTCTTTGGTTTCCTTTGCTGTGCAAAATCTTTTAAGTTTAGTGAAGTCCCATTTGTTTATTTTTGCTTTTGTTTCATTTGCCTTAGTAGCCTGAACCTAAAACTGTTGCTATCATTTATGTTGAAGAATGTTCTATATTTTCCTCTAGGGGTTTTATGGTTTCTGGTCCTACATTTAGGTGTTTATTCAGTTTTGCATTTATTTTATATATGGTGTGCTAAAATAATCTAATTTTATTCTTTTCCATGTAGCTGACCGGTTTTCCCAGTACCACTTATTGAAGAGACAGTTTTTTCTCCATATTGCCTGCTTTGTCATAAATCAATTAAATATAAGTGTGTGGGCTTATTTCTGGGATCTCTATTCTATTCCAGTGATCTTTGTGTCTGTTTTTGCTCTGGTACCTTTCTCTTTGATTACTGTCACTTTGCAGTATAGTCTGAAGTCAAGGTGCGTGATGCCTCCAGCTGTGTTCTTTCTCAAGATTGTTTGGCTATTTGGGGTCTTTGTGTTTCTATACAAATTTTAAAATTACTTTTTCAAGTTCTGTGAAAATGCTTTGGTATTCTGATAGGGATTGCATTAAGTCTGTAGATTGTCTTTGGTAGTATGGTTATTTTAACAGTATTAATTCTTCCAGTCCATGCTCATGCTATATTTTTCCATCTTTTTGTGTTGTCCTCAACTTCTTTCACCAATGGCTGATAGATTTCTGAGCACATGTCTTTTACCTGCTTAGGTGTGTTTATTCCTAGGTATCTTATTCTTTTTGATGTGATTGCATATGGTATAGTTTTCTTAATTTTTCTTTCTGACAGCTTTGAGGTTTGTTTTTTCTTCTTTTTCTAATTCCTTCAGGTGTAACGTTAGGTTGTTTATTTGATATTTTTCTTGATTCCTAAGAATAAGCTTGTACCACTATAACTTCCCCCTGTGAACTGCGTTGGCTGTGTCCCATAGATTTTGGATCATTGTGTGTTCATTTTCATTTGTCTTGGGTATTTTTAGAATCCCTCTTTAATTTCTTCAGTGTTCCTTTCTTCCCCTTTTATTCCCTTCATTTGTGATGTGAGGACTATCTTTAATATTATGTTTGGATTTCTTTCAGTTTTGTGTGTGTGTGTGTGTGTGAGTGTGTGTGTGTGATTGTTTAAGTTGCTGAGCTCTTAATTTCACATGGACACTAACAACCCTGCATTGTTACTCTGCTCCCCCACAGTTACTGAATTTGACCTTATATTTTACATCTACTTGTTTTGTGTGTCCCTTAACTTCTTATTGTGAATATAGATGATTTTATTACTGTTTTCTTTCATCCTTCCTATTAGCTGTGTACATGGTTGATTTACTACCTTTGTTGAATATTTGCCTTAACCAATGAGGTTTTTTCCTTTAGTAAGTTTCCTCTCCTAATTTTTATGTTTCAATCGTGGCCTTTTCTTTTTCACTTAGAAAAGCCCCTTTACGATTTCTCATAAAGCTGGTTTGGTGATGCTGAGCTCTTTTAGTTTTGCTTCTCTGTAAAACTTTAGATCTCTCCATCAAATCTGAAGGAGAGCCTTGCTGAGTAGAGTATTTTTGGTTATAGGCTTTTCCCTTTCATGACTTTAAATATACCATGCCACTCCCTTCTGGCATGCAGAGGTTATCCTGAAAAAGTCAGCAGATAACTTTATGCAATTTCCCATGTTTGTAACTTGTTGCTTTTCCTTTGCTCCTTTTAATAGTGTCTTTTTATCTTTATTTTTTTCCATTTTAATTACAATGAGTCTTGGTGTGGTCCTCTTTGGGTTGATCCTGTTTTGGCCTTACTGTGTTTACTGGACTTGGATGTCTGTTTTCTTTCCCAGGTTAGGGAAGTTTTCAGCTCTTATGTCTTCAGGTATGTTCTACACTGCTTTCTCTTTCCTTTTTGCATCTGGGACAAGTATAATGCAAATATTAGTACATTTGATGTTGTTTCACAAGTCTGTTCAACTTTCCTCATTTCATTTTAATCTATTGTTTTACCGTTCATCTTCAGTGATTGCCAGTACTCTGTCCTTCAGTTTTCTGATTCATTCCTCTGTATCATTTAGTCTACAGTAGTTTCCTTTAAAGTATTTTTCATTTCAGTTATTGTATTCCTCATCTCTGTTTTGTTGTTCTTTAATGGTCTAACTCTTTTTAAAAAAACTTCTAACTTCTTGCTCTCGTCGTCCATTCTTCTCCTGAGTTCTTTGAACATCTTTACAGTCATTACCTTGAACACTTTGTTGAGGAGATTGGGTATCTCCACTTCACTTAGATCTTCTTCTGAATGCTTATCTTGGTCCTTCATTTGGATTATGTTTCTGTGTCACCTCATTTTTCTTAACTTCCTGTTTTTATTGCTATGTATATAGTAGGTTCGTTACATTTCCTGACCTTGGAGAAATTGCCTTTTGTAGGAGAGGTCCTATGTGTCCCAGCAGCCCACTGTCCCCTGGTCACTAGAACTATATGTTCTAGGTGTACCCCCTATGTGGGCTGCTTGGGCGCTTCTGCTGGGGTGGACTGACTACTGTGGGTGGTCTACTAGGCTTGGTTGCCCCCAGACTGCTTGTTTGCCAGGCTCTGCCTTGTATGGAGGCTGTCTGTGCTGCTTGGTGAGACTAAATCATAAGGCAGCTGGCTGGACAACTCTGGGGGACAGCAAATCTAGTGCTGGTTCACTTATGGGTAGAATTGAAGTCCAGGTGATATCAGGGCTAGTGCCCAGTCACTGGTTCTGGGGCTATGCTGGCTACTGGGAGGAAGAGACAGGTCCTGCATTCTGGCTGCAGGGCCCAGGAGTCACAGAGTTGGTGTTGGATCACTGTTCCTGACACAGCTATCTGCAGGGTCTGGGGTATCCCTAATCTTGTGTTGGCATTCTGATGGGCAGGGTCAGGACCCAGCTGAGTCCATGGCTGCTTCTGGCCTGCAAGTGAGTGTTCTGGTCGCACAGGTTGCTGGGCTGTGGTATCCCTAGAGCTGGTGTGTGCCTGTTGGTGTATGAGGCTGATCCCAATGCTAGAGCAGGTTTGCTGTTGGGTAGGCCCAAGCTCCATCCAGTCCCTGTGCAGTAGTCACCTGCCGATGGTGAGGCTGACTCCAAGGCCAGAGCAGGCTCACTTGTCAGAGGGACCAGGGACTCTGGGGCTGGTGCGTGTCCACTGAGGTGTGGAGGCTGGTCCTGGGGCTTTTGGTGGCTGGACCCATGTCCAGGGACAGCTGTGCATTGAGAGGGTCTGAAGGCAGCCTGTTTGCTGGTGGGTGGGGCTATGCCCCTGCTCAGTTAGTTGCTTGGCCTGCAGCATCCTAGTACTTGTGTCTATAGTCTGGTGGAAGTGGGTAGGGTTCGGTCCTGAGGCTGATAAGCTAGAGGGAGGATTCTGAAATTATGCTTGCTGGTACCAGCGTCCACGAGGTAGAAGGAGCTCCCCCGAGTGGCTGCTGCCAGTGTCTGTCCCTGAGGCTGAGCTGTAGTTGCCTCTTGCCTCTCTGGGAGACTCTCTAAGATCAGGAGGTAGGTGTGACCCAGGATCCTTTCAAATGACTGCTTCTGTTCTGATTCTCGGATCATGTGGGATTTTGTGAGCATCTTTTAAGAGTGGAATCACTATTTCCCACAACCCTCTGGCTCTCTGGAAAATAAGCACTACTGGTCTTCAAAGCCCAACTTTCTAGAGACTCTTCTTTCCAGCCCAGGATCCCTGGGCTTGGGAGCCTGATGTTGGCTTCATACCCCTGCTACCTGGGAGCACCTCTGAAATTGTAATTATTCTCCCATTTGTGGACCACCCACCTGGTGGTATGGGTCTTGACTCTATTGAGATTTTGCCCTTCCTTCCTGTCTTGTCGAGGTGCCTTCCTTATGTCTTTAGCTGTAAAACATCTTTTATGGTAGGTCCCGGCCTTTTTCATCAATTGCTGTTCTGTAAACAGTTGTGACTTTGGTGTGCCCATGAGAGGCATCAAGCTCTGGGTCTTTGAATGCTACCATGTTGGACAATCTCTCTACTTCATTCTTAAATCATATTATTTTATTTTTCTTAGTATCTTATTTGATTAGTGACAGTTTGAAATTTATTATCACTCATGTTTACTTCGCCTGTTTAAAAAAATTGAATAGTGCATTCATTCATTTTGAAATGAAGGTAGTGACCTGTGAATTTCCATACCTCAAAAATCAAGGATAGGACAAAAGCCTTTTCTACCTGTGTTACCCTCAAACTCTGCACCCCACCCCAGCCTGGGTATTAACCTCTTGCACCCATGCTCACCTTCTGTTTTCGGACCGTTAACCATCATTGCATCTGTATGTGTGTTGACAAAGTGAACTCTAGTCTTTGCAGTTTTTGTGTTTTGTGTTTTGGTTTAGGGAACAGTCCTACTATGAATGTACATTTACTGCTCTACTGAAGTTCATATATAAACCTGTCAAGCACATTACCAGAATTGGAATTGCTTGTATATACACTTTGATAAAAATTAGAGACAATGGTAGAACAGAAGTAAATTGTATTTCAAATCCCACAATATTCTCACACCATGAAAACCCTTCCCTTTTTAATATATTTGTGTGTAGTTTATCTTTATGCCCATACTATATTTCCCAGAGATGGGTAAGTGTTATGTTTCTTGCTGGCACATTTACCGTATTGTTCAAAGTCAGGCGTTCAGTGGTTTTAGCATGATCGTATTTCCATGAACTCGCAAATACAAGATCTTCTCTCACACTGTCTTTTACTCCCTGCTGTTTTATATTGCCCTCCTAATTCTCAGTCCTGGTCTTTCTTTATGTTCTTCATCAAGCTGGATAGGTTATACTATTTTCTCCCTTATTCAAGACCAATAGAATAGAATAGAACACCCAGAAGTAAACCCTGATATATGGCCAAATGAATTTTGACAAGTTGCCAAGACTTTTCAAAGTAGAAAGGATAGTATTTTCAACAAATGGTGCTGAGAAGTCTTGTGGTCGACATGCAAAAGAAGGAAGATGCACCCTTACCTAACATCATATGCAAAAATTAATGAAAACGTATCAAGAAACTAAATATAAGACCTAATAAAATAAAAAGTCTTAGTAGAAGACACAGGACAAGAGCTTCATGACATTGGATTTGGCAGTGTTTTCCTCAATATGAAACGAAGGAACAACAAAGGTACAGCTAACAAAAAAATAAACAATTTGCAGTACATAATTTAAAGAAAAATGTGTATCAAAGACATGTAAACAGAATAAAATGGCAACCCACAAGATGGGAGAAAATATTTGAAAGCCATCTATCTGACAAGAGTTTTCTATTCAGAATATACAGAGAACTCCTACAACTCAACAAAAAGCAAACAGCCTGATTCAAAAATGGATAAAAGACTTGAATAGATGGTTCTTCAAAAAGATGTACAAATGACTAAGCACTTGAATAGATGCTCCATATCACTAAATGCATGTTTATATATTTGTGTGCATGCATACACACACAAGCACACACACACATACACAAGCAGAAACAAGTATTGGTGAGGATGTGAGGGAGTTGGAACCATTGTGCTATGTCAGAGGAAATGTAGAATGATACAGCTGCTTTGCAAAAGAATATGGCAATTTTTCAGATATTGAAAAATAGAATTACTACATGATCCAGGAATTTTACTATGAGGTATACCCAAAGGTATTGAAATCAGGGTCTTGAAGAAATATTTGTACTCCAGTGTTTAGAGCAGTAACAATCACAGTAGCTAAAATATGAAAGCAACCTAAGTGTTCATCCACTAGTTCCTGGATAAGCAAAGTGTGGTATACCCATATAATACAATATTATTCAGCCTTAAGAAGGAAAAGATCTAGGAATATGCTACAACATGGATGAATCTTGAGGAAATTTAGCTACCAAAAATGCCATTTTTGTGACTTTTAGTGAGTCATAACAATACAACTACTTATTTCAATTATATGGGGTACTTAGTGTAGTCAAAACCGTAGAAATTGGGAGGGTAATGATGCTTTTCAGGTGGTTATGGAACAAAAAGGAAAGTTATGTTTAAAGGATATAGAGTTACAGTTTTAAAACATAGAAAAGAATTAGAAAGATAAATGGTGATGTTGATCGCCCAATAATATGAATGTATTTAATATCACTGAACGGTGCACTTTATAATAATTACAATGTTATATTTTATGTTATTTGATTTTACCAACATACAAAATTGGGAAAGAATGTAATATCAGGAAAGGGAGTCGACCTGGGATAGAGCAGAGAGTAATCAGAAGGGTGAGACACTGCATATGTTGAAGAAGAAGAGCTGAGAGTCTTCATTGGCCAGAAGAGACTTTATAAAAAAGAAAAAAAAATTACTCTGAGGGTGTATTAGATAGATATCTGTGGGTGTACTGCTATCTCCCATGGGTTATCTTAAAGAGTCTTTAATAAAGTCCATAAGGCTTGCTGAGGCTGTTTTAAAAACTGGATTCCCTAGGAGATAATTAGAGGGTGGTACTTAAGTCTATGTCTAGGTTGGCAGATTTTGCAGGGAAGACGAACCTGAGAACAGTGGAGGTCTTAAGAGTGTAAGTACATGGAAATTAGAAAAAAAAATAATAAAGGGAATTAGGAAAACTTTTGACTTCGAAGTCATGTATTATTACTGAGTCAGACCTGATGTTTCTAAAGAGTTATATACAGAGTTGCTATTTGGATTACTTGTTGATAAAGATAAGTGGAAAACCTAGAGTCGTTCCCAAGTGTAGGTAAGATATAATGAGAGGATGGAGGTGGAAAGTAGGGAGGCCCAGAGAAAAGTGGGAAGGTCATATTGGGCCAAGATGGTGGTAATATCCAACAGAACAGATGGTAGGACAGACTATGGATTCATCTTTTTTATTTCGGCTCCCCCCCACCATCCTTAATAATTCTTTGGGAATATTTCATTGCTCTGTGATGCAGGTACAGAATTCGAGTGAGGAGACTACACCTTCAGTGTCCAGCTGTCTGAGTCCTCAGTGTGCTTCAAATGATGGAGAACTACTGCTTCCTTACGAGAAGAGTTAGTACCTCGTAGCTAAGATTAAGCTGGAGCTTATGCAATATTGATTCCATTTTATATATACTGTTGGCATGGAGGTTCCTCCTCCTCTTTTCTTGAGCATTATGAAATGAATCTATATTTCTCAATATTTGGGTATATCAGATAAATACATTAAGTAAAGGAATCTTATATATTGCTCCCTGCATAGTTTGCTCTTTCTTGTTTCTCTTTTACCTTTACTAAATTAGCACAGGGAGAGACCGTGAAATGTTCTAATCAGGAGAGATTAGAAGATCATATTTCTAGAGAGGTTGGTTGGACAGAGCAGGGGTCCCAGTGAGAATCCAAGCTTCTGTTTCTACTTGGAAGTGTACCTGTGTAGAATAGAGGGCTCCAGGAAATATCCTAGAATATTCCAATGTCCCTGCGGGAGATGATTAAGAGAGGCAGGATCTGGTACCAGATCAGTGTACTATGACATGTTTGTCAGTCATCTGATGTGAGATTCTCAGAGCCAATCCCATATGGTAGGGCTGAGTGCAGAGTGATGAAGAACCTGTGAAAGCCTTTGATTGCATGTTAAAGATGAAGCTCTGATTTCGCGGAGAATTTTCTTACCTGACTGAATGTCACCCTTCTGTGGGGATGAGATTCTGTGCTTTTCCTCTGTTGATGACCACTGACTGAAAATCATTAGAGGATCATGTCTAGAAAGCATTCTTTACTTAATTTCTTAAAGAAGAAAACATAGAAAACATTTTTATCCACTTTCAAATTGAGGATCAAGGGGCATGACATCAGTGAAAATGTCAGAGTAGGGAGCTGTGGCTTGTGTCCATCCCCAGAAACACTGACATACGTGGTAAAACCTGTCAAAATGATCTTATCAACACATGTAAGTTTTCTTTTCTTTTCACGCTGTAGATTTATCTTCCATTGAAACTTTACTTACTACGGGATGTGGAGAATAAACAAGGAAGTAGAAACTGTATTTCCTGATGAGAGAATCACTAAGTCACATTAGCTGTTCTGAGCTCTGCCTTACTCACCGTGACTCTAACTAAAACAAACAAACAAACAAAACACTTTTTTTTTTTGGTAAGTCAGTTCTGACATTTCCTCGTTAAAGACAAGGTAACAGATACAGACTTAGATCTACCAGAATTGAGCAAACTTTTGATTGTACCTGTGTTGAATATATGAGCATGACCTGCTACAAATCTTCATTATACTTATTGCCACAACTGACAAATTCCCTTTTTCCACTCCTGATATGTTGCATGTAAGGAATACATAGGTCACTAACCCCAGCTGGTCACAGGTAAACTCTGCCACATGGATTACTGCATGTTTTCCTGCTGGAAGACCACACATTCTTGAGTATTATGCCTGCAGAGTATCTGGGCTCTTCTCTTTTTCTGGATAAAGGTTACATAATCGCCTAATTTTATGAGAAATATATAAATTGTATTTGCATATTCTTCAGGTTTTTATTTATCCATTCTCTTGCAAGTCCTAAGTGCAAATATTAAAGTGATTTCCAAGAGGGTGGTAAATAAGACAGCTACATTTATGCTCCAAAATTAGCAACAAATCATAATATAATTGTAAATGCATTAATGTGTGATTAATATGTAGATACTTATGTAAATGCAAGTTTAGTAATGCTTTGTGGAGAGCTTCAGAATCTAGGTATTAAAAAACAAAAAAAGAAGAAGGAGTTCTTGAAACTCTCGGGGAATTATAGAGAAGTCTTTGTGTCTATACATATCATTCTGAAATAATGCATATTCTCAGAAATAAACTAGGCATAATATTGTAGGAAAAAACTTCATGAAATGAAAGAGCATGTGAGATGGCCATACAAGAAAAAGAATATTCTCAGAGAATAATGAACAGTGTGGAGTTCAGCAGAAGGGTCATACAGATTCAGAGAGTAAAACTTTGGAGAGCCTAATTGTGAGTTCCTCATATTTCATCTTTGGAGACACGGTAGTCATTTGAAATATGATGTTATAAGATGACGTTAACATACTTAAATACTTTCGTTTAGAAATGACCACTTAGAACCAGGATAAATGAAAGAGAACACAAAATTATGTTTATGTTGATTTTTAAAGACCTCAGGTGAGTGCTGATTACTTAAAAAATACATGATGTCTTTCACTGCAAAGTAAAGGAGCTGTTACAGTGGAGGATTACTGGACTGAATGTCAATATTATGACATAGTATGAGTGTGATTCGTGTTTGGTAATTGCAATCATTGTTGCTTTTGTTGTGGTCATCCATTTACAATGCTTGGTGTCAGTTGATTTATCTCTTGTAAAAATAAAATACAGTCTGTGTGTGTGATAAAAAACATACATGATGTCTTGACTAAAGTTGTATGGAATTTGAGATCTGGAAAAAAGCATTTCTCTTCTGTAATGCTAGGATGATAATTAGACATTTTTGCAAGAAAGAGATTTCAGGATGCAAATCTCGTGTCTCTAAGGTGGGAAGTCAGTTCATGGCGGAACATTCTATTAAACTTGTGTGAGTGGAGAAATAGTTCTTCGGAAGGAAGAGGTCACAAATCCCTTTTTAATAGTTAGTGGTTTATAGTATACCGAATGAGCAAAATGGCTATTTCTGAACTTTAGAAAAAAATAATATAGTTTTTCTGCATTTATAATATGAAGCTGATGTAAAATATCAAAAATTCTTTATTTTGAAAAGCAATGTAATCAATTTGACATAATTCATATATATTGAACCTGTGGTACACACACACAATAAAACTTACATTGAGAAAATTTTTTGCACTTAAGAAATATTTCCAAGTGTAGTTGATTT
Source organism: Eubalaena glacialis (assembly GCF_028564815.1). Taxonomy (NCBI): domain Eukaryota; kingdom Metazoa; phylum Chordata; class Mammalia; order Artiodactyla; family Balaenidae; genus Eubalaena; species Eubalaena glacialis. The sequence goes on from NC_083716.1 coordinate 128,309,470, forward strand.
CCAATGTTGTGGGGTTTTTAAATACATGTTTATTGGAGTATAATTGCTTTATAACACTGTATTAGTTTCTGCTTTACAACAAAGTGAATCAGCTATATGTATACATATATTCCCCATATCCCCTCCTCTTGAGCCTCCCTCCCACACTCCCTATCCCACCCCTCTGGGGGACATAAAGCACCGAGCCGATCTCCCTGTGCTATGCGGCAGCTTACCACTAGCTATTTTACATTTGGTAGTGTATATATGTCAGTGCTACTCTCTCACTACGTCTCTGTCTCCCCTTCCCCCCTGCGTCCTTAAGTCCGTTCTCTACATCTGTGTCTTTATTCCTGCCCTGTCACTAGGTTCGTCAGTACCATTTTTCTAGATTCCATATATATGTGTTATATATGTTATATATGTTATATGTGTTAGCGTACGGTATTTGTTTTTCTCTTTCTGACTTACTTCACTCTGTATGACAGACTCTAGGTCCAACCACCTCACTACAAATAACTCAATTTTGTTCCTTTTTATGGCTGAGTAATACTCCATTGTATAGATGTGCCACATCTTCTTTATATATTCATCTGTCGATGGACATTTAGGTTGTTTCTATGTCCTGGCTATTGTAAATAGTGCTACAGTGAACATTGTGGTACATGTATCTTTTTGAATTATCGTTTTCTCCGGGTATATGCCCAGTAGTGGGATTGCTGGGTCATATGGTAGTTCTATTTTTAGCTTTTAAGGAATCCCCATACTGTTCTCCATAGTGGCTCTATCAGTTTATATTCCCACCAACAGTTCAGGAGGGTTCCCTTTTCTCCACACCCTCTGCAGCCTTTATACATTGTTGTATTAATTTCTGCTGCTGTGCAGCAAAGTGATTCAGTTTTATATATGTCTGTATATATATCTATATCTATCTATATATCTATATCTATATATCTATATGTATATCTATATCTATATATCTATATATATTCTTTTCCATTATGGTTTATCACAGGATATTGAATATAGTTTCCTGTGCTATACAGTAGGTCTTTGTGGGTTGTCCATCCTATGTAGAATAGTTTGCTTCTGCTATTCCAAAACTCCCAATCTTTCCTTCACTCTCTCCTTGGCAACCACAACTCTCTTTTCATTTTCTGTGTTTGTTTCTGTTTCGCTGACATGTTCATTTGTGTCCTGTTTTCGATTCCACATATAAGTGATATTATATGGTATTTGTCTTTCTCTCTCTGACTTACTTCACTTAGTATCATTATCTCTAGGTCCATCCATGTTGCTGCAAATGGCATTATTTCATTCTTTTTTATGTCTGAGTAATATCTATTGTATACGTATACCACACCTTCTTTATACATTCGTTTTTCAATGAACATTTAGGTTGTTTCCATGTCTTGGCTATTATAAATAGTGCTGCTATGAACATAGGGTTTCATGTATCTTTTTGAATTATAGTTTTGTCTAGATATATGTCCACAAGTGGGATTGCTAGATCATATGGCAACTCTCTTTATAGTTTTTTTGAGGAACCTCCATACTCTTTTCCATAGTGGCTGCACCAACTTACATGGCCACCGACAGTGTAGAAGGGTTCCCTTTTCTCCATACCCCCTCCAGCATTTGTTAATTGTAGATTTTTTTTAATGATGGCCATTCGGATCAGTGTGAAGTGATACCTCATTGTAATTTGGATTTGCGTTTCTCTAATAATTAGTGATGATGAGCATCTTTTAATGTGCCTATTGGCTCTCTGTATGTCTTCTTTGGAGAAATGTTTATTTAGGTCTTCTACCCATTTTTCCATTGTGTTATTTGTTATTTTGTTATTGAGTTGTATGAGCTGTTTGTATAGTTTGGAAATTAAGCCCTTGTCAGTCTCATCATTTGCTAATATTTTCTCCCAGTCCATAGGTTGTATTTTCGTTTTGATTATGGTTTCCTTTGCTGTGCAAAAGCTTATAAGTTTGATTAGTTCCTGTTTCTTTTTTGCTTTTACAATAAGTCCCCTACATATGAACAAGTTCTGTTCCAAGACTGCGTTTGTAAGTCCAATTTGTTTGTAAGTCCAACAAAGTTCGCCTAGGTACCCAACTTACACAGTCGGCTATATGGTATTGTACCGTAATAGGTTTATAATACTTTTCACGCAAACAATACATAAAAAACAAGCACAAAAACAAAGAAAACATTTTTAATCTTACAGTACAGTAACTTGAAAAGTACAGTAATACAGTACAACAGCTGGGATACTCGGGCTGGCATCGAGGGAACAGGCGAGAAGAGTTACTGATTGGAGGAGGGAGAGGAGGTGGGAGATGGTAGTGGTGAAGGATTATCAGCAGTAGGAGACAGAGGGCAAGCTGCAATTTCACTCATACCTGACGTTGATGGCAAAGGTTCTGGTTCCTTGCTGGATTTAATTCTATCTACCCTCTTGAAAGAATGATCCATTGATGTCTGGGTAGTAGCTCTTTTTTTCTCATCATAGATGACAAGGTAGCACTGGATTGCATTCTGAATGGCTGCTGCCACCTTTGGGTCCCATTCTAGGTTCGGGTCCTGTGCCTCAAAAACTAACAGTGCTTCCTCAAATAACGAAGATTCCCTTGCCATTTTCTGTGTCGTGAATCTCTTCAGTTCTTCAGTTACTTCTTCTTCCTCCTGTCCCTCTTCATCCTTTCTCTGGGCCTCCAATTCCATCAGTAAGCTCCTCATGTTGCACAGCAAGGAGTTCAATGAAATCGTCCTCTTGCAGATCTAGCTCCAGCGTCTCGCTGAGGGTCACTACGTTGCTGAAGACCTCTTCGGACTTCTGATCTACCTTCTCAAATCCACAAAAATCATGAACAAACTGTGGGCAAAGGTTCTTCCAAACTCCATTCATGGTGACCGCCATACCCTCACACCATGCAAAGTCAATGTTTTTTATGGGCGTGTAGATGTTATAGTCCTTCCAAAGTTGTCCCTAGGTTGTTCCTGATTTGTCACTTACCTTTACTGCCTGACAAAAAGTGTGACAGAAATAATATTTCTTGAAAGTCGCTATAGCTCCCTCGTCCATAGGTTGGATGAGCAACGTAGTATTCAGTGACAGATGCAGTACTTTGACGTTGGGGTGAAAGTCATCCATGAATGGGGGGTGGCCCAGAGCATAGTCGAGCAGCAAAAGAATGTTTTGCTGGGACGTCCTTCTCCAAGCAATATTTCTCTACATCTGGGATAAAGTGGTGGCAAAACCAGTCCTGGAACGTGGCCTGTGTAATCCAGGATTTGGGGTTACGCTTCCACACAACAGGAAGAGAGCCCTTGGCTATGTTTTTAAGGGTTCTTGGGTTCTGTGAGTGATAAACTAAGAGAGGTTTCAGCTTCAATTCACCGGAAGCATTGCCACCAAACAACAGTTAGCCTATCCTTTGCTGCTTTACACCCCGGCATCAACTTTTCCTCCTTACTGATGTAACTTCGGTCTGGCATCCTCTTCCAGTACAGTTGTGTCTCATCCACATTAAAAACCTGGTTGGGTAAATACACACCATCATCAATAATTTCTCAAAGTGTTTCTGGAAGTTCCTGGACAGTACCCTATCTGCACTTGCTGCCTCTCCACTTACTTTTATATTGTGAAGGTTGGCTCTAGCCTGGAACCGATGAAACCAGCCGTGGCTGGCATTAAAAGATGTGCCCTCTGATTCTTTGCCGTGTTTCTTCTTCAAGTCTTCATAAAGGCTTTTAGCTTTCTCTTGAATCAGCGTTAAGTTGAGCAGGACTCAGCGCTGATGTTGATCCTGCATCCGCACACTGAGAAGTTTCTCCATCTCCTCCATCACTTTTCCATGCTTCTTGGATATTTTGTCAACATCGTCGGCACAGCAGACTTCACATGTTCCATGATCTTGTCCTTGTTCTTTAGATTCGTGCCAATGATTGAATGATTCATGTTATAAGAATGAGCGATGTCTAACATCTTTTTACCTCGCTCCACTCTCTCAATTACTTTCACTTTTGTTTCCATCATTATCGCTTGGCGCTTCTTAACAGTACCAGCTACATCACCTCTGCTTTTACGCTTGCTTCCAGACATCTTGGGCTTGAAATAAAGGTACTGTACTACTGTACTCTATACAGTACCATAAAGTACACAAAAGCACAACCACATATAGAGGAAGCACGCACGTGACAGTGTATGCCAGACACGTGAACTAACTTACATGATTGGACATGCGAATGGACGTTTGCATCTTTGAAAGTTTGCAACTTGAAGGTTCGTATGTAGGTGACTTACTGTATTTGTACTGCCTAAGGAGAACTACCTAGGAAAACTTTGGTATGACTTATGTCAGAGAATGTTTTGCTTATGTTTTCTTCTAGGAGTTATAAGGTGTCCTATCTTATATTTAAGCATATAAGCCGTTTTGAGTTTATTTTTGTGTATGGTGTGAGGGTATGTTCTGACTTCACTGATTTGCATACGGCTCTCCAACTTTCAAAACACCACTTGCTGAAGAGACCATCTTTTCCCCACTGTATATTTTTGCCTCCTCTGTCGAAGGTTAATTGACCATAGGTGTGTGGGTTTATTTCTTAGCTCTCTATTCCATTCCATTGCTCCATGTATCTCTTTCTGTGCCAATACCATGTGGCTTTGATTACTGTAACTTTGTAGTATTGTCTGAAGTTTAGGAGGGTTATGCCTCCTGCTTTGTTCTTTTTCCTGGGGATTGTGTTGACAGTTCTGACTTTTTATGGTTCCAGATAGATTTTAGGATTATTTGTTCTAGTTCTGGGGAAAATGTCATGGGTAATTTGATAGGGATCACATTAAATCTGTAGATTGCTTTTGGTAGTATAGCCATTTTAACAGTATTAATTCTTCCCTTCCAAGAGCGTGGGATGTCTTTCCATTTCTTTGAATCATCTTCAGTTTCCTTTACTAATGTTTTGTAGTTCTCAGCATTAAGTCGTTCACCTCCTTGGTGAGGTTTATTCCTAAGCATTTTATTTTTTTGATGCCATTTTAAAAAGGATTGCTTGTTTACATTTCCTTTCTGATATTTCATTGTTAGTGTAAAGAAATGCAACCAGGGACTTCCCTGGTGGCTCCTTGGTTGAGAATCCACCTGCCAATACAGGGGACGCGGGTTTGAGCCCTGATGCAGGAAGATCTCACATGCCGTGGAGCAACTAAACCTGTGTGCCAGAACTACTTAGCCTGCACTCTAGAGCCAGTGAGCCACAACTACTGAGCCCATGTGCCACAACTACTTAAGCCTGCGTGCCTAGAGCCCGTGCTCCACAACAAGAGAAGCCACTGCAATGAGAAGCCTGTGCACCACAAGAAAGACTAGTCCCCACTGGCCACAACTAGAGAAAGCCCGTGCACAGCAATGAAGACCCAATGCAGCCAAAATAAATTTAAAAAAAAAAGAAAGAAAAACCAAGAAATGCAACCAATTTATGTATGTTAATCTTCTATCCTGCTACTTTGCTGAATTTGTTTATCAGTTCTAGTAGTGTTTGTGTGGAATTTTTAGGGTTTCCTTTATATATATTGTCATGTCATCTGCATATAATGACAACTTTACCTCTTCCGTTCCAATTTGGTTAGGTTTTATTTCTTTTTCTTGTCTGATCGTTGTGGCTAGGACTTCCAATACTATGTTGAAGAGAAGAGGTGAGAGTGGGCATCCTTGTCTTGTTCCAGATTTTAGCGGGAAGGCTTTCAGCTTATGAACATTGAGTATTATATAGGCTGTGGGTTTGTCATAAATAGCTTTTATTATGTTGAGATATGTTTCCTCTATACCCACTTTGGAAAGTGTTTTTATCATGAATGGATGTTGAAGTTTTTCAAAGACTTTTTCGGCATCTATTGAGATGATCGTTTGTTTTGTGTTTTTCCTTTGTTGATGGGGTGTATCATGTTGATTGATTTGCATATGTTGAAACAACTTTGTGACACTGGGGTGAATCAAATTTGGTCATGGTGTATGATCCTCTTATGTGTTGTCGGATTCGGTTTTCTAATATTCAGTTGAGAATTTTTGCATCCATATTTATCAAAGATATTGGCCTGTAGTTTTCTTTTTTGGTAGTGTCTTTCTCTGTGTTTTTTTTTAAAGTCTTTATTGAATTTGTTCCAATATTGCTTCTGTTTTATGTTTTGGTTTCTTGTTTGTGAAGCATGTGGGATCTTAGCTCCAAAACCAGGGATCGAACCCGCACCCCCTGCACTGGAAGGCGAAATCTTAACTGCTGGACCACCAGAAAAGTCCCTATATGTTTTATTTTGTTTTTTTTTTAAGTAAATTTCTTTCTTTCTTTATTTTTGGATGCATTGGGCGTTCGTTGCTGTGCTCGGGCTCTCTCTATTTGCGGTGAGTGGGGGCTACTCTTCGTTGTGGTGTGCAGGCTGTTCATTGCAGTGGCTTCTTTTGTTGCAGATCATGGGCTCTAGGTGCGTGGGCTTCAGCAGTTGTGGCTATCAGGCTCAGTAGTTGTGGCTCGTGGGCTGTAGAGCGGAGGCTCAGTAGTTGTGGCACACAGGCTTAGTTGCTCCGTGGCATGTGGGATCTTTCCAGACCAGGTCTCGAACGTATGTCCCCTGCATTGGCAGACTGATTCTTAACCGCTGTGTCACCAGGGAAGTCCCTCCCATCTGTTTTTGATATCAGCGTGATAGTGGCTTCACAGAATGTCTTTGGAAGTATTCCTTACTCTTCAATCTTTTCGAAGAGTTTGAGAAGAATCAGTGTAAGTTCTGCTTTGTATATTTGGTAGAATTTGCCTGTGAAACCATCTGATCCTGGACTTCTGTTGGTAGGGAGTTTTTTAAAATTACAGATTGTATTTTAAAAAAAATTTTATTTATTTATTTATTTTTAGCTGTGTTGTGTCTTCGTTTCTGTGCGAGGGCTTTCTCTAGTTGCAGCGAGCGGGGGCCACTCTTCATCACGGTGCGTGGGCCTCTCACTATCGCGACCTCTCTTTGCGGAGCACGGGCTCCAGACGCGCAGGCTCAGTAGCTGTGGCTCACGGGCCCAGTTGCTCCGCGGCATGTGGGATCTTCCCAGACCAGGGCTCGAACCCGTGTCCCCTGCATTGGCAGGCAGATTCTTCCCTGTGCCACCAGGGAAGCCCTCTATTTTGCTTTTAGTGGTCAGTATGTTCAAGTTATCTATTTCTTCTTAATTCAGTTTTGTTCGGCTGTAAAAAAACAAAATACATTTTTAGGTTATGTTAGCACCTAAATACTTACCATGTATTAGACCACAAAAGAGTGAAGAAAAAATTAAAATATTTTTTCAAATACAAAAAGTATTGAAATATTTTTAAGAAATTGGGATAATAATACTAATTACAATAATGACAAATTGTTCTGAACGTAAAGACTACTTATATCTAAGATGCATATTATATGCTTATTGTTTTATTGTTTTTAAATACATGGAATGTTTTCTCCTTTCTAATGTAATTCTTTTATTTTACCTGTATATTGTGAAAAAAATTTAGTTGCACATAATATAAAAAATTACACTTTAATAGGAGATATTAATCCATTTACATTTACTATAGTACTGAAAATACTTAGGTTTAGAGTTCCATGTCATTGAGTGCTCTTTTTTATTTATTTATTTTTAAAAAAGATTTAATTTGGGGGGGGGCATGAATTATTTATTTATTTATTTAATTTTAACATCTTTATTGGACTCTAATTGCTTTACAATGGTGTGTTAGTCTCTGCTTTATAACAAAGTGAATCAGTTATACATATCCATATATCCCCATATCTCCTCCCTGTTGTGTCTCCCTCCCGCCCTCCCTATCCCACCCCTCTAAGTGGTCATAAAGCACTGAGCTGATCCCCCTGTGCTATGCAGCTGTTTCCTACTAGCTAGCTATTTTACATTTGGTAGTATTTATAAGTCCATGCCACTCTCTCACTTCATCCCAGCTTACCCTTCCCCCTCCCCATGTCCTCAAGTCCATTCTCTATGTCTGCGTCTTTATTTCTGTCCTGTCCCTAGGTTCTTCCCAACCATTTTTTTTCTTCTTTTTTTAGATTCCACATATATGTGTTAGCATACAGTATTTGTTTGTCTCTTTCTGGCTTACTTCACTCTGTATGACAGACTCTAGGTCCATCCATCTCACTACAAATAACTCAAATTCATTTCTTTTTATGGCTGAGTAATATTCCATTTTATATTGAAAATGTGCAACATCTTTTTTACCCATTCATCAGTTGATGGACACTTAGGTTGCTTCCATGTCCTGGCTATTGCAAATAGAGCTGCAATGAACATTGTGGAACATGACTCTTTTTGAATTATGGTTTTCTCCAGGTATATGCCCAGTAGTGGGATTGCTGTGTCATATGGTAGTTCTATTTTTAGTTTTTTAAGGAACCTCCCTACTGTTCTCGATAGTGGCTGTATCAATTTACACTCCCACCATCGGTGCAAGAGGGTTCCCTTTTTTCCACACCTCTGCAGCATTTATTGTTTGTAGATTTTTTTGATGATGGCCATTCTTACCTGTGTGTGGTGATACCTCATTGTAATTTCGATTTGCATTTCTCTAATGATCAGTGATGTTGAGCATTCTTTCCTGTGTTTGTGGGCAGTCTGTATATCTTCTTTGGAGAAATGTCTATTTAGGTCTTCTGCCCATTTATGGATTGGGTTGTTTGTTTTTTTGATATTGAGCTGCATGGGCTGCTTGTAAAGTTTGGAGATTAATCCTTTGACAGTTGCTTCATTGGCAAATATTTTCTCCCATTCTGAGGGTTGCCTTTTCGTCTTGTTTACATTTTCCTTTGCTGTGCAAAAGATTTTAAGTCTCCTTAGGTCTCATTTGTTTATGTTTCTTTTTAATTTCCATTTCTCTAGGAGGTGGGTCAAAAAGGATCTTGCTGTGATTTATGTCATAGAGTGTTCTGCCTATGTTTTCCTCTAAGAGTTTTATAGTGTCTGGCCTTACATTTAGGTCTTTAATCCATTTTGAGCTAATTTTTGTGTATGGTGTTAGGGAGTCTTCTAATTTCATTCTTTTACCTGTAGCTGTCCAGTTTTCCCAGCACCACTTATTGAAGAGGCTGTGATTTCTCCATTGTATATTCTTGCCTCCTTTATCAAAAATAAGGTGACCATATGGGTATGGGTTTATGTCTCGGCTTTCTCTCCTGTTTCATTGATCTATATTTCTGTTTTTGTGCCAGTACCATACTGTCTTGACTACTGTAGCTTTGTAGTATTGTCTGAAGTCAGGGAGCCTGATTCCTCCAGCTCTGTTTTTCTTCTCAAGATTGCTTTGGCTGTTCGGGGTCTTTTGTGTTTCCATACAAATTGTGAAATTTTTTTGTTCTAGTTCTCTGAAAAATTCCATTGGTAATTTGATAGGGATTGCACTGAATCTGTAGATTGCTTTGGGTAGTAGAGTCATTTTCACAATGTTGATTCTTCCAATCCAAGAACATGGTATATCTCTGTATCTGTTTGTGTCATCTTTGATTTCTTTCATCAGTGTCTTATAGTTTGTTGAGTAAACGTCTTTTGTCTCCTTAGGTAGGTTTATTCCTAGGTATTTTATTCTTCTTGTTGCAGTGGTAAATGGGAGTGTTTCCTTAATTTCTCTTTCAGATTTTTCATCTTTAGTGTATAGGAATGAAAGAGATATCTGTACATTACTTTTGTATCCTGCAACCTTACCAGATTCTTTGATTGACTCTAGTAGGTTTCTGGTAGCATCTTTAGGATTCTCTATGTATAGTATCATGTCATCTGCAAACAGTGAGAGCTTAACTTCTTCTTTTCCGATTTGGATTCCTTTTATTTCTTTTTCTTCTCTGATTGCTGTAGCTAAAAATTCCAAAAGTGCGTGGAATAATAGTGGTGACAGTGGGCAACCTTGTCTTGTTCCTGATCTTGGTGGAAATGGTTTCACTTTTTCCACCATTGAGAACGATGCTGGCTGTGGGTTTGTCATATATGGCCTTTATTATGTTGAGGAAAGTTCCCTCTATGCCTACTTTCTGGAGGGTTTTTATCATAAATGGGTGTTTAATATTGTCGGAAGCATTTTCTGCATCTACTGAGATGACCATATGGTTTTTATCCTTCAGTTTTTTAATATGGTGTATCACACTGATTTGCATGTATTGAAGAATCCTTGCATCCCTGGGATAAACCCCACTTGATCATGGTGTATGATCCTTTTAAGGCGCTGTTGGATTCCGTTTGCTAGTATTGTGCAGTGGATTTTTGCAGCTATGTTCATCAGTGATATTGGCCTGTAGTTTTCTTTCTTTGTGACATCTTTGTCTGGTTTTGGTGTCAGGGAGATGGTGGTCTCATAGAATAAGTTTGGGAGAGTTCCTCCCTCTGCTATATTTTGGAAGAGTTTGAGAAGGGTAGGTGTTAACTCTTCTCTAAATGTTTGATAGAATTTGCCTGTGAAGCCATCTGGTCCTGGGCTTTTGATTGTTGGAAGATTTTTAATCACAGTCTCAATTTCAGTGCTTGGGATTGGTTTGTTTATATTTTCTATTTCTTTCTGGTTTAGTCTTGGAAGGTTGTGCTTTTCTAAGAATTTGTCCATTTCTTCCATGTTGTCCATTTTATTGGCATATAGTTGCTTGCAGTAATCTCTCATGATCCTTTGTATTTCTGCGGTGTCAGTTGTTACTTCTCCTTTTTCATTTGTAACTCTATTGATTTGAGTCTTCTCCCTTTTTTTCTTGATGAGTCTGGCTAATGGTTTATCAATTTTGTTTATCTTCTCAAAGAACCAGCTTTTAGTTTTTTTGATCTTTGCTGTTGTTTCCTTCATTTCTTTTTCATTTATTTCTGATCTGATCTTTATGCTCTCTTTCCTCTGCTGACTTTGGGTTTTTTTTTCTTTCTTTCTCTAATTGCTTTAGGTGTAAGGTTAACTTGTTTATTTGAGATGTTTCTTGTTTCTTGAGGTAGGATTGTATTGCTATAAACTTCCCTCTTAGAACTGCTTTTGCTGCATCCCATAGGTTTTGGGTGTTCATGTTTTCATTGTCATTTGTTTCTAGGTATTTTTTAATTTCCTCTTTGATTTCTTCAGTGATGTCTTGGTTATTAAGTAGTGTATCATTTAACGTCCATGTGTTTCTATTTTTTTACAGATTTTTTCCTGTAATTGATATCCAGTCTGATAGCGTTGTGGTCGGAAAAGATACTTGATACGATTTCAGTTTTCTTAAATTTACCAAGGCTTGATTTGTGACCCAAGATATGATCTATCCTGGAGAATGTTCCATGAGCACTTGAGAAAAAGTGTATTCTGTTGTTTTTGGATGGAATGTCCTATAAATATCAATTAAGTCCATCTTGTTTAATGTATCATTTAAAGCTTGTGTTTCCTTATTTATTTTCATTTTGGATGATCTGTTCATTGGTGAAAGAGGGGTGCTAAAGTCCCCTACTATGATTGTGTTACTGTCGATTTCCCCTTTTATGGCTGTTAGCATTTGCCTTATGTATTGAGGTGCTCCTATGTTGGGTGCATAAATATGTACAATTGTTATATCTTCTTCTTGGATTGATCCCTTGATCATTATGTAGTGTCCTTCTTTGTCTCCTGGAATAGTCTTTATTTTAAAGTCTTTTTTGTCTGATATGAGAATTGCTACTCTGGCTTTCTTTTGATTTCCATTTGCATGGAATATCTTATTCCATCCCCTCACTTTCCGTCTGTATGTGTCCCTAGGTCTGAAGTGGGTCTCTTGTAGACCACATATATACCGGTCGTGTTTTCGGATCCATTCAGCCAGTCTATGTCTTTTGGTTGGAGCATTTAATCCATTTACATTTAAGGTAACTATTGATATGTATGTTCTTATTACCATTTTCTTAATTGTTTTGGGTTTGTTATTGTAGGTCTTTTCCTTCTCTTGTGTTTCCTGCCTAGAGAAGTTCCTTTAGCATTTGTTGTAAAGCGGGTTTGGTGGTGCTGAATTCTCTTAGCTTTTGCTTGTCTGTAAAGGTTTTAATTTCTCTGTCGAATCTGAACGAGATCCTTGGTGGGTCGCGTAATCTTGGTTGTAGCTTTTCCCCTTTCATCACTTTAAATATGTCCTGCCAGTCCCTTCTGGCTTGCAGAGTTTCTGCTGAAAGATCAGTTGTTAACCTTATGGGGATTCCCTTGTATGTTATTTGTTGTATTTCCCTTGCTGCTTTTAACATTTTTTCTTTGTATTTAATTTTTGATAGTTTGATTAATATATGTTTTGGTATGTTTCTCCTTGGGTTTATCTTGTATGGGACTCTCTGCGCTTCCTTGACTTGATTAATGATTTCCTTTCCCATATTAGGGAAGTTTTCAACTATAATCTCTTTAAATATTTTCTCAGTGTCTTTCTTTTTCTCTTCTACTTCTGGGACCCCTATATTCGAATGTTGCTGCATCTAATGTTGTCCCAGAGGTGTCTCAGATTGTTCTCAATTCTTTTCATTCTTTTTTCTTTATTCTGCTCTGCAGCAGTTATTTCCACTATTTTATCTTCCAGGTCATTTATCCATTCTTCTGCCTCAGTTATTCTGCTATTGTTTCCTTCTAGAGCATTTTAAATGCCATTTATTGTGTTGTTCATCATTGTTTGTTTGCTCTTTAGTTCTTCTAGGTCCTTGTTAAACGTTTCTTGTCTATTCTCCATTCCAGTTCCAAGATTTGGGATCATCTTACTATCATTACTCTGAATTATTTTTCAGGTAGACTGCCTATTTCCTCTACATTTGTTTGGTCTGGTGCGTTTTTACCTTGCTCCTTCATCTGCTGTGTGTTTCTGTGTCTTCTCATTTGGCTTTGGGGACTGTGTTTGGGGTCTCCTTTTCGGAGGCTGCAGATTAGTAGTTCCCGTTGTTTTTGGTGTCTGCCCCCAGTGGCTAAGGTTGGTTCAGTGGGTTGTGTAGGCTTTCTGATGGAGGGGACTGTTGCCTGTGTTCTGGTGGGTGTGTCTGGATCTTGTCTTTCTGGTGGACAGGTCCGCATCTGGTGGTGTGTTTTGGGGTGTCTGTGACCTTATTATGATTTTAGGCAGCCTCTCTGCTAATGGGTGGGCCTGCATTCCTGTGTTGATAGTTATTTGGCATGGGATGTCCAGCACTGTATCTTGCTGGTCCCTGAGTGGAGCTGGGTCTTAGCATTGAGACGGCTATCTCTGGGAGAGCTTTCACCGTTTGATATTACAAGGTGCCGGAGGTCTCTCGTAGACCAATGTGCTGAACTCGGCTCTCCCACCTCAGAGGCACAGGCTTGACAGCTGGCTGGAGCACCAAGACCCTGTCAGCCACACGGCTGGGGGTGAGAGCAAGAGGTAGCTTTGGTACATCTCAAACACCACCAATGAGATTCACTGACCATTTTCTCTCCAGAAGTGAAGAAAACAAAATTCAGACTTCGGCTAGTCAGCCACTTTGGTAGCCAGCCTCCAAGATGGCCCTAATTATCCCCTAATTATCTCCCAGTCTTCATGTACCTGTGTGGCTCCTCACACTTGAAAAGGGTTGACTGTTTTACTAATAAGAAATTGCAGAAATGACAAAGTGCAGCTTCCAAAGTTATAAAAGACATTGCAGCTTCTGCTTTGGTTTCTGCTAGATCACTCATCCTGGGGTAAGCCAGCTGCCATGTCATGAGGACATTCAAGCAGCCCTAAGGAGAGATCCATGTGGCAAGGAACTGAGGCCTCTTACCTACAGCCACGTGAGTGAGTCATCTCAGAAGTCAAAAGATTTATTTATTTTCGGTTGCGTTGGGTCTTCGTTGCTGCACAGCGTTTGTCTAGTTGTGTCAAGCAGGGGTTACTCATCCTTGTGGTGCACGGGCTTCTCCTTGCGGTAGTTTCTCTTGTTGTGGAGTATGGGCTCTAGGTGTGTGGGCTTCAGTAGTTGTGTCATGCAGGCTCAAGAGTTGTTGCTTGCAGGCTCTAGACCACAGGCTCAGTAGTTGTGGCACACGGTCTTAGTTGCTCTGCGGCATGTGGGATCTTCCCAGACCAGGGATTGAACCCCTGTCCCCTGCATTGGCAGGCAAATTCTTACCCACTGTGCCACCAGGGAAGTCCAGTGTGCTCTTTTTAAAACCTAGTCTGTTTTCATTATTTTCTATCTTATCGATTCTGTATTAAAGAACAAAAATAATACTCCTTTCTACCCCTCCTCTTTGAGGATTATATATGAAGAAGTATGTCTTATTTATTAATCTCAAAATTTCACCTTACTTTTAGGAAGTAATCACAATGTCAAGTATTTAATACCTTTCACTTCCACCTTGAAAAGCATGGGTATTAAAGTGCTAATATAATTACCTTCCCTAGTCTATCTTTTTTACTTTTTGTTATGTATAAAAAACAACTAAAAACACGCAGGGTTTGTAAGGAAATGACAAATCTCAGAAAATTCAGCATCTGAATACACTGTACACATAGCTTCTAGATAAAGACACAGAAAATTGCCAGATACTCAGAGGCCCCCTGGTCCCAATCTAGTGACTCCCCTTAAGGTTTAATATTGTTCTGGTATCTAACAAAAATGTAACTTTACCTGTATTTTGTATTTTATATAAATGTTATGGCACAGTAAAATCACTTTTGGATTGGGCTTTTTTATTTTATGTTGTTTGTGAATATGCCTATATGGTTGCCTGTTGTTGTGATCATGCATTGCCACTGTTGCATAGGATTCCATAGTGTAAATATTTAACTATTAATTAATTTATTCCAATGTGTATTACAATATGAGTGATTTTCAGTTTGTGTCTATTGAGAACAGCACTGGTATATAAATTCTAGAACTTGAGCTTTGGTGGTGTGTGTATAAATTATTGTTCAGTATACATGTAGTAGTAAAATTGTCGAGTCATAGCTTTCTTGTGTTTATCTTTTTAGATATTTCTAAATATTTTCAAAACATTTGTATGATTTTTCTTCCTCAGCAGCAATGAATGAGATTCAAGGATTATAAACATTCTTGTCACACTTGATAATACCCGTCATTTTCATTTGAACTTTCTGGTCGGTGAGTGATAATTCCAGGTATCACGTTTTTGCATTTAATTGACTACTAAGGAGCCAAGCATCTTTTGATATGTTTACTTAACATTCTGTACTCTCTTTTTTGAAATATCTTTTGGTATATTTTCCCCATTTTGCTATTCCATTATCTTCTTATTGAAGACTTCCTTTTTTTTTTAACATCTGAAGACTTCTTAGATGAGTGTCAGTTTTTAATGTTAATAACATCTAATTTGTTATTTTCCTCTTTATTTATTTATTTATTTATTTGGTCTTATTTCTATTTATTTATGTAGTCTTCTTATCTGTAGCAGAACCCATTATTTATTCTAAACCACAAATATGTTTTTGTTTCTTCAATAAATGTAATTATTAAGCTTTAAATTTAAGTTAACTTTCTAAACTAAATATGTTGTATCATAGTGAGTATTAATTTTTCTATGACAGCTGAAAGGTTACATTTATTCAGAAAATGTTGTATTCAGCTTTCTTTTCATTTGCTCCTACTTCTCATTGATTCACAGTGGTAAACATCACTTCATCCATGGATCTGACTTTTCTCTGATTTCTCATGGTCATTCTCACTAATTCGTCTTGCCTCCTGTAATCTTTAGCAATCCCATTATTCCACAGAAGCAAAAACCTTCCCTGGGCCTTTTTCCTCAGAAGATTGATTATTCCCACGTTTTAAATGGGAGATTGCAATAAGTAAGGAGAAAATGCCACAAGGGTCTCTCATTTTTTTTTTCCACGTCTTGTATCAGCCTCTGCTTGCACTCTTTGTTCAAAGATTTTTGTACAACACATTGATGGAAGATGCCAGTTGTTTCTCTCCTTGGGGAAAAGACAGATTAATTACCTGACAAATAAAATAAAGAGAGTGTCTTGCTCTTTTCAAATGTTGGACAGGATTGCTTGCATCCTAATTTAAATGTTTCAGGTGACTGAAACTTAAGATTCCTAAGCTTTAATCCATACTTGCACCATGCACAGCACCCAACAGGAGTGCTTTGCATAACCCCATGAGACACTTGTGTGCAAGTGGAACAGATAAAAATATAAAACAATTGCTGTCTTTTTGTGTCATAAAAATGATATTTTGTCTCATTTAAAATATTTTTTTCTAAAATCCAAAAACGTGTCAGGCTAAAATATTGGAATTTCAAATATGGTAAAATCAAAGACGCTTCAAATTTCTTTCCAGTTTTGTTGATGATGGGTTGCCGTCAGAGATATGACTTCATTAAACACAATAGGTAAGATTCCTTCATAGGCCTGATTGGGGAATATGAAAATTTAATCCCAAGAAAAATCTGGACATTTTCAAGTTCTCAAATATTGGTTAAGATGGCAGAAAGGGCCCTTCATTGTCCTATATGTTAATGCAGATCAATTGTGAGAGGTGGGGATAAAACAAGCAGCCTAAATATCCTTTATGTTTGTTGTACTACTAGTAGAAAGAGGAAGGGTCAACATGTCACCATGGTTGATATAGCAAATAAGCTGCTTGAAACTACACAGAAATGTACCTGCTTGTATTTTCTGTGCAGTTACCCTCTCTTTTGGTGTGCCCTGATACCTCCCTCAACTTATGTACCAACTCCAGCAGCATTAAGCAGAAATCCAAAGAAATCTATTCTTTGGAATTATGAGGAAGGGAAGAGTCGAAAATTTTATAGCGTGCTCTATACAAGGATACACGTCACCATCCTTATCTATGTCATGCCATGCATGGAGGGTCAGTAGGTTCAGGGGCTTCTGGAAGCACCAAGTTCTGTGGGGTTAATCACAGCTGCATTCATGGTCAGTAAAAGAGAAGGGCCTTATCTTGGTCACTTTCTCAATGCTAGTAGCTACATAAAGAAGAGGACAGCAGACATCTTAGGGAGAAGAGCCAACATTAAATGAAATGTCCTAATTACTCTAGGCAACCTCTCATGATGGCCTCCCATAGCTCCTCAAATCCCTGCATACTTGCACAAGGGATAGTATAATATTACTGGAGTGTCTGACTGCAGATTAACATTATTTTTGTTGAAAAAAATAAAAATAGGTTCAAGTGATAGGGTTTGAAAAGGGTTCACAGTGCAAGGGAAACTATTGTAACAATGTGGACAGAACCCTTTGGATGGATTCATCATGGTTTTTTTTGTTTTTTTTTTTGCTGCTTCAGAATGTGTAGTAGAGATTGGTGTGTTCCATGATGCATTCCCGCTTCTTATAAGTTTTAGATGGAATACCCCATTAGGAAGAAGTGCACGTAAGGAAGATTAGTGAGTCAAACTCCTCTGCCCTCTATCAGCAGTGGGTGCAAAGGCATTTAGACCAAGTGCTTTCATCCTTTGATGTGCAAAGTTTTCGCTATATGAATGATGTTTTGTTTGTTTGCAGGTTAGGAGCCTTGGTCTCAATATCCCTGGTTAAAAAGTGTTATCACGTGTCTGCCAGAAGGAATTGCTGATGATACTGGAAAAAATTGAGAGTTACCCTTAACAATTAAGGGTTTTGTAGCAACATGGATGGACCTAGAGATTGTTATATTGAGTGAAGCAAGTCAGATACAGAAAGACAGATATCATATGATATTGCTTATATGAGGAATCTGAAAAAGAAAAAAAAGGTACAAATGAACTTATTTACATAACAGAAATAGAGTCATGGATATAGAAAACAAACTTATGGTTACCAGGGGATAAGTGGGGAAGGGATAAATTGGGAGATTGGGACTGACATATACACACTACTATATATAAAATAGATAAGTATTGATAAAGACCTGCTTTATAGCACAGGGAACTCTACTCAATGGTCTGTACTGGCGTATACGGAAAAAGAGTCTTAAAAAAAAAACAAGGGTTTTGGGATTATGTAATAAATATAAATGTGCAAACCTTTAACATGAAAGGAAAAATCAGTTAACTCTGTGGTCCCTGTTATGGTGTAAACAATTTGTACCTCTAATTTTAAAATTTTGAAACCTAGCTCCCATGTTGATGATATTAGGAGGGGGGGCTTTTGGGAGGTGATTAGGTTATGAGGCCAGAGACCTCAAACATGGGATTAGTGACCTAATAAATGTAGCACACAGAAGATCTTATGCCCATTCCATGATTTCATTGCCGAGCGAGAAGACCCACATTGTGAACCAGAAATTGGTCCCTCGCCAAACACTAAGTCAGCTGGCAACTTGTTCTTTTTTTAAAAAATTAATTAGATAATTAATTAATTAATTTTTTGGCTGTGTTGGGTCTTTGTTGTGGTGCACGGGCTTCTCATTGGGTGGCTTCTTTTGTTGCGGAGCACGGGCTCTAGGCATGCAGGTTTCAGTAGTTGTGGCTCACGGGCTCAGTAGTTGTGGCCTGTGGACTCTAGAGCACAGGCTCAGTATTTGTGGTGCACGGGCTTAGTTGTTCCATGGCATGTGGGATCTTCCCGGACCAGGGCTTGAACTCTTGTCCCCTTTATGGGTAGGCAGATTCTTAACCACTGCACCACCAGGGAATCCCCTGGTTACTTGTTCTTGAACTTTTCAGCCTCAGCAATTATGAGAAAACAAAAATATTCTGTTGTTTATAAAATACCAAGTCTCTCGTATTTTGTTTTAGCAGTCAAAGAGCTGGCTGAGTAGAAATATCTGTGAGCTTGAAGACATATCAAGAGAAACCTTTAAATCTCAAAAGAAAAGAGAAAATGGGCAGGAAAGAAATCAACAGAACAGAGTAATCAATAATTGTGGAACAATGAAAAATGCTGTGACCTATACATAATGGGCATAGCAGGAGGAGAATAAAGATAACAAAGAACAGAAAATATTTTTTAAAAATGACTGAGAATCTCCCCAAATGAATGTCTGACACTAAATCCACAACATCCAAACTTAGAGGAACATATGAATAGTAAAGAAAACTGACCAATATCTCTCAGGAACATCAATGCAAAAATCCTCAACAAAATATTACCAAATCGAATCCAACAATATTTTGAGAGAATTTTATATCATGAATGAGAGGGAATAATCCCAGCTATGCAAGGCTGGTTCAACATTCTAAAATCAAATAATGATACCCATCATATCAACACCCTAAAGACAATCATTAGCATATCAATAGATTCAGAAGACCTTTGAAAAAATCTAACACCCATTCTTCATAAAAACTCTCAGTTAAAGAAATAGACTGGAGCTTTCTCAAGTTGATAACAAAGATTTACAGGAAACTTTTATCTTACATCATGATAAATGGTAAAAAACATGAAGCTTTTCCACTAAGTTCAGGTAAAAGCAAGGATGTCCCCTTTCATGACTCCTTTTCCACATTTTACTCCAAGTCCTTGCTAATGCAATAAAGCACGAAAATAAATAAAACAAATACAGATTGGGTAGAAAAAAATGAAAGCAACCTAAATAAAATGTAGACCAATATACTTTATGGACACCTCTCCAAAGAAAATAGACACTATGCATATAAGTATACAGAAGAATAATCCAGATTACATGCTGCCATGAAAAAGCAAATTAAAAATACAATTACATACCACTATGTAACACTTAGAATGGCTAAAATGTGAACAATGACAAGAACAAATTCTGTAGGAGATGTGGAACAATAGGAAATGTCATTTGTTATTGGTGGAAATGAAAAATAATACAACTACTTTGGTAGTCTGATTGACACTTGCTATAATATTGAACATTCCCTTACTGTACAATCCGGCAAGTGTTCTCATGGATATTTACTGAAAGTAGTTTAAAACATACTTCCAGACGAAAACCTGCATATGGATATTTATAGCACCTAATTCAATATTGCCAAAATGTGAATGAAACTAAGGTGTCCTCCAATAGGTGAATGAAATGACATAGTATTAATATATTCTGGGAATGGGATAATATTGAGCACTAAAAAAGTAAGCTATCAAGCCATAAAAATAGATGGGAATTCTTTTTTTTCTTTTGAAATATAGGTGATTTTCTTTATTTTGTAATTTAAATTTTATTGGAGTATAGTTGATTTACAATGTTTTGTTCATTTCAGCTGCACAGCAAGTGATTCAGTTACACATATGCATATATTCATTCTTTTTCAGATTCTTTTCGGATAAAGGTATTCCCAGAATATTGAGTAGAGTTCCCTGTGCTATACAGTAGGTCCTTGTTGCTTATCTATGTTATATATAGTAGTATTCGTATGTTTACCCCAAGTTCCTGATTTATCCCTACCCCCCACCTTTCCCCTTTGGTAACTATAAGTTTGTTTTCCAAGTCTGTGAGTCTGCCTCTGTTTGGTAAGTTAGTTCATTTGTATCAATTTTTAGGTTCCACCTAGAAGTGATATCATACAATATTTGTCTTACTCTGTCTGACTTACTTCACTTAGTACAATCATCTCTAGGTCCATCCATGTTACTGCAATTGGCATTATTTTCTTCTATTTTATGGCTGAGTCATATTCCATTATATATATATATATATATATATATATATATATATATATATATATATATATATATATATATATATGTATCACATATTCTTTACCTATATTCATATGTTGATGGACATTTTGATTGCTTCCATGTCTTCACTATTGTAAAGAGTGTTGCAGTGAACATTGGGGAAGATGTGTCTTTTCGATTTATGCTTTCCTCCAGATATGCGCACAGGAGTGAACTTGCTGGATCATCTGGTAGCTCTATTTTATTTTATTTTATTTCATTTCATTTCATTTCAATTTCAATTTTTTTGGAGTATAGTTCATTTACCATGTTGTGTTACTTTCTGCTGCACCGCACAGTGAAGCAGTTATACATATATCCAATCCTTTTTGGATTCCTTTCCCATACAGGTCATTACAGAGTATTGAGTAGAGTTCCCTGTGCTATACAGTAAGCCCTTATTTGTTATCTCTTTTATATATAGTGGTGTGTATATGTCAATCCCAATTTCCAATTTATCCCTCCCGCCTCCCTTTAATCTGGTAACCTCCATTCTGTGCTCCATAGTGGCTGTTACCAATTGGCATTGCCACCGATAGCATAGTATTGGTGGCGCAGTGGTTAAGAATCTGCCTGCCAGTTCAGGGGACACAGGTTCGAGCCCTGGCCCGGAAAGATCTCACATGCCACAGAACAAGTAAGCCCGTGCACCACAACTACTCAGTCTGCACTCTAGAGCCCACGAGCCACAACTACTGAAGCCTGTGTGCCTAGAGCCTTTGCTCTACAACAAGAGAAGCCACCGCAAAGAGAAGGCTTCATACCTCAACGATGAGTAGCCCCCGCTTGCTGCAAATAGAGAAAAGCCGCGTGCATCAATGAAGACCCGACGCAGATTTAAAAAAAATAATAATAAGTAGTAGGTTTCTCTTTTTCCCACACCATCTGAAGCATTTCGTGTTTGTAGACATTGTGATGATGGCTATTCTGAGTGGTTCCAGGTGATAGTTCTTTGTACATCTGATTTGCATTTGTCAAACATAAAGCAATGGTGAGCATCTTCATATGTGCTTTCTTTTTTTGAACCCCTTGAAAAAGGGTTATTGAAAGGTTGCCTTGTTTTGAAGCCTATTTCGATTACCTACCCTAAGACATTTTTTGAGGGCTGTTGTCATTTACAGCTCCCCAGGCATTGTGAATATGAAGTGCCTATAAGGTCCAGTTTTTAGAGTTGTTGTTATGGGAAACAGAAGGCAGCAGGATTTCTACTGTCCCTGTCTGGTTACTGACAGAACCTTAGATGTAGGGAAAGTCCTGTTCCTGGGTTTTAAATTAGAGTGGAATGTGCCTGACCAAACATGTAAGGGCTTCTGTCCCATTCCTTCTTCCCCCTTACCCTTCATCCCCCGAACAAATACAAACCCCTGCAAAATCACCTGTTGAGGGTGCTGTCTTGCAGAGTGGGATGACCCTAATGAAAGAGTCTGGAGGTCCGAACCCAAACACCACGATATGTTGAGACCAGGTGATTTTCCAAGTGTCATCCAGCCCAGAGAGTCCACCATCCTTTGGGTGTCAGAGGATTGATTTAGTAGTATGAGGGCACACTTAGATCTGGAGATTGTGATCCCATGCAGAGGGGACCAGCTACTACATGTTCAAGGGGGGTGAATTAGCTGGCATATCCTCCCGAGGTCCTCAGGCCCACAAGAGTCCAGCCTTGGGACCAAATTGGGTCTGTGTCCAGGGATGTGACACTAGCACGTTCACTGCGACTAAACGAATTTAGTGATCATTTTTCTTTTCTGTAATTTAATTTTAAATTTATAATGGAGTATAGTTGATTTACCATGTTGTGTTCGTTTTTGATATACACCAACATGATTCATTTATACAGAGATGACTATATATTCTTTTTAGAATTATTTTCCCATTGAGGTTACTAAAGGGTGTTGAGAAGAGTTCCAAGTGCTCTACAGCAGGTCCATGTTGATTACAAGTTTTCTCTCTGTAAATATGTAGATACTAACTCCAACCTCATGATTTATGCCTCCAACACACCTTTCCAGTTTGGTAACCATAAGTTTGTGTTCTAAGTCTGGGACTCTGTTTCTGTGTTGTAGGATAGTACCTTTGTATCAATTTTTAGATTACACCGATAAGTAATATCATATGATAGTTATCATTGTCTGATTTATGACACTTAGTATGAATGTATGTAGGTCCTTCTGAGTGGCTGCAAATGGCCTTATTTCATTCATTTCATGGCTGAGTAATATTCCATTGTACATATGCACCATAATTTCTTTATCCAGTTTTCCTTCCAAGGACTTTTAGGTAGCTTCCAAGTAGAGGCTCTTGTAAACAGGGCTGCATAAAGGTTGCAGTGCCTGGGTTCTGTCAGTGTATGTTTTTTTCCAAGATACAGGCCCAGGAGTGGAAGCGCCATATGCTCTGAAGCTCTGTTTTTTAGATTTTTAAGGAATCACCATCCACTTCTCCAGAGTGGCTGTTAGCAATTTACATTCCCACCATCAGCTTGTCAGGGTTCCCTTTTCTCCACGCCCTGTCCTGCATTTCAGGTTTTACACTTTGCGAGGTTGGCCATTCTGACTGGTGCGAAGTGATACCTCTTTGTAGTACTGATTTGCATTGCCTGCCTGTTTTGTTGGCCAAAAAGCGAGTAAGGGTTTTTCCTGAATATATTAAGGAATAACGCATACGGCCTTTTTGGCCAACTGCATCATTGGCGATGTTCAGCAGCTTTGCATGTGCTTTAATGGCGAGTGCAAACTACCTCTTGAGATCCCTTTCCTGCAATTCTGCCTTGCTTACAAGTCCGTTACGAATACTTGGCTGAAAAAATGACTCCATTAGAGGTGTCAATTACAACCCTGCATGTCTGTGAATTGCAGTGCCCCTGAGCACCAGTGTTCAACTTGTTGTTTAGGGAAGCAGCCACAAAGGGGCAGGATTTCTACAGACCCATTCCGGTTACTGGGGCACCTGAAGGATAGGGAAATTCTTCTTCCAGATTAGGAAACTAGAGTGGCATATGCCTGTCCAAACATCTAGGGCTTGTGTCTCATTCCATCCCCCCATTCCCCTTCTTCACCCGGAAAATTCCAAGCTGTGCAAAACCGGCTGTTGAGTGTGCTGCCTTCCCAAAGTGGGGAGACTCTAAGGAAAGGAGTTGGAGTGGGGACCCGAATACCAGGAGAGGTGGAGATGAGGTGACTTTTCCAAACTCTTCCCGATCAGAAGGTGTACCATCCTCTGGATGTGCCATGCATGTTTTAGCTGTAGGAAGGGTCCCCTGCACCTGGAGATATGGGACCCATGGAATGGGGGCCAGGCAGTATTACTCTAAAAGGGCTGCATTTGCTGCCCCATCCTCACCAAGCCTCTCAGACCCAAGAGTGTAGAGCCTTAGGTCACATCCAGCTGTGTGTCTAGATGTGGTCAGTCCAGGTTGCATCACAGCCCATGAACAAATTTTGTAAGAATTTCTCTCTCTCTCACTGTCTTTTTTTTTGTTCTTGTTATTTAATTTTATAATGGGGTATAGCTGATTTTCAATACTGTGTTTCTTGCTGCTTTATATCTATGCAGTTGACTCACATAAAGAGAGACATCAATAAATTCTTTTACAGACCCAAACCAGTCTTATATGTTCTTTTCCAGTGACAACAGTGTGCTGAGCCCAGTTCTTTGAGCTATAGAGTAGGTCCTGTAGATCACTTCTTTTGTTTATGGAAGAGTATCTGTGCGAATTTCAACCTCCTGGGTTATGCAACACCCCACCCCACCTTTCTCCTTTAGCAGACATAACTGTGTTTTTTAAATGTGTGACTCTGTTCTGTTTTGTAATTCAGTTCATGTGTAGCGATATTTACATACCCTCTATAAGTGATATCTTACGATAAGTGTCTTTTTCTGTGTGACTTATTTCACTTAGAATCATCGTACGTAAATCCATTCATTATGCTGCTACTAGGCTTATGACACTGATTTCATGGCTGAGTGATATTCCATTGTAAATAAGTACCAAAACTTCTTTATCCAGTTTTCTCTTTCTTAGGATATTTAAGGTGTACCGAAGTGGAGGTTCTTGTAAACAGAGCAGCCTTAAAATTTGGGGTGCCTGTGTCCTGAGGATTTTTGGTTTTCCCACGATATACGACCATGAGTGCAAGTGCCTTACGCTCGGTAGCTCTGTTTTATACATATTTTAGGAAACACCATACACTTCTCCGGAGTGGCCCTTGAAAATTACATCCCTCCTATCAGCGTAACAAGGCTCCCATTTCTCCATGGCCTGTCCTGCATTTCTGGTTTTTACACTTTTTGCAGCATGGCCCTTTTGACCGATGGCAAGCGAGACTTCTTTGTAGTGCTGATTTGCACTTCCAGCTTGCTTGGTTGGCCAAAAAGGGCGTATGCGTTTTTTCCTGAATATATTCAGGAAAAAACGCATACGCCCTTTTTAGCCAAGGGCATCATTGTCAACGTTTTGCCGCTTTTCCTGTGCTTTAAAGGCGAGTCGAATCTACCTCCTGAAATCTGTTTCCTGCAATTCTGCCTTGCTTTCACATCCTCTTCGTTGCCTTCCCTCAATATATTTGTGGACGAGAGTTAACATTTATAACTCTGCAGGTTTGTGTATTGCAGTGCCCCTGAGCTCCATTTGTCAACTCGCCTTTTTGGGAGCTGGCCGCAAAAGCGCAGGATTGCTTCAGGCCCTATTCTGGTTCTGGGGGGCAGGCTGAGCCTGTGCTTCATTCTTCTTCCTGATGGGGAAATAGAGTGACCTGTGCCTGTCCCAACACCTAGAGCTAGTCTCTCAGTGGTTCCCCCTCTTCCCGTTCATCCTCAGGACAAATTGCAACCTGTACGAAACAGGAGGTTAAAGGTGCTGATTCTCCAAGTAGGGAGATTGTTAGTAAAGCGGCTGGAATGGCGAACCCGAGCACAAGAAGAGGCGAAATGAGGTGCGTTTTAGAAACGTTTCCCGATCACACGGTGTACCATCTTCTGCGTTTCCCATGCACGTTTTCGATGTAGGAAGATGCCCTTGAACCTGGAGATTTGGGACCCATGGGGTGGGTACCACGCGGTATTACTTTAAAGGGTCTGCGTTTGCTCACCCAACCTCACCAATCCTCTCAGCCCCAAGAGTGTCCAGCCTTATGTCTCATCCAGCTGTGGGTCTAGATATGGTCAATCCAGGTTGCATCAGAGTCCCTGAAAGGATTTTGTAAGAATTTCTCTCTCTTTGGCTCTCTTTGTTTTATGGGTTTTTTTTTTCAGTAATTTATTTTTATAATGGGGTTTAGCTGCTTTTCCCTGCTGTGTTTATGCCGCTTTACACCCTCTTGATTCACTTCCAGAGAGATATCAATACACAGGTTTTAAGATTCTTGCTAGTCAGATATATTCTTGTGCGGTGAATAGGGGGTGTTGAGTCCAGTTCACTGAGCAGGGAGTAGGTCTTGTCTGTTACATATTTGGCTTATGGAACGGTATCTGAGCTAACTTCAAACCCTTGTTTTATGCATCACGCCACCTCACCTTTCCCGTTAAGCAGCCAGAGTGTGTCTTCTAAATGTGTGACTCTGTTCTGTTTTGTAATTCAGTTCAAGTGTAACGATTTTGACATGCCCTCTATAAGTGATATCTTAGGATAAGTGTCTTTTTCTGTGTGACTTATTTCACTTAGAATCCTCGTACCTAAATCCACTCATCATGCTGCTACTAGCCTTATGACACTGATTTCATGGCTGAGTGATATTCCATTGTGCCTAAGTACCACAACTTCTTTATCCATTTTTCCCTTTCCTGGGATGTTGAAGGTGTACCGAAGTGGAGGTTCTTGGAAACAGAGCAGCCCTAAACTTTGGGGTGCCTGTGTCTTGTTGCTTTTTAGTTTTCCCAATTTATACGCCCATGAGTGGAAGTGCCCTATGCTCTCTCAGCTGTCTTTATTACATGTTTCAGGACACACCGTACACTTCTCCAGGGTGGCTGTTGGCAATTGACATCCCGCCCATCAGCGTAGCAAGGCTCCCATGTCTCCATGGCCTGTCCTACATTTCTGGTTTTTACAGTTTTTGCAGCATGGCCCTTTTGACCGATGGCAAGCGATACTTCTTTGTAGTGCTGATTTGCACTTCCGGCTTGCTTGGTTGGCCAAAAAGGGCGTATGCGTTTTTTCCTGAATATATTCAGGAAAAAACGCATACGCCCTTTTTGGCCAAGGGCATCATTGTCAACGTTTTGCCGCTTTTCCTGTGCTTTAAAGGCGAGTCGAATCTACCTCCTGAAATCTGTTTCCTGCAATTCTGCCTTGTTTTCACATCCTCTTCGTTGCCTTCCCTCAATATATTTCTGGACGAGAGTCATCATTTATAACTGTGCAGGTTTGTGTATTGCAGTGCCCCTGAGCTCCATTTGTCAACTCGCCTTTTTGGGAGCTGGCCGCAAAAGCGCAGGATTGCTTCAGGCCCTATTCTGGTTCTGAGGGGCAGGCTGAGCCTGTGCTTCATTCTTCTACCTGATGGGGAAATAGAGTGACCTGTGCCTGTCCCAACACCTAGAGCTAGTCTCTCAGTGGTTCCCCCTCTTCCCGTTCATCCTCAGGACAAATTGCAACCTGTACGAAACAGGAGGTTAAAGGTGCTGATTCTCCAAGTAGGGAGATTGTTAGTAAAGCGGCTGGAATGGCGAACCCGAGCACAAGGAGAGGCGAAATGAGGTGCGTTTTAGAAACGTTTCCCGATCACACGGTGTACCATCTTCTGCGTTTCCCATGCACGTTTTCGATGTAGGAAGATGCCCTTGAACCTGGAGATTTGTGACCCATGGGGTGGGTACCACGCGGTATTACTTTAAAGGGTCTGCGTTTGCTCACCCAACCTCACCAATCCTCTCAGCCCCAAGAGTGTCCAGCCTTATGTCTCATCCAGCTGTGGGTCTAGATATGGTCAATCCAGGTTGCATCAGAGTCCCTGAAAGGATTTTGTAAGAATTTCTCTCTCTTTGGCTCTCTTTGTTTTATGGGTTTTTTTTTCAGTAATTTATTTTTATAATGGGGTTTAGCTGCTTTTCCCTGCTGTGTTTATGCCGCTTTACACCCTCTTGATTCACTTCCAGAGAGATATCAATACACAGGTTTTAAGATTCTTGCTAGTCAGATATATTCTTGTGCGGTGAATAGGGGGTGTTGAGTCCAGTTCACTGAGCAGGGAGTAGGTCTTGTCTGTTACATATTTGGCTTATGGAACGGTATCTGAGCTAACTTCAAACCCTTGTTTTATGCATCACGCCACCTCACCTTTCCCGTTAAGCAGCCAGAGTGTGTCTTCTAAATGTGTGACTCTGTTCTGTTTTGTAATTCAGTTCAAGTGTAACGATTTTGACATGCCCTCTATAAGTGATATCTTAGGATAAGTGTCTTTTTCTGTGTGACTTATTTCACTTAGAATCCTCGTACCTAAATCCACTCATCATGCTGCTACTAGCCTTATGACATTGATTTCATGGCTGAGTGATATTCCATTGTGCCTAAGTACCACAACTTCTTTATCCATTTTTCTCTTTCCTGGGATGTTGAAGGTGTACCGAAGTGGAGGTTCTTGAAACAGAGCAGCCCTAAACTTTGGGATTCCTGTGTCTTGTTACTTTTTAGTTTTCCCAATTTATACGCCCATGAGTGGAAGTGCCCTATGCTCTCTCAGCTGTGTTTATTACATGTTTCAGGACACACCGTACACTTCTCCAGGGTGGCTGTTGGCAATTGACATCCCGCCCATCAGCGTAGCAAGGCTCCCATGTCTCCATGGCCTGTCCTGCATTTCTGGTTTTTACACTTTTTGCAGCATGGCCCTTTTGACCGATGGCAAGCGAGACTTCTTTGTAGTGCTGATTTGCACTTCCGGCTTGCTTGGTTGGCCAAAAAGGGCGTATGCGTTTTTTCCTGAATATATTCAGGAAAAAACGCATACGCCCTTTTTGGCCAAGGGCATCATTGTCAACGTTTTGCCGCTTTTCATGTGCTTTAAAGGCGAGTCGAATCTACCTCCTGAAATCTGTTTCCTGCAATTCTGCCTTGCTTTCACATCCTCTTCGTTGCCTTCCCTCAATATATTTGTGGACGAGAGTCATCATTTATAACTCTGCAGGTTTGTGAATTGCAGTGCCCCTGAGCTCCATTTGTCAACTCGCCTTTTTGGGAGCTGGCCGCAAAAGCGCAGGATTGCTTCAGGCCCTATTCTGGTTCCGGGGGGCAGGCTGAGCCTGTGCTTCATTCTTCTTCCTGATGGGGAAATAGAGTGACCTGTGCCTGTCCCAACACCTAGAGCTAGTCTCTCATTGGTTCCCCCTCTTCCCGTTCATCCTCAGGACAAATTGCAACCTGTACGAAACAGGAGGTTAAAGGTGCTGATTCTCCAAGTAGGGAGATTGTTAGTAAAGCGGCTGGAATGGCGAACCCGAGCACAAGGAGAGGCGAAATGAGGTGCGTTTTAGAAACGTTTCCCGATCACACGGTGTACCATCTTCTGCGTTTCCCATGCACGTTTTCGATGTAGGAAGATGCCCTTGAACCTGGAGATTTGGGACCCATGGGGTGGGTAGCACGCGGTATTACTTTAAAGGGTCTGCGTTTGCTCACCCAACCTCACCAATCCTCTCAGCCCCAAGAGTGTCCAGCCTTATGTCTCATCCAGCTGTGGGTCTAGATATGGTCAATCCAGGTTGCATCAGAGCCCCTGAACGGATTTTGTAAGAATTTCTTTCTCTTTGACTGTCTTTGTTTTAGGGGTTTTTTTTAAAGTAATTTATTTTTATAATGGGGTTTAGCTGCTTTTCCCTGCTGTGTTTATGCCGCTTTACACCCTCTTGATTCACTTCCAGAGAGATATCAATACATAGGTTTTAAGATTCTTGCTAATCAGATATATTCTTGTGCGGTGAATAGGGGTGTTAGGTCCAGTTCACTGAGCAGGGAGTAGGTCTTGTCTGTTACATATTTGGCTTATGGAACGGTATCTGAGCTAATTTCAAACCCTTGTGTTATGCATCACCCCACCTCACCTTTCCCGTTAAGCAGCCAGAGTGTGTCTTCTAAATGTGTGACTCTGTTCTGTTTTGTAATTCAGTTCAAGTGTAGCGATTTTGACATGCCCTCTATAAGTGATATCTTAGGATAAGTGTCTGTTTCTGTGTGACTTATTTCACTTAGAATCCTCGTACCTAAATCCACTCATCATGCTGCTACTAGCCTTATGACACTGATTTCATGGCTGAGTGATATTCCATTGTGCCTAAGTACCACAACTTCTTTATCCATGTTTCTCTTTCCTGGGATGTTTAAGGTGTAGCGAAGTGGAGGTTCTTGGAAACAGAGCAGCCCTAAACTTTGGGGTGCCTGTGTCTTGTTGCTTTTTAGTTTTCCCAACTTATACGCCCATGAGTGGAAGTGCCCTATGCTCTCTCAGCTGTGTTTATTACATGTTTCAGGACACACCGTACACTTCTCCAGGGTGGCTGTTGGCAATTGACATCCCGCCCATCAGCGTAGCAAGGCTCCCATGTCTCCATGGCCTGTCCTGCATTTCTGGTTTTTACACTTTTTGCAGCATGGCCCTTTTGACCGATGGCAAGCGAGACTTCTTTGTAGTGCTGATTTGCACTTCCGGCTTGCTTGGTTGGCCAAAAAGGGCGTATGCGTTTTTTCCTGAATATATTCAGGAAAAATCGCATACGCCCTTTTTGGCCAAGGGCATCATTGTCAACGTTTTGCCGCTTTTCCTGTGCTTTAAAGGCGAGTCGAATCTACCTCCTGAAATCTGTTTCCTGCAATTCTGCCTTGCTTTCACATCCTCTTCGTTGCCTTCCCTCAATATATTTGTGGACGAGAGTTATCATTTATAACTCTGCAGGTTTGTGAATTGCAGTGCCCCTGAGCTCCATTTGTCAACTCGCCTTTTTGGGAGCTGGCCGCAAAAGCGCAGGATTGCTTCAGGCACTATTCTGGTTCCGGGGGGCAGGCTGAGCCTGTGCTTCATTCTTCTTCCTGATGGGGAAATAGAGTGACCTGTGCCTGTCCCAACAGCTAGAGCTAGTCTCTCATTGGTTCCCCCTCTTCCCGTTCAACCTCAGGACAAATTGCAACCTGTACGAAACAGGAGGTTAAAGGTGCTGATTCTCCAAGTAGGGAGATTGTTAGTAAAGCGGCTGGAATGGCGAACCCGAGCACAAGGAGAGGCGAAATGAGGTGCGTTTTAGAAACGTTTCCCGATCACACGGTGTACCATCTTCTGCGTTTCCCATGCACGTTTTCGATGTAGGAAGATGCCGTTGAACCTGGAGATTTGGGACCCATGGGGTGGGTAGCACGCGGTATTACTTTAAAGGGTCTGCGTTTGCTCACCCAACCTCACCAATCCTCTCAGCCCCAAGAGTGTCCAGCCTTATGTCTCATCCAGCTGTGGGTCTAGATATGGTCAATCCAGGTTGCATCAGAGCCCCTGAACGGATTTTGTAAGAATTTCTTTCTCTTTGACTGTCTTTGTTTTATGGGTTTTTTTAAAGTAATTTATTTTTATAATGGGGTTTAGCTGCTTTTCCCTGCTGTGTTTATGCCGCTTTACACCCTCTTGATTCACTTCCAGAGAGATATCAATACACAGGTTTTAAGATTCTTGCTAATCAGATATATTCTTCTGGGGTGAATAGGGGTGTTGAGTTCAGTTCACTGAGCAGGGAGTAGGTCTTGTCTGTTACATATTTGGCTTATGGAACGGTATCTGAGCTAATTTCAAACCCTTGTGTTATGCATCACCCCACCTCACCTTTCCCGTTAAGCAGCCAGAGTGTGTCTTCTAAATGTGTGACTCTGTTCTGTTTTGTAATTCAGTTCAAGTGTAGCGATTTTGACATGCCCTCTATAAGTGATATCTTAGGATAAGTGTCTGTTTCTGTGTGACTTATTTCACTTAGAATCTTCGTACCTAAATGCACTCATCATGCTGCTACTAGCCTTATGACACTGATTTCATGGCTGAGTGATATTCCATTGTGCCTAAGTACCACAACTTCTTTATCCATTTTTCTCTTTCCTGGGATGTTGAAGGTGTACCGATGTGGAGGTTCTTGGAAACAGAGCAGCCCTAAACTTTGGGGTGCCTGTGTCTTGTTGCTTTTTAGTTTTCCCAATTTATACGCCCATGAGTGGAAGTGCCCTATGCTCTCTCAGCTGTGTTTATTACATGTTTCAGGACACACCGTACACTTCTCCAGGGTGGCTGTTGGCAATTGACATCCCGCCCATCAGCGTAGCAAGGCTCCCATGTCTCCATGGCCTGTCCTGCATTTCTGGTTTTTACAGTTTTTGCAGCATGGCCCTTTTGACCGATGGCAAGCGAGACTTCTTTGTAGTGCTGATTTGCACTTCTGGCTTGATTGGTTTGCCAAAAAGGGCGTATGCGTTTTTTCCTGAATATATTCAGGAAAAAACGCATACGCCCTTTTTGGCCAAGGGCATCATTGTCAACGTTTTGCCGCTTTTCATGTGCTTTAAAGGCGAGTGGAATCTACCTCCTGTAATCTGTTTCCTGCAATTCTGCCTTGCTTTCACATCCTCTTCGTTGCCTTCCCTCAATATATTTGTGGACGAGAGTTAACATTTATAACTCTGCAGGTTTGTGTATTGCAGTGCCCCTGAGCTCCATTTGTCAACTCGCCTTTTTGGGAGCTGGCCGCAAAAGCGCAGGATTGCTTCAGGCCCTATTCTGGTTCTGGGGGGCAGGCTGAGCCTGTGCTTCATTCTTCTTCCTGATGGGGAAATAGAGTGACCTGTGCCTGTCCCAACACCTAGAGCTAGTCTCTCAGTGGTTCCCCCTCTTCCCGTTCATCCTCAGGACAAATTGCAACCTGTACGAAACAGGAGGTTAAAGGTGCTGATTCTCCAAGTAGGGAGATTGTTAGTAAAGCGGCTGGAATGGCGAACCCGAGCACAAGAAGAGGCGAAATGAGGTGCGTTTTAGAAACGTTTCCCGATCACACGGTGTACCATCTTCTGCGTTTCCCATGCACGTTTTCGATGTAGGAAGATGCCCTTGAACCTGGAGATTTGGGACCCATGGGGTGGGTAGCACGCGGTATTACTTTAAAGGGTCTGCGTTTGCTCACCCAACCTCACCAATCCTCTCAGCCCCAAGAGTGTCCAGCCTTATGTCTCATCCAGCTGTGGGTCTAGATATGGTCAATCCAGGTTGCATCAGAGTCCCTGAAAGGATTTTGTAAGAATTTCTCTCTCTTTGGCTCTCTTTGTTTTATGGGTTTTTTTTTCAGTAATTTATTTTTATAATGGGGTTTAGCTGCTTTTCCCTGCTGTGTTTATGCCGCTTTACACCCTCTTGATTCACTTCCAGAGAGATATCAATACACAGGTTTTAAGATTCTTGCTAGTCAGATATATTCTTGTGCGGTGAATAGGGGGTGTTGAGTCCAGTTCACTGAGCAGGGAGTAGGTCTTGTCTGTTACATATTTGGCTTATGGAACGGTATCTGAGCTAACTTCAAACCCTTGTTTTATGCATCACGCCACCTCACCTTTCCCGTTAAGCAGCCAGAGTGTGTCTTCTAAATGTGTGACTCTGTTCTGTTTTGTAATTCAGTTCAAGTGTAACGATTTTGACATGCCCTCTATAAGTGATATCTTAGGATAAGTGTCTTTTTCTGTGTGACTTATTTCACTTAGAATCCTCGTACCTAAATCCACTCATCATGCTGCTACTAGCCTTATGACACTGATTTCATGGCTGAGTGATATTCCATTGTGCCTAAGTACCACAACTTCTTTATCCATTTTTCCCTTTCCTGGGATGTTGAAGGTGTACCGAAGTGGAGGTTCTTGGAAACAGAGCAGCCCTAAACTTTGGGGTGCCTGTGTCTTGTTGCTTTTTAGTTTTCCCAATTTATACGCCCATGAGTGGAAGTGCCCTATGCTCTCTCAGCTGTCTTTATTACATGTTTCAGGACACACCGTACACTTCTCCAGGGTGGCTGTTGGCAATTGACATCCCGCCCATCAGCGTAGCAAGGCTCCCATGTCTCCATGGCCTGTCCTACATTTCTGGTTTTTACAGTTTTTGCAGCATGGCCCTTTTGACCGATGGCAAGCGATACTTCTTTGTAGTGCTGATTTGCACTTCCGGCTTGCTTGGTTGGCCAAAAAGGGCGTATGCGTTTTTTCCTGAATATATTCAGGAAAAAACGCATACGCCCTTTTTGGCCAAGGGCATCATTGTCAACGTTTTGCCGCTTTTCATGTGCTTTAAAGGCGAGTCGAATCTACCTCCTGAAATCTATTTCCTGCAATTCTGCCTTGTTTTCACATCCTCTTCGTTGCCTTCCCTCAATATATTTCTGGACGAGAGTCATCATTTATAACTCTGCAGGTTTGTGTATTGCAGTGCCCCTGAGCTCCATTTGTCAACTCGCCTTTTTGGGAGCTGGCCGCAAAAGCGCAGGATTGCTTCAGGCCCTATTCTGGTTCTGAGGGGCAGGCTGAGCCTGTGCTTCATTCTTCTACCTGATGGGGAAATAGAGTGACCTGTGCCTGTCCCAACACCTAGAGCTAGTCTCTCAGTGGTTCCCCCTCTTCCCGTTCATCCTAAGGACAAATTGCAACCTGTACGAAACAGGAGGTTAAAGGTGCTGATTCTCCAAGTAGGGAGATTGTTAGTAAAGCGGCTGGAATGGCGAACCCGAGCACAAGAAGAGGCGAAATGAGGTGCGTTTTAGAAACGTTTCCCGATCACACGGTGTACCATCTTCTGCGTTTCCCATGCACGTTTTCGATGTAGGAAGATGCCCTTGAACCTGGAGATTTGGGACCCATGGGGTGGGTACCACGCGGTATTACTTTAAAGGGTCTGCGTTTGCTCACCCAACCTCACCAATCCTCTCAGCCCCAAGAGTGTCCAGCCTTATGTCTCATCCAGCTGTGGGTCTAGATATGGTCAATCCAGGTTGCATCAGAGTCCCTGAAAGGATTTTGTAAGAATTTCTCTCTCTTTGGCTCTCTTTGTTTTATGGGTTTTTTTTTCAGTAATTTATTTTTATAATGGGGTTTAGCTGCTTTTCCCTGCTGTGTTTATGCCGCTTTACACCCTCTTGATTCACTTCCAGAGAGATATCAATACACAGGTTTTAAGATTCTTGCTAGTCAGATATATTCTTGTGCGGTGAATAGGGGGTGTTGAGTCCAGTTCACTGAGCAGGGAGTAGGTCTTGTCTGTTACATATTTGGCTTATGGAACGGTATCTGAGCTAACTTCAAACCCTTGTTTTATGCATCACGCCACCTCACCTTTCCCGTTAAGCAGCCAGAGTGTGTCTTCTAAATGTGTGACTCTGTTCTGTTTTGTAATTCAGTTCAAGTGTAACGATTTTGACATGCCCTCTATAAGTGATATCTTAGGATAAGTGTCTTTTTCTGTGTGACTTATTTCACTTAGAATCCTCGTACCTAAATCCACTCATCATGCTGCTACTAGCCTTATGACACTGATTTCATGGCTGAGTGATATTCCATTGTGCCTAAGTACCACAACTTCTTTATCCATTTTTCTCTTTCCTGGGATGTTTAAGGTGTACCGAAGTGGAGGTTCTTGGAAACAGAGCAGCCCTAAACTTTGGGATGCCTGTGTCTTGTTACTTTTTAGTTTTCCCAATTTATACGCCCATGAGTGGAAGTGCCCTATGCTCTCTCAGCTGTGTTTATTACATGTTTCAGGACACACCGTACACTTCTCCAGGGTGGCTGTTGGCAATTGACATCCCGCCCATCAGCGTAGTAAGTCTCCCATGTCTCCATGGCCTGTCCTGCATTTCTGGTTTTTACACTTTTTGCAGCATGGCCCTTTTGACCGATGGCAAGCGAGACTTCTTCGTAGTGCTGATTTGCACTTCCGGCTTGCTTGGTTGGCCAAAAAGGGCGTATGCGTTTTTTCCTGAATATATTCAGGAAAAAACGCATACGCCCTTTTTGGCCAAGGGCATCATTGTCAACGTTTTGCCGCTTTTCATGTGCTTTAAAGGCGAGTCGAATCTACCTCCTGAAATCTGTTTCCTGCAATTCTGCCTTGCTTTCACATCCTCTTCGTTGCCTTCCCTCAATATATTTGTGGACGAGAGTCATCATTTATAACTCTGCAGGTTTGTGAATTGCAGTGCCCCTGAGCTCCATTTGTCAACTCGCCTTTTTGGGAGCTGGCCGCAAAAGCGCAGGATTGCTTCAGGCCCTATTCTGGTTCCGGGGGGCAGGCTGAGCCTGTGCTTCATTCTTCTTCCTGATGGGGAAATAGAGTGACCTGTGCCTGTCCCAACACCTAGATCTAGTCTCTCATTGGTTCCCTCTCTTCCCGTTCATCCTCAGGACAAATTGCAACCTGTACGAAACAGGAGGTTAAAGGTGCTGATTCTCCAAGTAGGGAGATTGTTAGTAAAGCGGCTGGAATGGCGAACCCGAGCACAAGGAGAGGCGAAATGAGGTGCGTTTTAGAAACGTTTCCCGATCACACGGTGTACCATCTTCTGCGTTTCCCATGCACGTTTTCGATGTAGGAAGATGCCCTTGAACCTGGAGATTTGGGACCCATGGGGTGGGTACCACGCGGTATTACTTTAAAGGGTCTGCGTTTGCTCACCCAACCTCACCAATCCTCTCAGCCCCAAGAGTGTCCAGCCTTATGTCTCATCCAGCTGTGGGTCTAGATATGGTCAATCCAGGTTGCATCAGAGCCCCTGAACGGATTTTGTAAGAATTTCTTTCTCTTTGACTGTCTTTGTTTTATGGGTTTTTTTAAAGTAATTTATTTTTATAATGGGGTTTAGCTGCTTTTCCCTGCTGTGTTTATGCCGCTTTACACCCTCTTGATTCACTTCCAGAGAGATATCAATACATAGGTTTTAAGATTCTTGCTAATCAGATATATTCTTGTGCGGTGAATAGGGGTGTTGAGTCCAGTTCACTGAGCAGGGAGTAGGTCTTGTCTGTTACATATTTGGCTTATGGAACGGTATCTGAGCTAATTTCAAACCCTTGTGTTATGCATCACCCCACCTCACCTTTCCCGTTAAGCAGCCAGAGTGTGTCTTCTAAATGTGTGACTCTGTTCTGTTTTGTAATTCAGTTCAAGTGTAGCGATTTTGACATGCCCTCTATAAGTGATATCTTAGGATAAGTGTCTGTTTCTGTGTGACTTATTTCACTTAGAATCCTCGTACCTAAATCCACTCATCATGCTGCTACTAGCCTTATGACACTGATTTCATGGCTGAGTGATATTCCATTGTGCCTAAGTACCACAACTTCTTTATCCATGTTTCTCTTTCCTGGGATGTTTAAGGTGTAGCGAAGTGGAGGTTCTTGGAAACAGAGCAGCCCTAAACTTTGGGATGCCTGTGTCTTGTTGCTTTTTAGTTTTCCCAATTTATACGCCCATGAGTGGAAGTGCCCTATGCTCTCTCAGCTGTGTTTATTACATGTTTCAGGACACACCGTACACTTCTCCAGGGTGGCTGTTGGCAATTGACATCCCGCCCATCAGCGTAGCAAGGCTCCCATGTCTCCATGGCCTGTCCTGCATTTCTGGTTTTTACACTTTTTGCAGCATGGCCCTTTTGACCGATGGCAAGCGAGACTTCTTTGTAGTGCTGATTTGCACTTCCGGCTTGCTTGGTTGGCCAAAAAGGGCGTATGCGTTTTTCCTGAATATATTCAGGAAAAAACGCATACGCCCTTTTTGGCCAAGGGCATCATTGTCAACGTTTTGCCGCTTTTCATGTGCTTTAAAGGCGAGTCGAATCTACCTCCTGAAATCTGGTTCCTGCAATTCTGCCTTGCTTTCAAATCCTCTTCGTTGCCGTCCCT
This sequence comes from Eubalaena glacialis, assembly GCF_028564815.1. Classification (NCBI taxonomy): domain Eukaryota; kingdom Metazoa; phylum Chordata; class Mammalia; order Artiodactyla; family Balaenidae; genus Eubalaena; species Eubalaena glacialis. Next base: position 128,346,882 of record NC_083716.1, read on the forward strand.
CAATATATTTGTGGACGAGAGTTATCATTTATAACTCTGTAGGTTTGTGAATTGCAGTGCCCCTGAGCTCCATTTGTCAACTCGCCTTTTTGGGAGCTGGCCGCAAAAGCGCAGGATTGCTTCAGGCCCTATTCTGGTTCCGGGGGGCAGGCTGAGCCTGTGCTTCATTCTTCTTCCTGATGGGGAAATAGAGTGACCTGTGCCTGTTCCCAACACCTAGAGCTAGTCTCTCATTGTTTCCCCCTCTTCCCGTTCAACCTCAGGACAAATTGCAACCTGTACGAAACAGGAGGTTAAAGGTGCTGATTCTCCAAGTAGGGAGATTGTTAGTAAAGCGGCTGGAATGGCGAACCCGAGCACAAGAAGAGGCGAAATGAGGTGCGTTTTAGAAATGTTTCCCGATCACACGGTGTACCATCTTCTGCGTTTCCCATGCACGTTTTCGATGTAGGAAGATGCCCTTGAACCTGGAGATTTGGGACCCATGGGGTGGGTACCACGCGGTATTACTTTAAAGGGTCTGCGTTTGCTCACCCAACCTCACCAATCCTCTCAGCCCCAAGAGTGTCCAGCCTTATGTCTCATCCAGCTGTGGGTCTAGATATGGTCAATCCAGGTTGCATCAGAGTCCCTGAAAGGATTTTGTAAGAATTTCTCTCTCTTTGGCTCTCTTTGTTTTATGGGTTTTTTTTTCAGTAATTTATTTTTATAATGGGGTTTAGCTGCTTTTCCCTGCTGTGTTTATGCCGCTTTACACCCTCTTGATTCACTTCCAGAGAGATATCAATACACAGGTTTTAAGATTCTTGCTAGTCAGATATATTCTTGTGCGGTGAATAGGGGGTGTTGAGTCCAGTTCACTGAGCAGGGAGTAGGTCTTGTCTGTTACATATTTGGCTTATGGAACGGTATCTGAGCTAACTTCAAACCCTTGTTTTATGCATCACGCCACCTCACCTTTCCCGTTAAGCAGCCAGAGTGTGTCTTCTAAATGTGTGACTCTGTTCTGTTTTGTAATTCAGTTCAAGTGTAACGATTTTGACATGCCCTCTATAAGTGATATCTTAGGATAAGTGTCTTTTTCTGTGTGACTTATTTCACTTAGAATCCTCGTACCTAAATCCACTCATCATGCTGCTACTAGCCTTATGACACTGATTTCATGGCTGAGTGATATTCCATTGTGCCTAAGTACCACAACTTCTTTATCCATGTTTCTCTTTCCTGGGATGTTTAAGGTGTAGCGAAGTGGAGGTTCTTGGAAACAGAGCAGCCCTAAACTTTGGGATGCCTGTGTCTTGTTACTTTTTAGTTTTCCCAATTTATACGCCCATGAGTGGAAGTGCCCTATGCTCTCTCAGCTGTGTTTATTACATGTTTCAGGACACACCGTACACTTCTCCAGGGTGGCTGTTGGCAATTGACATCCCGCCCATCAGCGTAGTAAGTCTCCCATGTCTCCATGGCCTGTCCTGCATTTCTGGTTTTTACACTTTTTGCAGCATGGCCCTTTTGACCGATGGCAAGCGAGACTTCTTCGTAGTGCTGATTTGCACTTCCGGCTTGCTTGGTTGGCCAAAAAGGGCGTATGCGTTTTTTCCTGAATATATTCAGGAAAAAACGCATACGCCCTTTTTGGCCAAGGGCATCATTGTCAACGTTTTGCCGCTTTTCATGTGCTTTAAAGGCGAGTCGAATCTACCTCCTGAAATCTGTTTCCTGCAATTCTGCCTTGCTTTCACATCCTCTTCGTTGCCTTCCCTCAATATATTTGTGGACGAGAGTCATCATTTATAACTGTGCAGGTTTGTGAATTGCAGTGCCCCTGAGCTCCATTTGTCAACTCGCCTTTTTGGGAGCTGGCCGCAAAAGCGCAGGATTGCTTCAGGCCCTATTCTGGTTCCGGGGGGCAGGCTGAGCCTGTGCTTCATTCTTCTTCCTGATGGGGAAATAGAGTGACCTGTGCCTGTCCCAACACCTAGATCTAGTCTCTCATTGGTTCCCTCTCTTCCCGTTCATCCTCAGGACAAATTGCAACCTGTACGAAACAGGAGGTTAAAGGTGCTGATTCTCCAAGTAGGGAGATTGTTAGTAAAGCGGCTGGAATGGCGAACCCGAGCACAAGGAGAGGCGAAATGAGGTGCGTTTTAGAAACGTTTCCCGATCACACGGTGTACCATCTTCTGCGTTTCCCATGCACGTTTTCGATGTAGGAAGATGCCCTTGAACCTGGAGATTTGGGACCCATGGGGTGGGTAGCACGCGGTATTACTTTAAAGGGTCTGCGTTTGCTCACCCAACCTCACCAATCCTCTCAGCCCCAAGAGTGTCCAGCCTTATGTCTCATCCAGCTGTGGGTCTAGATATGGTCAATCCAGGTTGCATCAGAGACCCTGAACGGATTTTGTAAGAATTTCTTTCTCTTTGACTGTCTTTGTTTTATGGGTTTTTTTAAAGTCATTTATTTTTATAATGGGGTTTAGCTGCTTTTCCCTGCTGTGTTTATGCCGCTTTACACCCTCTTGATTCACTTCCAGAGAGATATCAATACATAGGTTTTAAGATTCTTGCTAATCAGATATATTCTTGTGCGGTGAATAGGGGTGTTGAGTCCAGTTCACTGAGCAGGGAGTAGGTCTTGTCTGTTACATATTTGGCTTATGGAACGGTATCTGAGCTAATTTCAAACCCTTGTGTTATGCATCACCCCACCTCACCTTTCCCGTTAAGCAGCCAGAGTGTGTCTTCTAAATGTGTGACTCTGTTCTGTTTTGTAATTCAGTTCAAGTGTAGCGATTTTGACATGCCCTCTATAAGTGATATCTTAGGATAAGTGTCTGTTTCTGTGTGACTTATTTCACTTAGAATCCTCGTACCTAAATCCACTCATCATGCTGCTACTAGCCTTATGACACTGATTTCATGGCTGAGTGATATTCCATTGTGCCTAAGTACCACAACATCTTTATCCATGTTTCTCTTTCCTGGGATGTTTAAGGTGTAGCGAAGTGGAGGTTCTTGGAAACAGAGCAGCCCTAAACTTTGGGGTGCCTGTGTCTTGTTGCTTTTTAGTTTTCCCAACTTATACGCCCATGAGTGGAAGTGCCCTATGCTCTCTCAGCTGTGTTTATTACATGTTTCAGGACACACCGTACACTTCTCCAGGGTGGCTGTTGGCAATTGACATCCCGCCCATCAGCGTAGCAAGGCTCCCATGTCTCCATGGCCTGTCCTGCATTTCTGGTTTTTACACTTTTTGCAGCATGGCCCTTTTGACCGATGGCAAGCGAGACTTCTTTGTAGTGCTGATTTGCACTTCCGGCTTGCTTGGTTGGCCAAAAAGGGCGTATGCGTTTTTTCCTGAATATATTCAGGAAAAATCGCATACGCCCTTTTTGGCCAAGGGCATCATTGTCAACGTTTTGCCGCTTTTCCTGTGCTTTAAAGGCGAGTCGAATCTACCTCCTGAAATCTGTTTCCTGCAATTCTGCCTTGCTTTCACATCCTCTTCGTTGCCTTCCCTCAATATATTTGTGGACGAGAGTCATCATTTATAACTCTGCAGGTTTGTGAATTGCAGTGCCCCTGAGCTCCATTTGTCAACTCGCCTTTTTGGGAGCTGGCCGCAAAAGCGCAGGATTGCTTCAGGCCCTATTCTGGTTCCGGGGGGCAGGCTGAGCCTGTGCTTCATTCTTCTTCCTGATGGGGAAATAGAGTGACCTGTGCCTGTCCCAACACCTAGAGCTAGTCTCTCATTGGTTCCCCCTTTCCCGTTCATCCTCAGGACAAATTGCAACCTGTACGAAACAGGAGGTTCAAGGTGCTGATTCTCCAAGTAGGGAGATTGTTAGTAAAGCGGCTGGAATGGCGAACCCGAGCACAAGGAGAGGCGAAATGAGGTGCGTTTTAGAAACGTTTCCCGATCACACGGTGTACCATCTTCTGCGTTTCCCATGCACGTTTTCGATGTAGGAAGATGCCCTTGAACCTGGAGATTTGGGACCCATGGGGTGGGTACCACGCGGTATTACTTTAAAGGGTCTGCGTTTGCTCACCCAACCTCACCAATCCTCTCAGCCCCAAGAGTGTCCAGCCTTATGTCTCATCCAGCTGTGGGTCTAGATATGGTCAATCCAGGTTGCATCAGAGTCCCTGAAAGGATTTTGTAAGAATTTCTCTCTCTTTGGCTCTCTTTGTTTTATGGGTTTTTTTTTCAGTAATATATTTTTATAATGGGGTTTAGCTGCTTTTCCCTGCTGTGTTTATGCCGCTTTACACCCTCTTGATTCACTTCCAGAGAGATATCAATACACAGGTTTTAAGATTCTTGCTAGTCAGATATATTCTTGTGCGGTGAATAGGGGGTGTTGAGTCCAGTTCACTGAGCAGGGAGTAGGTCTTGTCTGTTACATATTTGGCTTATGGAACGGTATCTGAGCTAACTTCAAACCCTTGTTTTATGCATCACGCCACCTCACCTTTCCCGTTAAGCAGCCAGAGTGTGTCTTCTAAATGTGTGACTCTGTTCTGTTTTGTAATTCAGTTCAAGTGTAACGATTTTGACATGCCCTCTATAAGTGATATCTTAGGATAAGTGTCTTTTTCTGTGTGACTTATTTCACTTAGAATCCTCGTACCTAAATCCACTCATCATGCTGCTAGTAGCCTTATGACATTGATTTCATGGCTGAGTGATATTCCATTGTGCCTAAGTACCACAACTTCTTTATCCATTTTTCGCTTTCCTGGGATGTTGAAGGTGTACCGAAGTGGAGGTTCTTGAAACAGAGCAGCCCTAAACTTTGGGATTCCTGTGTCTTGTTACTTTTTAGTTTTCCCAATTTATACGCCCATGAGTGGAAGTGCCCTATGCTCTCTCAGCTGTGTTTATTACATGTTTCAGGACACACCGTACACTGCTCCAGGGTGGCTGTTGGCAATTGACATCCCGCCCATCAGCGTAGCAAGGCTCCCATGTCTCCATGGCCTGTCCTGCATTTCTGGTTTTTACACTTTTTGCAGCATGGCCCTTTTGACCGATGGCAAGCGAGACTTCTTTGTAGTGCTGATTTGCACTTCCGGCTTGCTTGGTTGGCCAAAAAGGGCGTATGCGTTTTTTCCTGAATATATTCAGGAAAAAACGCATACGCCCTTTTTGGCCAAGGGCATCATTGTCAACGTTTTGCCGCTTTTCATGTGCTTTAAAGGCGAGTCGAATCTACCTCCTGAAATCTGTTTCCTGCAATTCTGCCTTGCTTTCACATCCTCTTCGTTGCCTTCCCTCAATATATTTGTGGACGAGAGTTATCATTTATAACTCTGCAGGTTTGTGAATTGCAGTGCCCCTGAGCTCCATTTGTCAACTCGCCTTTTTGGGAGCTGGCCGCAAAAGCGCAGGATTGCTTCAGGCCCTATTCTGGTTCCGGGGGGCAGGCTGAGCCTGTGCTTCATTCTTCTTCCTGATGGGGAAATAGAGTGACCTGTGCCTGTCCCAACACCTAGAGCTAGTCTCTCATTGGTTCCCCCTCTTCCCGTTCATCCTCAGGACAAATTGCAACCTGTACGAAACAGGAGGTTAAAGGTGCTGATTCTCCAAGTAGGGAGATTGTTAGTAAAGCGGCTGGAATGGCGAACCCGAGCACAAGGAGAGGCGAAATGAGGTGCGTTTTAGAAACGTTTCCCGATCACACGGTGTACCATCTTCTGCGTTTCCCATGCAGGTTTTCGATGTAGGAAGATGCCGTTGAACCTGGAGATTTGGGACCCATGGGGTGGGTAGCACGCGGTATTACTTTAAAGGGTCTGCGTTTGCTCACCCAACCTCACCAATCCTCTCAGCCCCAAGAGTGTCCAGCCTTATGTCTCATCCAGCTGTGGGTCTAGATATGGTCAATCCAGGTTGCATCAGAGCCCCTGAACGGATTTTGTAAGAATTTCTTTCTCTTTGACTGTCTTTGTTTTATGGGTTTTTTTAAAGTAATTTATTTTTATAATGGGGTTTAGCTGCTTTTCCCTGCTGTGTTTATGCCGCTTTACACCCTCTTGATTCACTTCCAGAGAGATATCAATACATAGGTTTTAAGATTCTTGCTAATCAGATATATTCTTGTGCGGTGAATAGGGGTGTTAGGTCCAGTTCACTGAGCAGGGAGTAGGTCTTGTCTGTTACATATTTGGCTTATGGAACGGTATCTGAGCTAATTTCAAACCCTTGTGTTATGCATCACCCCACCTCACCTTTCCCGTTAAGCAGCCAGAGTGTGTCTTCTAAATGTGTGACTCTGTTCTGTTTTGTAATTCAGTTCAAGTGTAGCGATTTTGACATGCCCTCTATAAGTGATATCTTAGGATAAGTGTCTGTTTCTGTGTGACTTATTTCACTTAGAATCCTCGTACCTAAATCCACTCATCATGCTGCTAGTAGCCTTATGACACTGATTTCATGGCTGAGTGATATTCCATTGTGCCTAAGTACCACAACTTCTTTATCCATTTTTCTCTTTCCTGGGATGTTGAAGGTGTTCCGATGTGGAGGTTCTTGGAAACAGAGCAGCCCTAAACTTTGGGGTGCCTGTGTCTTGTTGCTTTTTAGTTTTCCCAATTTATACGCCCATGAGTGGAAGTGCCCTATGCTCTCTCAGCTGTGTTTATTACATGTTTCAGGACACACCGTACACTGCTCCAGGGTGGCTGTTGGCAATTGACATCCCGCCCATCAGCGTAGCAAGGCTCCCATGTCTCCATGGCCTGTCCTGCATTTCTGGTTTTTACACTTTTTGCAGCATGGCCCTTTTGACCGATGGCAAGCGAGACTTCTTTGTAGTGCTGATTTGCACTTCTGGCTTGATTGGTTTGCCAAAAAGGGCGTATGCGTTTTTTCCTGAATATATTCAGGAAAAAACGCATACGCCCTTTTTGGCCAAGGGCATCATTGTCAACGTTTTGCCGCTTTTCATGTGCTTTAAAGGCGAGTGGAATCTACCTCCTGTAATCTGTTTCCTGCAATTCTGCCTTGCTTTCACATCCTCTTCGTTACCTTCCCTCAATATATTTGTGGACGAGAGTTATCATTTATAACTCTGCAGGTTTGTGAATTGCAGTGCCCCTGAGCTCCATTTGTCAACTCGCCTTTTTGGGAGCTGGCCGCAAAAGCGCAGGATTGCTTCAGGCACTATTCTGGTTCCGGGGGGCAGGCTGAGCCTGTGCTTCATTCTTCTTCCTGATGGGGAAATAGAGTGACCTGTGCCTGTCCCAACAGCTAGAGCTAGTCTCTCATTGGTTCCCCCTCTTCCCGTTCAACCTCAGGACAAATTGCAACCTGTACGAAACAGGAGGTTAAAGGTGCTGATTCTCCAAGTAGGGAGATTGTTAGTAAAGCGGCTGGAATGGCGAACCCGAGCACAAGGAGAGGCGAAATGAGGTGCGTTTTAGAAACGTTTCCCGATCACACGGTGTACCATCTTCTGCGTTTCCCATGCACGTTTTCGATGTAGGAAGATGCCCTTGAACCTGGAGATTTGGGACCCATGGGGTGGGTACCACGCGGTATTACTTTAAAGGGTCTGCGTTTGCTCACCCAACCTCACCAATCCTCTCAGCCCCAAGAGTGTCCAGCCTTATGTCTCATCCAGCTGTGGGACTAGATATGGTCAATCCAGGTTGCATCAGAGCCCCTGAACGGATTTTGTAAGAATTTCTTTCTCTTTGACTGTCTTTGTTTTATGGGTTTTTTTAAAGTAATTTATTTTTATAATGGGGTTTAGCTGCTTTTCCCTGCTGTGTTTATGCCGCTTTACACCCTCTTGATTCACTTCCAGAGAGATATCAATACACAGGTTTTAAGATTCTTGCTAATCAGATATATTCTTCTGGGGTGAATAGGGGTGTTGAGTTCAGTTCACTGAGCAGGGAGTAGGTCTTGTCTGTTACATATTTGGCTTATGGAACGGTATCTGAGCTAATTTCAAACCCTTGTGTTATGCATCACCCCACCTCACCTTTCCCGTTAAGCAGCCAGAGTGTGTCTTCTAAATGTGTGACTCTGTTCTGTTTTGTAATTCAGTTCAAGTGTAGCGATTTTGACATGCCCTCTATAAGTGATATCTTAGGATAAGTGTCTGTTTCTGTGTGACTTATTTCACTTAGAATCCTCGTACCTAAATCCACTCATCATGCTGCTACTAGCCTTATGACACTGATTTCATGGCTGAGTGATATTCCATTGTGCCTAAGTACCACAACTTCTTTATCCATTTTTCTCTTTCCTGGGATGTTGAAGGTGTACCGATGTGGAGGTTCTTGGAAACAGAGCAGCCGTAAACTTTGGGGTGCCTGTGTCTTGTTGCTTTTTAGTTTTCCCAATTTATACGCCCATGAGTGGAAGTGCCCTATGCTCTCTCAGCTGTGTTTATTACATGTTTCAGGACACACCGTACACTTCTCCAGGGTGGCTGTTGGCAATTGACATCCCGCCCATCAGCGTAGCAAGGCTCCCATGTCTCCATGGCCTGTCCTGCATTTCTGGTTTTTACAGTTCTTGCAGCATGGCCCTTTTGACCGATGGCAAGCGAGACTTCTTTGTAGTGCTGATTTGCACTTCCGGCTTGCTTGGTTGGCCAAAAAGGGCGTATGCGTTTTTTCCTGAATATATTCAGGAAAAAACGCATACGCCCTTTTTGGCCAAGGGCATCATTGTCAACGTTTTGCCGCTTTTCATGTGCTTTAAAGGCGAGTGGAATCTACCTCCTGTAATCTGTTTCCTGCAATTCTGCCTTGCTTTCACATCCTCTTCGTTGCCTTCCCTCAATATATTTCTGGACGAGAGTTATCATTTATAACTCTGTAGGTTTGTGAATTGCAGTGCCCCTGAGCTCCATTTGTCAACTCGCCTTTTTGGGAGCTGGCCGCAAAAGCGCAGGATTGCTTCAGGCCCTATTCTGGTTCCGGGGGGCAGGCTGAGCCTGTGCTTCATTCTTCGTCCTGATGGGGAAATAGAGTGACCTGTGCCTGTCCCAACACCTAGAGCTAGTCTCTCATTGGTTCCCCCTCTTCCCGTTCAACCTCAGGACAAATTGCAACCTGTACGAAACAGGAGGTTAAAGGTGCTGATTCTCCAAGTAGGGAGATTGTTAGTAAAGCGGCTGGAATGGCGAACCCGAGCACAAGGAGAGGCGAAATGAGGTGCGTTTTAGAAACGTTTCCCGATCACACGGTGTACCATCTTCTGCGTTTCCCATGCACGTTTTCGATGTAGGAAGATGCCCTTGAACCTGGAGATTTGGGACCCATGGGGTGGGTAGCACGCGGTATTACTTTAAAGGGTCTGCGTTTGCTCACCCAACCTCACCAATCCTCTCAGCCCCAAGAGTGTCCAGCCTTATGTCTCATCCAGCTGTGGGTCTAGATATGGTCAATCCAGGTTGCATCAGAGCCCCTGAACGGATTTTGTAAGAATTTCTTTCTCTTTGACTGTCTTTGTTTTATGGGTTTTTTTAAAGTAATTTATTTTTATAATGGGGTTTAGCTGCTTTTCCCTGCTGTGTTTATGCCGCTTTACACCCTCTTGATTCACTTCCAGAGAGATATCAATACACAGGTTTTAAGATTCTTGCTAATCAGATATATTCTTCTGGGGTGAATAGGGGTGTTGAGTTCAGTTCACTGAGCAGGGAGTAGGTCTTGTCTGTTACATATTTGGCTTATGGAACGGTATCTGAGCTAATTTCAAACCCTTGTGTTATGCATCACCCCACCTCACCTTTCCCGTTAAGCAGCCAGAGTGTGTCTTCTAAATGTGTGACTCTGTTCTGTTTTGTAATTCAGTTCAAGTGTAGCGATTTTGACATGCCCTCTATAAGTGATATCTTAGGATAAGTGTCTGTTTCTGTGTGACTTATTTCACTTAGAATCCTCGTACCTAAATCCACTCATCATGCTGCTACTAGCCTTATGACACTGATTTCATGGCTGAGTGATATTCCATTGTGCCTAAGTACCACAACTTCTTTATCCATTTTTCTCTTTCCTGGGATGTTGAAGGTGTACCGATGTGGAGGTTCTTGGAAACAGAGCAGCCCTAAACTTTGGGGTGCCTGTGTCTTGTTGCTTTTTAGTTTTCCCAATTTATACGCCCATGAGTGGAAGTGCCCTATGCTCTCTCAGCTGTGTTTATTACATGTTTCAGGACACACCGTACACTGCTCCAGGGTGGCTGTTGGCAATTGACATCCCGCCCATCAGCGTAGCAAGGCTCCCATGTCTCCATGGCCTGTCCTGCATTTCTGGTTTTTACAGTTTTTGCAGCATGGCCCTTTTGACCGATGGCAAGCGAGACTTCTTTGTAGTGCTGATTTGCACTTCTGGCTTGATTGGTTTGCCAAAAAGGGCGTATGCGTTTTTTCCTGAATATATTCAGGAAAAAACGCATACGCCCTTTTTGGCCAAGGGCATCATTGTCAACGTTTTGCCGCTTTTCATGTGCTTTAAAGGCGAGTGGAATCTACCTCCTGTAATCTGTTTCCTGCAATTCTGCCTTGCTTTCACATCCTCTTCGTTACCTTCCCTCAATATATTTGTGGACGAGAGTTATCATTTATAACTCTGCAGGTTTGTGAATTGCAGTGCCCCTGAGCTCCATTTGTCAACTCGCCTTTTTGGGAGCTGGCCGCAAAAGCGCAGGATTGCTTCAGGCCCTATTCTGGTTCCGGGGGGCAGGCTGAGCCTGTGCTTCATTCTTCTTCCTGATGGGGAAATAGAGTGACCTGTGCCTGTCCCAACAGCTAGAGCTAGTCTCTCATTGGTTCCCCCTCTTCCCGTTCAACCTCAGGACAAATTGCAACCTGTACGAAACAGGAGGTTAAAGGTGCTGATTCTCCAAGTAGGGAGATTGTTAGTAAAGCGGCTGGAATGGCGAACCCGAGCACAAGGAGAGGCGAAATGAGGTGCGTTTTAGAAACGTTTCCCGATCACACGGTGTACCATCTTCTGCGTTTCCCATGCACGTTTTCGATGTAGGAAGATGCCCTTGAACCTGGAGATTTGGGACCCATGGGGTGGGTACCACGCGGTATTACTTTAAAGGGTCTGCGTTTGCTCACCCAACCTCACCAATCCTCTCAGCCCCAAGAGTGTCCAGCCTTATGTCTCATCCAGCTGTGGGTCTAGATATGGTCAATCCAGGTTGCATCAGAGCCCCTGAACGGATTTTGTAAGAATTTCTTTCTCTTTGACTGTCTTTGTTTTATGGGTTTTTTTAAAGTAATTTATTTTTATAATGGGGTTTAGCTGCTTTTCCCTGCTGTGTTTATGCCGCTTTACACCCTCTTGATTCACTTCCAGAGAGATATCAATACACAGGTTTTAAGATTCTTGCTAATCAGATATATTCTTCTGGGGTGAATAGGGGTGTTGAGTTCAGTTCACTGAGCAGGGAGTAGGTCTTGTCTGTTACATATTTGGCTTATGGAACGGTATCTGAGCTAATTTCAAACCCTTGTGTTATGCATCACCCCACCTCACCTTTCCCGTTAAGCAGCCAGAGTGTGTCTTCTAAATGTGTGACTCTGTTCTGTTTTGTAATTCAGTTCAAGTGTAGCGATTTTGACATGCCCTCTATAAGTGATATCTTAGGATAAGTGTCTGTTTCTGTGTGACTTATTTCACTTAGAATCCTCGTACCTAAATCCACTCATCATGCTGCTACTAGCCTTATGACACTGATTTCATGGCTGAGTGATATTCCATTGTGCCTAAGTACCACAACTTCTTTATCCATTTTTCTCTTTCCCGGGATGTTGAAGGTGTACCGATGTGGAGGTTCTTGGAAACAGAGCAGCCCTAAACTTTGGGGTGCCTGTGTCTTGTTGCTTTTTAGTTTTCCCAATTTATACGCCCATGAGTGGAAGTGCCCTATGCTCTCTCAGCTGTGTTTATTACATGTTTCAGGACACACCGTACACTTCTCCAGGGTGGCTGTTGGCAATTGACATCCCGCCCATCAGCGTAGCAAGGCTCCCATGTCTCCATGGCCTGTCCTGCATTTCTGGTTTTTACACTTTTTGCAGCATGGCCCTTTTGACCGATGGCAAGCGAGACTTCTTTGTAGTGCTGATTTGCACTTCTGGCTTGATTGGTTTGCCAAAAAGGGCGTATGCGTTTTTTCCTGAATATATTCAGGAAAAAACGCATACGCCCTTTTTGGCCAAGGGCATCATTGTCAACGTTTTGCCGCTTTTCATGTGCTTTAAAGGCGAGTGGAATCTACCTCCTGTAATCTGTTTCCTGCAATTCTGCCTTGCTTTCACATCCTCTTCGTTACCTTCCCTCAATATATTTGTGGACGAGAGTTATCATTTATAACTCTGCAGGTTTGTGAATTGCAGTGCCCCTGAGCTCCATTTGTCAACTCGCCTTTTTGGGAGCTGGCCGCAAAAGCGCAGGATTGCTTCAGGCACTATTCTGGTTCCGGGGGGCAGGCTGAGCCTGTGCTTCATTCTTCTTCCTGATGGGGAAATAGAGTGACCTGTGCCTGTCCCAACAGCTAGAGCTAGTCTCTCATTGGTTCCCCCTCTTCCCGTTCAACCTCAGGACAAATTGCAACCTGTACGAAACAGGAGGTTAAAGGTGCTGATTCTCCAAGTAGGGAGATTGTTAGTAAAGCGGCTGGAATGGCGAACCCGAGCACAAGGAGAGGCGAAATGAGGTGCGTTTTAGAAACGTTTTCCGATCACACGGTGTACCATCTTCTGCGTTTCCCATGCACGTTTTCGATGTAGGAAGATGCCCTTGAACCTGGAGATTTGGGACCCATGGGGTGGGTAGCACGCGGTATTACTTTAAAGGGTCTGCGTTTGCTCACCCAACCTCACCAATCCTCTCAGCCCCAAGAGTGTCCAGCCTTATGTCTCATCCAGCTGTGGGTCTAGATATGGTCAATCCAGGTTGCATCAGAGCCCCTGAACGGATTTTGTAAGAATTTCTTTCTCTTTGACTGTCTTTGTTTTATGGGATTTTTTAAAGTAATTTATTTTTATAATGGGGTTTAGCTGCTTTTCCCTGCTGTGTTTATGCCGCTTTACACCCTCTTGATTCACTTCCAGAGAGATATCAATACACAGGTTTTAAGATTCTTGCTAATCAGATATATTCTTCTGGGGTGAATAGGGGTGTTGAGTTCAGTTCACTGAGCAGGGAGTAGGTCTTGTCTGTTACATATTTGGCTTATGGAACGGTATCTGAGCTAATTTCAAACCCTTGTGTTATGCATCACCCCACCTCACCTTTCCCGTTAAGCAGCCAGAGTGTGTCTTCTAAATGTGTGACTCTGTTCTGTTTTGTAATTCAGTTCAAGTGTAGCGATTTTGACATGCCCTCTATAAGTGATATCTTAGGATAAGTGTCTGTTTCTGTGTGACTTATTTCACTTAGAATCCTCGTACCTAAATCCACTCATCATGCTGCTACTAGCCTTATGACACTGATTTCATGGCTGAGTGATATTCCATTGTGCCTAAGTACCACAACTTCTTTATCCATTTTTCTCTTTCCTGGGATGTTGAAGGTGTACCGATGTGGAGGTTCTTGGAAACAGAGCAGCCCTAAACTTTGGGGTGCCTGTGTCTTGTTGCTTTTTAGTTTTCCCAATTTATACGCCCATGAGTGGAAGTGCCCTATGCTCTCTCAGCTGTGTTTATTACATGTTTCAGGACACACCGTACACTTCTCCAGGGTGGCTGTTGGCAATTGACATCCCGCCCATCAGCGTAGCAAGTCTCCCATGTCTCCATGGCCTGTCCTGCATTTCTGGTTTTTACACTTTTTGCAGCATGGCCCTTTTGACCGATGGCAAGCGAGACTTCTTTGTAGTGCTGATTTGCACTTCTGGCTTGATTGGTTTGCCAAAAAGGGCGTATGCGTTTTTTCCTGAATATATTCAGGAAAAAACGCATACGCCCTTTTTGGCCAAGGGCATCATTGTCAACGTTTTGCCGCTTTTCATGTGCTTTAAAGGCGAGTGGAATCTACCTCCTGTAATCTTTTTCCTGCAATTCTGCCTTGCTTTCACATCCTCTTCGTTGCCTTCCCTCAATATATTTGTGGACGAGAGTTATCATTTATAACTCTGCAGGTTTGTGAATTGCAGTGCCCCTGAGCTCCATTTGTCAACTCGCCTTTTTGGGAGCTGGCCGCAAAAGCGCAGGATTGCTTCAGGCACTATTCTGGTTCCGGGGGCCAGGCTGAGCCTGTGCTTCATTCTTCTTCCTGATGGGGAAATAGAGTGACCTGTGCCTGTCCCAACAGCTAGAGCTAGTCTCTCATTGGTTCCCCCTCTTCCCGTTCAACCTCAGGACAAATTGCAACCTGTACGAAACAGGAGGTTAAAGGTGCTGATTCTCCAAGTAGGGAGATTGTTAGTAAAGCGGCTGGAATGGCGAACCCGAGCACAAGGAGAGGCGAAATGAGGTGCGTTTTAGAAACGTTTCCCGATCACACGGTGTACCATCTTCTGCGTTTCCCATGCACGTTTTCGATGTAGGAAGATGCCGTTGAACCTGGAGATTTGGGACCCATGGGGTGGGTACCACGCGGTATTACTTTAAAGGGTCTGCGTTTGCTCACCCAACCTCACCAATCCTCTCAGCCCCAAGAGTGTCCAGCCTTATGTCTCATCCAGCTGTGGGACTAGATATGGTCAATCCAGGTTGCATCAGAGCCCCTGAACGGATTTTGTAAGAATTTCTTTCTCTTTGACTGTCTTTGTTTTATGGGTTTTTTTAAAGTAATTTATTTTTATAATGGGGTTTAGCTGCTTTTCCCTGCTGTGTTTATGCCGCTTTACACCCTCTTGATTCACTTCCAGAGAGATATCAATACACAGGTTTTAAGATTCTTGCTAATCAGATATATTCTTCTGGGGTGAATAGGGGTGTTGAGTTCAGTTCACTGAGCAGGGAGTAGGTCTTGTCTGTTACATATTTGGCTTATGGAACGGTATCTGAGCTAATTTCAAACCCTTGTGTTATGCATCACCCCACCTCACCTTTCCCGTTAAGCAGCCAGAGTGTGTCTTCTAAATGTGTGACTCTGTTCTGTTTTGTAATTCAGTTCAAGTGTAGCGATTTTGACATGCTCTCTATAAGTGATATCTTAGGATAAGTGTCTGTTTCTGTGTGACTTATTTCACTTAGAATCCTCGTACCTAAATCCACTCATCATGCTGCTACTAGCCTTATGACACTGATTTCATGGCTGAGTGATATTCCATTGTGCCTAAGTACCACAACTTCTTTATCCATTTTTCTCTTTCCCGGGATGTTGAAGGTGTACCGATGTGGAGGTTCTTGGAAACAGAGCAGCCCTAAACTTTGGGGTGCCTGTGTCTTGTTGCTTTTTAGTTTTCCCAATTTATACGCCCATGAGTGGAAGTGCCCTATGCTCTCTCAGCTGTGTTTATTACATGTTTCAGGACACACCGTACACTTCTCCAGGGTGGCTGTTGGCAATTGACATCCCGCCCATCAGCGTAGCAAGGCTCCCATGTCTCCATGGCCTGTCCTGCATTTCTGGTTTTTACACTTTTTGCAGCATGGCCCTTTTGACCGATGGCAAGCGAGACTTCTTTGTAGTGCTGATTTGCACTTCTGGCTTGATTGGTTTGCCAAAAAGGGCGTATGCGTTTTTTCCTGAATATATTCAGGAAAAAACGCATACGCCCTTTTTGGCCAAGGGCATCATTGTCAACGTTTTGCCGCTTTTCATGTGCTTTAAAGGCGAGTGGAATCTACCTCCTGTAATCTGTTTCCTGCAATTCTGCCTTGCTTTCACATCCTCTTCGTTACCTTCCCTCAATATATTTGTGGACGAGAGTTATCATTTATAACTCTGCAGGTTTGTGAATTGCAGTGCCCCTGAGCTCCATTTGTCAACTCGCCTTTTTGGGAGCTGGCCGCAAAAGCGCAGGATTGCTTCAGGCACTATTCTGGTTCCGGGGGGCAGGCTGAGCCTGTGCTTCATTCTTCTTCCTGATGGGGAAATAGAGTGACCTGTGCCTGTCCCAACAGCTAGAGCTAGTCTCTCATTGGTTCCCCCTCTTCCCGTTCAACCTCAGGACAAATTGCAACCTGTACGAAACAGGAGGTTAAAGGTGCTGATTCTCCAAGTAGGGAGATTGTTAGTAAAGCGGCTGGAATGGCGAACCCGAGCACAAGGAGAGGCGAAATGAGGTGCGTTTTAGAAACGTTTCCCGATCACACGGTGTACCATCTTCTGCGTTTCCCATGCACGTTTTCGATGTAGGAAGATGCCCTTGAACCTGGAGATTTGGGACCCATGGGGTGGGTAGCACGCGGTATTACTTTAAAGGGTCTGCGTTTGCTCACCCAACCTCACCAATCCTCTCAGCCCCAAGAGTGTCCAGCCTTATGTCTCATCCAGCTGTGGGTCTAGATATGGTCAATCCAGGTTGCATCAGAGCCCCTGAACGGATTTTGTAAGAATTTCTTTCTCTTTGACTGTCTTTGTTTTATGGGATTTTTAAAAGTAATTTATTTTTATAATGGGGTTTAGCTGCTTTTCCCTGCTGTGTTTATGCCGCTTTACACCCTCTTGATTCACTTCCAGAGAGATATCAATACACAGGTTTTAAGATTCTTGCTAATCAGATATATTCTTCTGGGGTGAATAGGGGTGTTGAGTTCAGTTCACTGAGCAGGGAGTAGGTCTTGTCTGTTACATATTTGGCTTATGGAACGGTATCTGAGCTAATTTCAAACCCTTGTGTTATGCATCACCCCACCTCACCTTTCCCGTTAAGCAGCCAGAGTGTGTCTTCTAAATGTGTGACTCTGTTCTGTTTTGTAATTCAGTTCAAGTGTAGCGATTTTGACATGCCCTCTATAAGTGATATCTTAGGATAAGTGTCTGTTTCTGTGTGACTTATTTCACTTAGAATCCTCGTACCTAAATCCACTCATCATGCTGCTACTAGCCTTATGACACTGATTTCATGGCTGAGTGATATTCCATTGTGCCTAAGTACCACAACTTCTTTATCCATTTTTCTCTTTCCTGGGATGTTGAAGGTGTACCGATGTGGAGGTTCTTGGAAACAGAGCAGCCCTAAACTTTGGGGTGCCTGTGTCTTGTTGCTTTTTAGTTTTCCCAATTTATACGCCCATGAGTGGAAGTGCCCTATGCTCTCTCAGCTGTGTTTATTACATGTTTCAGGACACACCGTACACTGCTCCAGGGTGGCTGTTGGCAATTGACATCCCGCCCATCAGCGTAGCAAGGCTCCCATGTCTCCATGGCCTGTCCTGCATTTCTGGTTTTTACAGTTTTTGCAGCATGGCCCTTTTGACCGATGGCAAGCGAGACTTCTTTGTAGTGCTGATTTGCACTTCTGGCTTGATTGGTTTGCCAAAAAGGGCGTATGCGTTTTTTCCTGAATATATTCAGGAAAAAACGCATACGCCCTTTTTGGCCAAGGGCATCATTGTCAACGTTTTGCCGCTTTTCATGTGCTTTAAAGGCGAGTGGAATCTACCTCCTGTAATCTGTTTCCTGCAATTCTGCCTTGCTTTCACATCCTCTTCGTTACCTTCCCTCAATATATTTGTGGACGAGAGTTATCATTTATAACTCTGCAGGTTTGTGAATTGCAGTGCCCCTGAGCTCCATTTGTCAACTCGCCTTTTTGGGAGCTGGCCGCAAAAGCGCAGGATTGCTTCAGGCCCTATTCTGGTTCCGGGGGGCAGGCTGAGCCTGTGCTTCATTCTTCTTCCTGATGGGGAAATAGAGTGACCTGTGCCTGTCCCAACAGCTAGAGCTAGTCTCTCATTGGTTCCCCCTCTTCCCGTTCAACCTCAGGACAAATTGCAACCTGTACGAAACAGGAGGTTAAAGGTGCTGATTCTCCAAGTAGGGAGATTGTTAGTAAAGCGGCTGGAATGGCGAACCCGAGCACAAGGAGAGGCGAAATGAGGTGCGTTTTAGAAACGTTTCCCGATCACACGGTGTACCATCTTCTGCGTTTCCCATGCACGTTTTCGATGTAGGAAGATGCCCTTGAACCTGGAGATTTGGGACCCATGGGGTGGGTACCACGCGGTATTACTTTAAAGGGTCTGCGTTTGCTCACCCAACCTCACCAATCCTCTCAGCCCCAAGAGTGTCCAGCCTTATGTCTCATCCAGCTGTGGGTCTAGATATGGTCAATCCAGGTTGCATCAGAGCCCCTGAACGGATTTTGTAAGAATTTCTTTCTCTTTGACTGTCTTTGTTTTATGGGTTTTTTTAAAGTAATTTATTTTTATAATGGGGTTTAGCTGCTTTTCCCTGCTGTGTTTATGCCGCTTTACACCCTCTTGATTCACTTCCAGAGAGATATCAATACACAGGTTTTAAGATTCTTGCTAATCAGATATATTCTTCTGGGGTGAATAGGGGTGTTGAGTTCAGTTCACTGAGCAGGGAGTAGGTCTTGTCTGTTACATATTTGGCTTATGGAACGGTATCTGAGCTAATTTCAAACCCTTGTGTTATGCATCACCCCACCTCACCTTTCCCGTTAAGCAGCCAGAGTGTGTCTTCTAAATGTGTGACTCTGTTCTGTTTTGTAATTCAGTTCAAGTGTAGCGATTTTGACATGCCCTCTATAAGTGATATCTTAGGATAAGTGTCTGTTTCTGTGTGACTTATTTCACTTAGAATCCTCGTACCTAAATCCACTCATCATGCTGCTACTAGCCTTATGACACTGATTTCATGGCTGAGTGATATTCCATTGTGCCTAAGTACCACAACTTCTTTATCCATTTTTCTCTTTCCCGGGATGTTGAAGGTGTACCGATGTGGAGGTTCTTGGAAACAGAGCAGCCCTAAACTTTGGGGTGCCTGTGTCTTGTTGCTTTTTAGTTTTCCCAATTTATACGCCCATGAGTGGAAGTGCCCTATGCTCTCTCAGCTGTGTTTATTACATGTTTCAGGACACACCGTACACTTCTCCAGGGTGGCTGTTGGCAATTGACATCCCGCCCATCAGCGTAGCAAGGCTCCCATGTCTCCATGGCCTGTCCTGCATTTCTGGTTTTTACACTTTTTGCAGCATGGCCCTTTTGACCGATGGCAAGCGAGACTTCTTTGTAGTGCTGATTTGCACTTCTGGCTTGATTGGTTTGCCAAAAAGGGCGTATGCGTTTTTTCCTGAATATATTCAGGAAAAAACGCATACGCCCTTTTTGGCCAAGGGCATCATTGTCAACGTTTTGCCGCTTTTCATGTGCTTTAAAGGCGAGTGGAATCTACCTCCTGTAATCTGTTTCCTGCAATTCTGCCTTGCTTTCACATCCTCTTCGTTACCTTCCCTCAATATATTTGTGGACGAGAGTTATCATTTATAACTCTGCAGGTTTGTGAATTGCAGTGCCCCTGAGCTCCATTTGTCAACTCGCCTTTTTGGGAGCTGGCCGCAAAAGCGCAGGATTGCTTCAGGCACTATTCTGGTTCCGGGGGGCAGGCTGAGCCTGTGCTTCATTCTTCTTCCTGATGGGGAAATAGAGTGACCTGTGCCTGTCCCAACAGCTAGAGCTAGTCTCTCATTGGTTCCCCCTCTTCCCGTTCAACCTCAGGACAAATTGCAACCTGTACGAAACAGGAGGTTAAAGGTGCTGATTCTCCAAGTAGGGAGATTGTTAGTAAAGCGGCTGGAATGGCGAACCCGAGCACAAGGAGAGGCGAAATGAGGTGCGTTTTAGAAACGTTTCCCGATCACACGGTGTACCATCTTCTGCGTTTCCCATGCACGTTTTCGATGTAGGAAGATGCCCTTGAACCTGGAGATTTGGGACCCATGGGGTGGGTAGCACGCGGTATTACTTTAAAGGGTCTGCGTTTGCTCACCCAACCTCACCAATCCTCTCAGCCCCAAGAGTGTCCAGCCTTATGTCTCATCCAGCTGTGGGTCTAGATATGGTCAATCCAGGTTGCATCAGAGCCCCTGAACGGATTTTGTAAGAATTTCTTTCTCTTTGACTGTCTTTGTTTTATGGGATTTTTAAAAGTAATTTATTTTTATAATGGGGTTTAGCTGCTTTTCCCTGCTGTGTTTATGCCGCTTTACACCCTCTTGATTCACTTCCAGAGAGATATCAATACACAGGTTTTAAGATTCTTGCTAATCAGATATATTCTTCTGGGGTGAATAGGGGTGTTGAGTTCAGTTCACTGAGCAGGGAGTAGGTCTTGTCTGTTACATATTTGGCTTATGGAACGGTATCTGAGCTAATTTCAAACCCTTGTGTTATGCATCACCCCACCTCACCTTTCCCGTTAAGCAGCCAGAGTGTGTCTTCTAAATGTGTGACTCTGTTCTGTTTTGTAATTCAGTTCAAGTGTAGCGATTTTGACATGCCCTCTATAAGTGATATCTTAGGATAAGTGTCTGTTTCTGTGTGACTTATTTCACTTAGAATCCTCGTACCTAAATCCACTCATCATGCTGCTACTAGCCTTATGACACTGATTTCATGGCTGAGTGATATTCCATTGTGCCTAAGTACCACAACTTCTTTATCCATTTTTCTCTTTCCTGGGATGTTGAAGGTGTACCGATGTGGAGGTTCTTGGAAACAGAGCAGCCCTAAACTTTGGGGTGCCTGTGTCTTGTTGCTTTTTAGTTTTCCCAATTTATACGCCCATGAGTGGAAGTGCCCTATGCTCTCTCAGCTGTGTTTATTACATGTTTCAGGACACACCGTACACTTCTCCAGGGTGGCTGTTGGCAATTGACATCCCGCCCATCAGCGTAGCAAGGCTCCCATGTCTCCATGGCCTGTCCTGCATTTCTGGTTTTTACACTTTTTGCAGCATGGCCCTTTTGACCGATGGCAAGCGAGACTTCTTTGTAGTGCTGATTTGCACTTCTGGCTTGATTGGTTTGCCAAAAAGGGCGTATGCGTTTTTTCCTGAATATATTCAGGAAAAAACGCATACGCCCTTTTTGGCCAAGGGCATCATTGTCAACGTTTTGCCGCTTTTCATGTGCTTTAAAGGCGAGTGGAATCTACCTCCTGTAATCTGTTTCCTGCAATTCTGCCTTGCTTTCACATCCTCTTCGTTACCTTCCCTCAATATATTTGTGGACGAGAGTTATCATTTATAACTCTGCAGGTTTGTGAATTGCAGTGCCCCTGAGCTCCATTTGTCAACTCGCCTTTTTGGGAGCTGGCCGCAAAAGCGCAGGATTGCTTCAGGCACTATTCTGGTTCCGGGGGGCAGGCTGAGCCTGTGCTTCATTCTTCTTCCTGATGGGGAAATAGAGTGACCTGTGCCTGTCCCAACACCTAGAGCTAGTCTCTCATTGGTTCCCCCTCTTCCCGTTCAACCTCAGGACAAATTGCAACCTGTACGAAACAGGAGGTTAAAGGTGCTGATTCTCCAAGTAGGGAGATTGTTAGTAAAGCGGCTGGAATGGCGAACCCGAGCACAAGGAGAGGCGAAATGAGGTGCGTTTTAGAAACGTTTCCCGATCACACGATGTACCATCTTCTGCGTTTCCCATGCACGTTTTCGATGTAGGAAGATGCCCTTGAACCTGGAGATTTGGGACCCATGGGGTGGGTACCACGCGGTATTACTTTAAAGGGTCTGCGTTTGCTCACCCAACCTCACCAATCCTCTCAGCCCCAAGAGTGTCCAGCCTTATGTCTCATCCAGCTGTGGGTCTAGATATGGTCAATCCAGGTTGCATCAGAGCCCCTGAACGGATTTTGTAAGAATTTCTTTCTCTTTGACTGTCTTTGTTTTATGGGATTTTTTAAAGTAATTTATTTTTATAATGGGGTTTAGCTGCTTTTCCCTGCTGTGTTTATGCCGCTTTACACCCTCTTGATTCACTTCCAGAGAGATATCAATACATAGGTTTTAAGATTCTTGCTAATCAGATATATTCTTGTGCGGTGAATAGGGGTGTTGAGTTCAGTTCACTGAGCAGGGAGTAGGTCTTGTCAGTTACATATTTGGCTTATGGAACGGTATCTGAGCTAATTTCAAACCCTTGTTTTATGCATCACGCCACCTCACCTTTCCCGTTAAGCAGCCAGAGTGTGTCTTCTAAATGTGTGACTCTGTTCTGTTTTGTAATTCAGTTCAAGTGTAGCGATTTTGACATGCCCTCTATAAGTGATATCTTAGGATAAGTGTCTGTTTCTGTGTGACTTATTTCACTTAGAATCCTCGTACCTAAATCCACTCATCATGCTGCTACTAGCCTTATGACACTGATTTCATGGCTGAGTGATATTCCATTGTGCCTAAGTACCACAACTTCTTTATCCATTTTTCTCTTTCCCGGGATGTTGAAGGTGTACCGATGTGGAGGTTCTTGGAAACAGAGCAGCCCTAAACTTTGGGGTGCCTGTGTCTTGTTGCTTTTTAGTTTTCCCAATTTATACGCCCATGAGTGGAAGTGCCCTATGCTCTCTCAGCTGTGTTTATTACATGTTTCAGGACACACCGTACACTTCTCCAGGGTGGCTGTTGGCAATTGACATCCCGCCCATCAGCGTAGCAAGGCTCCCATGTCTCCATGGCCTGTCCTGCATTTCTGGTTTTTACACTTTTTGCAGCATGGCCCTTTTGACCGATGGCAAGCGAGACTTCTTTGTAGTGCTGATTTGCACTTCTGGCTTGATTGGTTTGCCAAAAAGGGCGTATGCGTTTTTTCCTGAATATATTCAGGAAAAAACGCATACGCCCTTTTTGGCCAAGGGCATCATTGTCAACGTTTTGCCGCTTTTCATGTGCTTTAAAGGCGAGTGGAATCTACCTCCTGTAATCTGTTTCCTGCAATTCTGCCTTGCTTTCACATCCTCTTCGTTACCTTCCCTCAATATATTTGTGGACGAGAGTTATCATTTATAACTCTGCAGGTTTGTGAATTGCAGTGCCCCTGAGCTCCATTTGTCAACTCGCCTTTTTGGGAGCTGGCCGCAAAAGCGCAGGATTGCTTCAGGCACTATTCTGGTTCCGGGGGGCAGGCTGAGCCTGTGCTTCATTCTTCTTCCTGATGGGGAAATAGAGTGACCTGTGCCTGTCCCAACAGCTAGAGCTAGTCTCTCATTGGTTCCCCCTCTTCCCGTTCAACCTCAGGACAAATTGCAACCTGTACGAAACAGGAGGTTAAAGGTGCTGATTCTCCAAGTAGGGAGATTGTTAGTAAAGCGGCTGGAATGGCGAACCCGAGCACAAGGAGAGGCGAAATGAGGTGCGTTTTAGAAACGTTTCCCGATCACACGGTGTACCATCTTCTGCGTTTCCCATGCACGTTTTCGATGTAGGAAGATGCCCTTGAACCTGGAGATTTGGGACCCATGGGGTGGGTACCACGCGGTATTACTTTAAAGGGTCTGCGTTTGCTCACCCAACCTCACCAATCCTCTCAGCCCCAAGAGTGTCCAGCCTTATGTCTCATCCAGCTGTGGGTCTAGATATGGTCAATCCAGGTTGCATCAGAGCCCCTGAACGGATTTTGTAAGAATTTCTTTCTCTTTGACTGTCTTTGTTTTATGGGATTTTTAAAAGTAATTTATTTTTATAATGGGGTTTAGCTGCTTTTCCCTGCTGTGTTTATGCCGCTTTACACCCTCTTGATTCACTTCCAGAGAGATATCAATACACAGGTTTTAAGATTCTTGCTAATCAGATATATTCTTCTGGGGTGAATAGGGGTGTTGAGTTCAGTTCACTGAGCAGGGAGTAGGTCTTGTCTGTTACATATTTGGCTTATGGAACGGTATCTGAGCTAATTTCAAACCCTTGTGTTATGCATCACCCCACCTCACCTTTCCCGTTAAGCAGCCAGAGTGTGTCTTCTAAATGTGTGACTCTGTTCTGTTTTGTAATTCAGTTCAAGTGTAGCGATTTTGACATGCCCTCTATAAGTGATATCTTAGGATAAGTGTCTGTTTCTGTGTGACTTATTTCACTTAGAATCCTCGTACCTAAATCCACTCATCATGCTGCTACTAGCCTTATGACACTGATTTCATGGCTGAGTGATATTCCATTGTGCCTAAGTACCACAACTTCTTTATCCATTTTTCTCTTTCCTGGGATGTTGAAGGTGTACCGATGTGGAGGTTCTTGGAAACAGAGCAACCCTAAACTTTGGGGTGCCTGTGTCTTGTTGCTTTTTAGTTTTCCCAATTTATACGCCCATGAGTGGAAGTGCCCTATGCTCTCTCAGCTGTGTTTATTACATGTTTCAGGACACACCGTACACTTCTCCAGGGTGGCTGTTGGCAATTGACATCCCGCCCATCAGCGTAGCAAGGCTCCCATGTCTCCATGGCCTGTCCTGCATTTCTGGTTTTTACACTTTTTGCAGCATGGCCCTTTTGACCGATGGCAAGCGAGACTTCTTTGTAGTGCTGATTTGCACTTCTGGCTTGATTGGTTTGCCAAAAAGGGCGTATGCGTTTTTTCCTGAATATATTCAGGAAAAAACGCATACGCCCTTTTTGGCCAAGGGCATCATTGTCAACGTTTTGCCGCTTTTCATGTGCTTTAAAGGCGAGTGGAATCTACCTCCTGTAATCTGTTTCCTGCAATTCTGCCTTGCTTTCACATCCTCTTCGTTACCTTCCCTCAATATATTTGTGGACGAGAGTTATCATTTATAACTCTGCAGGTTTGTGAATTGCAGTGCCCCTGAGCTCCATTTGTCAACTCGCCTTTTTGGGAGCTGGCCGCAAAAGCGCAGGATTGCTTCAGGCACTATTCTGGTTCCGGGGGGCAGGCTGAGCCTGTGCTTCATTCTTCTTCCTGATGGGGAAATAGAGTGACCTGTGCCTGTCCCAACACCTAGAGCTAGTCTCTCATTGGTTCCCCCTCTTCCCGTTCAACCTCAGGACAAATTGCAACCTGTACGAAACAGGAGGTTAAAGGTGCTGATTCTCCAAGTAGGGAGATTGTTAGTAAAGCGGCTGGAATGGCGAACCCGAGCACAAGGAGAGGCGAAATGAGGTGCGTTTTAGAAACGTTTCCCGATCACACGATGTACCATCTTCTGCGTTTCCCATGCACGTTTTCGATGTAGGAAGATGCCCTTGAACCTGGAGATTTGGGACCCATGGGGTGGGTAGCACGCGGTATTACTTTAAAGGGTCTGCGTTTGCTCACCCAACCTCACCAATCCTCTCAGCCCCAAGAGTGTCCAGCCTTATGTCTCATCCAGCTGTGGGTCTAGATATGGTCAATCCAGGTTGCATCAGAGCCCCTGAACGGATTTTGTAAGAATTTCTTTCTCTTTGACTGTCTTTGTTTTATGGGATTTTTAAAAGTAATTTATTTTTATAATGGGGTTTAGCTGCTTTTCCCTGCTGTGTTTATGCCGCTTTACACCCTCTTGATTCACTTCCAGAGAGATATCAATACACAGGTTTTAAGATTCTTGCTAATCAGATATATTCTTGTGCGGTGAATAGGGGTGTTGAGTTCAGTTCACTGAGCAGGGAGTAGGTCTTGTCAGTTACATATTTGGCTTATGGAACGGTATCTGAGCTAATTTCAAACCCTTGTTTTATGCATCACGCCACCTCACCTTTCCCGTTAAGCAGCCAGAGTGTGTCTTCTAAATGTGTGACTCTCTTCTGTTTTGTAATTCAGTTCAAGTGTAACGATTTTGACATGCCCTCTATAAGTGATATCTTAGGATAAGTGTCTTTTTCTGTGTGACTTATTTCACTTAGAATCCTCGTACCTAAATCCACTCATCATGCTGCTACTAGCCTTATGACACTGATTTCATGGCTGAGTGATATTCCATTGTGCCTAAGTACCACAACTTCTTTATCCATTTTTCTCTTTCCTGGGATGTTTAAGGTGTTCCGATGTGGAGGTTCTTGGAAACAGAGCAGCCCTAAACGTTGGGGTGCCTGTGTCTTGTTGCTTTTTAGTTTTCCCAATTTATACGCCCATGAGTGGAAGTGCCCTATGCTCTCTCAGCTGTCTTTATTACATGTTTCAGGACACACCGTACACTGCTCCAGGGTGGCTGTTGGCAATTGACATCCCGCCCATCAGCGTAGCAAGGCTCCCATGTCTCCATGGCCTGTCCTGCATTTCTGGTTTTTACAGTTTTTGCAGCATGGCCCTTTTGACCGATGGCAAGCGAGACTTCTTTGTAGTGCTGATTTGCACTTCCGGCTTGCTTGGTTGGCCAAAAAGGGCGTATGCGTTTTTTCCTGAATATATTCAGGAAAAAACGCATACGCCCTTTTTGGCCAAGGGCATCATTGTCAACGTTTTGCCGCTTTTCCTGTGCTTTAAAGGCGAGTCGAATCTACCTCCTGAAATCTGTTTCCTGCAATTCTGCCTTGCTTTCACATCCTCTTCGTTGCCTTCCCTCAATATATTTGTGGACGAGAGTTATCATTTATAACTCTGCAGGTTTGTGAATTGCAGTGCCCCTGAGCTCCATTTGTCAACTCGCCTTTTTGGGAGCTGGCCGCAAAAGCGCAGGATTGCTTCAGGCACTATTCTGGTTCCGGGGGCCAGGCTGAGCCTGTGCTTCATTCTTCTTCCTGATGGGGAAATAGAGTGACCTGTGCCTGTCCCAACAGCTAGAGCTAGTCTCTCATTGGTTCCCCCTCTTCCCGTTCAACCTCAGGACAAATTGCAACCTGTACGAAACAGGAGGTTAAAGGTGCTGATTCTCCAAGTAGGGAGATTGTTAGTAAAGCGGCTGGAATGGCGAACCCGAGCACAAGGAGAGGCGAAATGAGGTGCGTTTTAGAAACGTTTCCCGATCACACGGTGTACCATCTTCTGCGTTTCCCATGCACGTTTTCGATGTAGGAAGATGCCCTTGAACCTGGAGATTTGGGACCCATGGGGTGGGTAGCACGCGGTATTACTTTAAAGGGTCTGCGTTTGCTCACCCAACCTCACCAATCCTCTCAGCCCCAAGAGTGTCCAGCCTTATGTCTCATCCAGCTGTGGGTCTAGATATGGTCAATCCAGGTTGCATCAGAGCCCCTGAACGGATTTTGTAAGAATTTCTTTCTCTTTGACTGTCTTTGTTTTATGGGATTTTTAAAAGTAATTTATTTTTATAATGGGGTTTAGCTGCTTTTCCCTGCTGTGTTTATGCCGCTTTACACCCTCTTGATTCACTTCCAGAGAGATATCAATACACAGGTTTTAAGATTCTTGCTAATCAGATATATTCTTCTGGGGTGAATAGGGGTGTTGAGTTCAGTTCACTGAGCAGGGAGTAGGTCTTGTCTGTTACATATTTGGCTTATGGAACGGTATCTGAGCTAATTTCAAACCCTTGTGTTATGCATCACCCCACCTCACCTTTCCCGTTAAGCAGCCAGAGTGTGTCTTCTAAATGTGTGACTCTGTTCTGTTTTGTAATTCAGTTCAAGTGTAGCGATTTTGACATGCCCTCTATAAGTGATATCTTAGGATAAGTGTCTGTTTCTGTGTGACTTATTTCACTTAGAATCCTCGTACCTAAATCCACTCATCATGCTGCTACTAGCCTTATGACACTGATTTCATGGCTGAGTGATATTCCATTGTGCCTAAGTACCACAACTTCTTTATCCATTTTTCTCTTTCCTGGGATGTTGAAGGTGTACCGATGTGGAGGTTCTTGGAAACAGAGCAGCCCTAAACTTTGGGGTGCCTGTGTCTTGTTGCTTTTTAGTTTTCCCAATTTATACGCCCATGAGTGGAAGTGCCCTATGCTCTCTCAGCTGTGTTTATTACATGTTTCAGGACACACCGTACACTTCTCCAGGGTGGCTGTTGGCAATTGACATCCCGCCCATCAGCGTAGCAAGGCTCCCATGTCTCCATGGCCTGTCCTGCATTTCTGGTTTTTACACTTTTTGCAGCATGGCCCTTTTGACCGATGGCAAGCGAGACTTCTTTGTAGTGCTGATTTGCACTTCTGGCTTGATTGGTTTGCCAAAAAGGGCGTATGCGTTTTTTCCTGAATATATTCAGGAAAAAACGCATACGCCCTTTTTGGCCAAGGGCATCATTGTCAACGTTTTGCCGCTTTTCATGTGCTTTAAAGGCGAGTGGAATCTACCTCCTGTAATCTGTTTCCTGCAATTCTGCCTTGCTTTCACATCCTCTTCGTTACCTTCCCTCAATATATTTGTGGACGAGAGTTATCATTTATAACTCTGCAGGTTTGTGAATTGCAGTGCCCCTGAGCTCCATTTGTCAACTCGCCTTTTTGGGAGCTGGCCGCAAAAGCGCAGGATTGCTTCAGGCACTATTCTGGTTCCGGGGGGCAGGCTGAGCCTGTGCTTCATTCTTCTTCCTGATGGGGAAATAGAGTGACCTGTGCCTGTCCCAACACCTAGAGCTAGTCTCTCATTGGTTCCCCCTCTTCCCGTTCAACCTCAGGACAAATTGCAACCTGTACGAAACAGGAGGTTAAAGGTGCTGATTCTCCAAGTAGGGAGATTGTTAGTAAAGCGGCTGGAATGGCGAACCCGAGCACAAGGAGAGGCGAAATGAGGTGCGTTTTAGAAACGTTTCCCGATCACACGATGTACCATCTTCTGCGTTTCCCATGCACGTTTTCGATGTAGGAAGATGCCCTTGAACCTGGAGATTTGGGACCCATGGGGTGGGTACCACGCGGTATTACTTTAAAGGGTCTGCGTTTGCTCACCCAACCTCACCAATCCTCTCAGCCCCAAGAGTGTCCAGCCTTATGTCTCATCCAGCTGTGGGTCTAGATATGGTCAATCCAGGTTGCATCAGAGCCCCTGAACGGATTTTGTAAGAATTTCTTTCTCTTTGACTGTCTTTGTTTTATGGGATTTTTTAAAGTAATTTATTTTTATAATGGGGTTTAGCTGCTTTTCCCTGCTGTGTTTATGCCGCTTTACACCCTCTTGATTCACTTCCAGAGAGATATCAATACATAGGTTTTAAGATTCTTGCTAATCAGATATATTCTTGTGCGGTGAATAGGGGTGTTGAGTTCAGTTCACTGAGCAGGGAGTAGGTCTTGTCAGTTACATATTTGGCTTATGGAACGGTATCTGAGCTAATTTCAAACCCTTGTTTTATGCATCACGCCACCTCACCTTTCCCGTTAAGCAGCCAGAGTGTGTCTTCTAAATGTGTGACTCTGTTCTGTTTTGTAATTCAGTTCAAGTGTAGCGATTTTGACATGCCCTCTATAAGTGATATCTTAGGATAAGTGTCTGTTTCTGTGTGACTTATTTCACTTAGAATCCTCGTACCTAAATCCACTCATCATGCTGCTACTAGCCTTATGACACTGATTTCATGGCTGAGTGATATTCCATTGTGCCTAAGTACCACAACTTCTTTATCCATTTTTCTCTTTCCCGGGATGTTGAAGGTGTACCGATGTGGAGGTTCTTGGAAACAGAGCAGCCCTAAACTTTGGGGTGCCTGTGTCTTGTTGCTTTTTAGTTTTCCCAATTTATACGCCCATGAGTGGAAGTGCCCTATGCTCTCTCAGCTGTGTTTATTACATGTTTCAGGACACACCGTACACTTCTCCAGGGTGGCTGTTGGCAATTGACATCCCGCCCATCAGCGTAGCAAGGCTCCCATGTCTCCATGGCCTGTCCTGCATTTCTGGTTTTTACACTTTTTGCAGCATGGCCCTTTTGACCGATGGCAAGCGAGACTTCTTTGTAGTGCTGATTTGCACTTCTGGCTTGATTGGTTTGCCAAAAAGGGCGTATGCGTTTTTTCCTGAATATATTCAGGAAAAAACGCATACGCCCTTTTTGGCCAAGGGCATCATTGTCAACGTTTTGCCGCTTTTCATGTGCTTTAAAGGCGAGTGGAATCTACCTCCTGTAATCTGTTTCCTGCAATTCTGCCTTGCTTTCACATCCTCTTCGTTACCTTCCCTCAATATATTTGTGGACGAGAGTTATCATTTATAACTCTGCAGGTTTGTGAATTGCAGTGCCCCTGAGCTCCATTTGTCAACTCGCCTTTTTGGGAGCTGGCCGCAAAAGCGCAGGATTGCTTCAGGCACTATTCTGGTTCCGGGGGGCAGGCTGAGCCTGTGCTTCATTCTTCTTCCTGATGGGGAAATAGAGTGACCTGTGCCTGTCCCAACAGCTAGAGCTAGTCTCTCATTGGTTCCCCCTCTTCCCGTTCAACCTCAGGACAAATTGCAACCTGTACGAAACAGGAGGTTAAAGGTGCTGATTCTCCAAGTAGGGAGATTGTTAGTAAAGCGGCTGGAATGGCGAACCCGAGCACAAGGAGAGGCGAAATGAGGTGCGTTTTAGAAACGTTTCCCGATCACACGGTGTACCATCTTCTGCGTTTCCCATGCACGTTTTCGATGTAGGAAGATGCCCTTGAACCTGGAGATTTGGGACCCATGGGGTGGGTAGCACGCGGTATTACTTTAAAGGGTCTGCGTTTGCTCACCCAACCTCACCAATCCTCTCAGCCCCAAGAGTGTCCAGCCTTATGTCTCATCCAGCTGTGGGTCTAGATATGGTCAATCCAGGTTGCATCAGAGCCCCTGAACGGATTTTGTAAGAATTTCTTTCTCTTTGACTGTCTTTGTTTTATGGGATTTTTAAAAGTAATTTATTTTTATAATGGGGTTTAGCTGCTTTTCCCTGCTGTGTTTATGCCGCTTTACACCCTCTTGATTCACTTCCAGAGAGATATCAATACACAGGTTTTAAGATTCTTGCTAATCAGATATATTCTTCTGGGGTGAATAGGGGTGTTGAGTTCAGTTCACTGAGCAGGGAGTAGGTCTTGTCTGTTACATATTTGGCTTATGGAACGGTATCTGAGCTAATTTCAAACCCTTGTGTTATGCATCACCCCACCTCACCTTTCCCGTTAAGCAGCCAGAGTGTGTCTTCTAAATGTGTGACTCTGTTCTGTTTTGTAATTCAGTTCAAGTGTAGCGATTTTGACATGCCCTCTATAAGTGATATCTTAGGATAAGTGTCTGTTTCTGTGTGACTTATTTCACTTAGAATCCTCGTACCTAAATCCACTCATCATGCTGCTACTAGCCTTATGACACTGATTTCATGGCTGAGTGATATTCCATTGTGCCTAAGTACCACAACTTCTTTATCCATTTTTCTCTTTCCTGGGATGTTGAAGGTGTACCGATGTGGAGGTTCTTGGAAACAGAGCAACCCTAAACTTTGGGGTGCCTGTGTCTTGTTGCTTTTTAGTTTTCCCAATTTATACGCCCATGAGTGGAAGTGCCCTATGCTCTCTCAGCTGTGTTTATTACATGTTTCAGGACACACCGTACACTTCTCCAGGGTGGCTGTTGGCAATTGACATCCCGCCCATCAGCGTAGCAAGGCTCCCATGTCTCCATGGCCTGTCCTGCATTTCTGGTTTTTACACTTTTTGCAGCATGGCCCTTTTGACCGATGGCAAGCGAGACTTCTTTGTAGTGCTGATTTGCACTTCTGGCTTGATTGGTTTGCCAAAAAGGGCGTATGCGTTTTTTCCTGAATATATTCAGGAAAAAACGCATACGCCCTTTTTGGCCAAGGGCATCATTGTCAACGTTTTGCCGCTTTTCATGTGCTTTAAAGGCGAGTGGAATCTACCTCCTGTAATCTGTTTCCTGCAATTCTGCCTTGCTTTCACATCCTCTTCGTTACCTTCCCTCAATATATTTGTGGACGAGAGTTATCATTTATAACTCTGCAGGTTTGTGAATTGCAGTGCCCCTGAGCTCCATTTGTCAACTCGCCTTTTTGGGAGCTGGCCGCAAAAGCGCAGGATTGCTTCAGGCACTATTCTGGTTCCGGGGGGCAGGCTGAGCCTGTGCTTCATTCTTCTTCCTGATGGGGAAATAGAGTGACCTGTGCCTGTCCCAACACCTAGAGCTAGTCTCTCATTGGTTCCCCCTCTTCCCGTTCAACCTCAGGACAAATTGCAACCTGTACGAAACAGGAGGTTAAAGGTGCTGATTCTCCAAGTAGGGAGATTGTTAGTAAAGCGGCTGGAATGGCGAACCCGAGCACAAGGAGAGGCGAAATGAGGTGCGTTTTAGAAACGTTTCCCGATCACACGATGTACCATCTTCTGCGTTTCCCATGCACGTTTTCGATGTAGGAAGATGCCCTTGAACCTGGAGATTTGGGACCCATGGGGTGGGTAGCACGCGGTATTACTTTAAAGGGTCTGCGTTTGCTCACCCAACCTCACCAATCCTCTCAGCCCCAAGAGTGTCCAGCCTTATGTCTCATCCAGCTGTGGGTCTAGATATGGTCAATCCAGGTTGCATCAGAGCCCCTGAACGGATTTTGTAAGAATTTCTTTCTCTTTGACTGTCTTTGTTTTATGGGATTTTTAAAAGTAATTTATTTTTATAATGGGGTTTAGCTGCTTTTCCCTGCTGTGTTTATGCCGCTTTACACCCTCTTGATTCACTTCCAGAGAGATATCAATACATAGGTTTTAAGATTCTTGCTAATCAGATATATTCTTGTGCGGTGAATAGGGGTGTTGAGTTCAGTTCACTGAGCAGGGAGTAGGTCTTGTCAGTTACATATTTGGCTTATGGAACGGTATCTGAGCTAATTTCAAACCCTTGTTTTATGCATCACGCCACCTCACCTTTCCCGTTAAGCAGCCAGAGTGTGTCTTCTAAATGTGTGACTCTCTTCTGTTTTGTAATTCAGTTCAAGTGTAACGATTTTGACATGCCCTCTATAAGTGATATCTTAGGATAAGTGTCTTTTTCTGTGTGACTTATTTCACTTAGAATCCTCGTACCTAAATCCACTCATCATGCTGCTACTAGCCTTATGACACTGATTTCATGGCTGAGTGATATTCCATTGTGCCTAAGTACCACAACTTCTTTATCCATTTTTCTCTTTCCTGGGATGTTTAAGGTGTTCCGATGTGGAGGTTCTTGGAAACAGAGCAGCCCTAAACGTTGGGGTGCCTGTGTCTTGTTGCTTTTTAGTTTTCCCAATTTATACGCCCATGAGTGGAAGTGCCCTATGCTCTCTCAGCTGTCTTTATTACATGTTTCAGGACACACCGTACACTGCTCCAGGGTGGCTGTTGGCAATTGACATCCCGCCCATCAGCGTAGCAAGGCTCCCATGTCTCCATGGCCTGTCCTGCATTTCTGGTTTTTACAGTTTTTGCAGCATGGCCCTTTTGACCGATGGCAAGCGAGACTTCTTTGTAGTGCTGATTTGCACTTCCGGCTTGCTTGGTTGGCCAAAAAGGGCGTATGCGTTTTTTCCTGAATATATTCAGGAAAAAACGCATACGCCCTTTTTGGCCAAGGGCATCATTGTCAACGTTTTGCCGCTTTTCCTGTGCTTTAAAGGCGAGTCGAATCTACCTCCTGAAATCTGTTTCCTGCAATTCTGCCTTGCTTTCACATCCTCTTCGTTGCCTTCCCTCAATATATTTGTGGACGAGAGTTATCATTTATAACTCTGCAGGTTTGTGAATTGCAGTGCCCCTGAGCTCCATTTGTCAACTCGCCTTTTTGGGAGCTGGCCGCAAAAGCGCAGGATTGCTTCAGGCACTATTCTGGTTCCGGGGGCCAGGCTGAGCCTGTGCTTCATTCTTCTTCCTGATGGGGAAATAGAGTGACCTGTGCCTGTCCCAACAGCTAGAGCTAGTCTCTCATTGGTTCCCCCTCTTCCCGTTCAACCTCAGGACAAATTGCAACCTGTACGAAACAGGAGGTTAAAGGTGCTGATTCTCCAAGTAGGGAGATTGTTAGTAAAGCGGCTGGAATGGCGAACCCGAGCACAAGGAGAGGCGAAATGAGGTGCGTTTTAGAAACGTTTCCCGATCACACGGTGTACCATCTTCTGCGTTTCCCATGCACGTTTTCGATGTAGGAAGATGCCCTTGAACCTGGAGATTTGGGACCCATGGGGTGGGTACCACGCGGTATTACTTTAAAGGGTCTGCGTTTGCTCACCCAACCTCACCAATCCTCTCAGCCCCAAGAGTGTCCAGCCTTATGTCTCATCCAGCTGTGGGTCTAGATATGGTCAATCCAGGTTGCATCAGAGCCCCTGAACGGATTTTGTAAGAATTTCTTTCTCTTTGACTGTCTTTGTTTTATGGGATTTTTAAAAGTAATTTATTTTTATAATGGGCTTTAGCTGCTTTTCCCTGCTGTGTTTATGCCGCTTTACACCCTCTTGATTCACTTCCAGAGAGATATCAATACACAGGTTTTAAGATTCTTGCTAATCAGATATATTCTTCTGGGGTGAATAGGGGTGTTGAGTTCAGTTCACTGAGCAGGGAGTAGGTCTTGTCTGTTACATATTTGGCTTATGGAACGGTATCTGAGCTAATTTCAAACCCTTGTGTTATGCATCACCCCACCT
The DNA here is from genome assembly GCF_028564815.1 of Eubalaena glacialis. Classification (NCBI taxonomy): domain Eukaryota; kingdom Metazoa; phylum Chordata; class Mammalia; order Artiodactyla; family Balaenidae; genus Eubalaena; species Eubalaena glacialis. The sequence continues at coordinate 128,381,276 of NC_083716.1, forward strand.
CACCTTTCCCGTTAAGCAGCCAGAGTGTGTCTTCTAAATGTGTGACTCTGTTCTGTTTTGTAATTCAGTTCAAGTGTAGCGATTTTGACATGCCCTCTATAAGTGATATCTTAGGATAAGTGTCTGTTTCTGTGTGACTTATTTCACTTAGAATCCTCGTACCTAAATCCACTCATCATGCTGCTACTAGCCTTATGACACTGATTTCATGGCTGAGTGATATTCCATTGTGCCTAAGTACCACAACTTCTTTATCCATTTTTCTCTTTCCTGGGATGTTGAAGGTGTACCGATGTGGAGGTTCTTGGAAACAGAGCAGCCCTAAACTTTGGGGTGCCTGTGTCTTGTTGCTTTTTAGTTTTCCCAATTTATACGCCCATGAGTGGAAGTGCCCTATGCTCTCTCAGCTGTGTTTATTACATGTTTCAGGACACACCGTACACTTCTCCAGGGTGGCTGTTGGCAATTGACATCCCGCCCATCAGCGTAGCAAGGCTCCCATGTCTCCATGGCCTGTCCTGCATTTCTGGTTTTTACACTTTTTGCAGCATGGCCCTTTTGACCGATGGCAAGCGAGACTTCTTTGTAGTGCTGATTTGCACTTCCGGCTTGCTTGGTTGGCCAAAAAGGGCGTATGCGTTTTTTCCTGAATATATTCAGGAAAAAACGCATACGCCCTTTTTGGCCAAGGGCATCATTGTCAACGTTTTGCCGCTTTTCATGTGCTTTAAAGGCGAGTGGAATCTACCTCCTGTAATCTGTTTCTTGCAATTCTGCCTTGCTTTCACATCCTCTTCGTTGCCTTCCCTCAATATATTTCTGGACGAGAGTTATCATTTATAACTCTGTAGGTTTGTGAATTGCAGTGCCCCTGAGCTCCATTTGTCAACTCGCCTTTTTGGGAGCTGGCCGCAAAAGCGCAGGATTGCTTCAGGCCCTATTCTGGTTCCGGGGGGCAGGCTGAGCCTGTGCTTCATTCTTCTTCCTGATGGGGAAATAGAGTGACCTGTGCCTGTCCCAACACCTAGAGCTAGTCTCTCATTGGTTCCCCCTCTTCCCGTTCAACCTCAGGACAAATTGCAACCTGTACGAAACAGGAGGTTAAAGGTGCTGATTCTCCAAGTAGGGAGATTGTTAGTAAAGCGGCTGGAATGGCGAACCCGAGCACAAGGAGAGGCGAAATGAGGTGCGTTTTAGAAACGTTTCCCGATCACACGGTGTACCATCTTCTGCGTTTCCCATGCACGTTTTCGATGTAGGAAGATGCCCTTGAACCTGGAGATTTGGGACCCATGGGGTGGGTACCACGCGGTATTACTTTAAAGGGTCTGCGTTTGCTCACCCAACCTCACCAATCCTCTCAGCCCCAAGAGTGTCCAGCCTTATGTCTCATCCAGCTGTGGGTCTAGATATGGTCAATCCAGGTTGCATCAGAGCCCCTGAACGGATTTTGTAAGAATTTCTTTCTCTTTGACTGTCTTTGTTTTATGGGTTTTTTTAAAGTAATTTATTTTTATAATGGGGTTTAGCTGCTTTTCCCTGCTGTGTTTATGCCGCTTTACACCCTCTTGATTCACTTCCAGAGAGATATCAATACACAGGTTTTAAGATTCTTGCTAATCAGATATATTCTTCTGGGGTGAATAGGGGTGTTGAGTTCAGTTCACTGAGCAGGGAGTAGGTCTTGTCTGTTACATATTTGGCTTATGGAACGGTATCTGAGCTAATTTCAAACCCTTGTGTTATGCATCACCCCACCTCACCTTTCCCGTTAAGCAGCCAGAGTGTGTCTTCTAAATGTGTGACTCTGTTCTGTTTTGTAATTCAGTTCAAGTGTAGCGATTTTGACATGCCCTCTATAAGTGATATCTTAGGATAAGTGTCTGTTTCTGTGTGACTTATTTCACTTAGAATCCTCGTACCTAAATCCACTCATCATGCTGCTACTAGCCTTATGACACTGATTTCATGGCTGAGTGATATTCCATTGTGCCTAAGTACCACAACTTCTTTATCCATTTTTCTCTTTCCTGGGATGTTGAAGGTGTACCGATGTGGAGGTTCTTGGAAACAGAGCAGCCCTAAACTTTGGGGTGCCTGTGTCTTGTTGCTTTTTAGTTTTCCCAATTTATACGCCCATGAGTGGAAGTGCCCTATGCTCTCTCAGCTGTGTTTATTACATGTTTCAGGACACACCGTACACTTCTCCAGGGTGGCTGTTGGCAATTGACATCCCGCCCATCAGCGTAGCAAGGCTCCCATGTCTCCATGGCCTGTCCTGCATTTCTGGTTTTTACACTTTTTGCAGCATGGCCCTTTTGACCGATGGCAAGCGAGACTTCTTTGTAGTGCTGATTTGCACTTCCGGCTTGCTTGGTTGGCCAAAAAGGGCGTATGCGTTTTTTCCTGAATATATTCAGGAAAAAACGCATACGCCCTTTTTGGCCAAGGGCATCATTGTCAACGTTTTGCCGCTTTTCCTGTGCTTTAAAGGCGAGTCGAATCTACCTCCTGAAATCTGTTTCCTGCAATTCTGCCTTGCTTTCACATCCTCTTCGTTGCCTTCCCTCAATATATTTGTGGACGAGAGTTATCATTTATAACTCTGCAGGTTTGTGAATTGCAGTGCCCCTGAGCTCCATTTGTCAACTCGCCTTTTTGGGAGCTGGCCGCAAAAGCGCAGGATTGCTTCAGGCACTATTCTGGTTCCGGGGGCCAGGCTGAGCCTGTGCTTCATTCTTCTTCCTGATGGGGAAATAGAGTGACCTGTGCCTGTCCCAACAGCTAGAGCTAGTCTCTCATTGGTTCCCCCTCTTCCCGTTCAACCTCAGGACAAATTGCAACCTGTACGAAACAGGAGGTTAAAGGTGCTGATTCTCCAAGTAGGGAGATTGTTAGTAAAGCGGCTGGAATGGCGAACCCGAGCACAAGGAGAGGCGAAATGAGGTGCGTTTTAGAAACGTTTCCCGATCACACGGTGTACCATCTTCTGCGTTTCCCATGCACGTTTTCGATGTAGGAAGATGCCCTTGAACCTGGAGATTTGGGACCCATGGGGTGGGTACCACGCGGTATTACTTTAAAGGGTCTGCGTTTGCTCACCCAACCTCACCAATCCTCTCAGCCCCAAGAGTGTCCAGCCTTATGTCTCATCCAGCTGTGGGACTAGATATGGTCAATCCAGGTTGCATCAGAGCCCCTGAACGGATTTTGTAAGAATTTCTTTCTCTTTGACTGTCTTTGTTTTATGGGTTTTTTAAAAGTAATTTATTTTTATAATGGGGTTTAGCTGCTTTTCCCTGCTGTGTTTATGCCGCTTTACACCCTCTTGATTCACTTCCAGAGAGATATCAATACACAGGTTTTAAGATTCTTGCTAATCAGATATATTCTTCTGGGGTGAATAGGGGTGTTGAGTTCAGTTCACTGAGCAGGGAGTAGGTCTTGTCTGTTACATATTTGGCTTATGGAACGGTATCTGAGCTAATTTCAAACCCTTGTGTTATGCATCACCCCACCTCACCTTTCCCGTTAAGCAGCCAGAGTGTGTCTTCTAAATGTGTGACTCTGTTCTGTTTTGTAATTCAGTTCAAGTGTAGCGATTTTGACATGCCCTCTATAAGTGATATCTTAGGATAAGTGTCTGTTTCTGTGTGACTTATTTCACTTAGAATCCTCGTACCTAAATCCACTCATCATGCTGCTACTAGCCTTATGACACTGATTTCATGGCTGAGTGATATTCCATTGTGCCTAAGTACCACAACTTCTTTATCCATTTTTCTCTTTCCTGGGATGTTGAAGGTGTACCGATGTGGAGGTTCTTGGAAACAGAGCAGCCCTAAACTTTGGGGTGCCTGTGTCTTGTTGCTTTTTAGTTTTCCCAATTTATACGCCCATGAGTGGAAGTGCCCTATGCTCTCTCAGCTGTGTTTATTACATGTTTCAGGACACACCGTACACTTCTCCAGGGTGGCTGTTGGCAATTGACATCCCGCCCATCAGCGTAGCAAGGCTCCCATGTCTCCATGGCCTGTCCTGCATTTCTGGTTTTTACAGTTTTTGCAGCATGGCCCTTTTGACCGATGGCAAGCGAGACTTCTTTGTAGTGCTGATTTGCACTTCCAGCTTGCTTGGTTGGCCAAAAAGGGCGTATGCGTTTTTTCCTGAATATATTCAGGAAAAAACGCATACGCCCTTTTTGGCCAAGGGCATCATTGTCAACGTTTTGCCGCTTTTCATGTGCTTTAAAGGCGAGTGGAATCTACCTCCTGTAATCTGTTTCTTGCAATTCTGCCTTGCTTTCACATCCTCTTCGTTGCCTTCCCTCAATATATTTCTGGACGAGAGTTATCATTTATAACTCTGTAGGTTTGTGAATTGCAGTGCCCCTGAGCTCCATTTGTCAACTCGCCTTTTTGGGAGCTGGCCGCAAAAGCGCAGGATTGCTTCAGGCCCTATTCTGGTTCCGGGGGGCAGGCTGAGCCTGTGCTTCATTCTTCTTCCTGATGGGGAAATAGAGTGACCTGTGCCTGTCCCAACACCTAGAGCTAGTCTCTCATTGGTTCCCCCTCTTCCCGTTCAACCTCAGGACAAATTGCAACCTGTACGAAACAGGAGGTTAAAGGTGCTGATTCTCCAAGTAGGGAGATTGTTAGTAAAGCAGCTGGAATGGCGAACCCGAGCACAAGGAGAGGCGAAATGAGGTGCGTTTTAGAAACGTTTCCCGATCACACGATGTACCATCTTCTGCGTTTCCCATGCACGTTTTCGATGTAGGAAGATGCCCTTGAACCTGGAGATTTGGGACCCATGGGGTGGGTAGCACGCGGTATTACTTTAAAGGGTCTGCGTTTGCTCACCCAACCTCACCAATCCTCTCAGCCCCAAGAGTGTCCAGCCTTATGTCTCATCCAGCTGTGGGTCTAGATATGGTCAATCCAGGTTGCATCAGAGCCCCTGAACGGATTTTGTAAGAATTTCTTTCTCTTTGACTGTCTTTGTTTTATGGGATTTTTAAAAGTAATTTATTTTTATAATGGGGTTTAGCTGCTTTTCCCTGCTGTGTTTATGCCGCTTTACACCCTCTTGATTCACTTCCAGAGAGATATCAATACATAGGTTTTAAGATTCTTGCTAATCAGATATATTCTTGTGCGGTGAATAGGGGTGTTGAGTTCAGTTCACTGAGCAGGGAGTAGGTCTTGTCAGTTACATATTTGGCTTATGGAACGGTATCTGAGCTAATTTCAAACCCTTGTTTTATGCATCACGCCACCTCACCTTTCCCGTTAAGCAGCCATAGTGTGTCTTCTAAATGTGTGACTCTCTTCTGTTTTGTAATTCAGTTCAAGTGTAACGATTTTGACATGCCCTCTATAAGTGATATCTTAGGATAAGTGTCTTTTTCTGTGTGACTTATTTCACTTAGAATCCTCGTACCTAAATCCACTCATCATGCTGCTACTAGCCTTATGACACTGATTTCATGGCTGAGTGATATTCCATTGTGCCTAAGTACCACAACTTCTTTATCCATTTTTCTCTTTCCTGGGATGTTTAAGGTGTTCCGATGTGGAGGTTCTTGGAAACAGAGCAGCCCTAAACGTTGGGGTGCCTGTGTCTTGTTGCTTTTTAGTTTTCCCAATTTATACGCCCATGAGTGGAAGTGCCCTATGCTCTCTCAGCTGTCTTTATTACATGTTTCAGGACACACCGTACACTGCTCCAGGGTGGCTGTTGGCAATTGACATCCCGCCCATCAGCGTAGCAAGGCTCCCATGTCTCCATGGCCTGTCCTGCATTTCTGGTTTTTACAGTTTTTGCAGCATGGCCCTTTTGACCGATGGCAAGCGAGACTTCTTTGTAGTGCTGATTTGCACTTCCGGCTTGCTTGGTTGGCCAAAAAGGGCGTATGCGTTTTTTCCTGAATATATTCAGGAAAAAACGCATACGCCCTTTTTGGCCAAGGGCATCATTGTCAACGTTTTGCCGCTTTTCCTGTGCTTTAAAGGCGAGTCGAATCTACCTCCTGAAATCTGTTTCCTGCAATTCTGCCTTGCTTTCACATCCTCTTCGTTGCCTTCCCTCAATATATTTGTGGACGAGAGTTATCATTTATAACTCTGCAGGTTTGTGAATTGCAGTGCCCCTGAGCTCCATTTGTCAACTCGCCTTTTTGGGAGCTGGCCGCAAAAGCGCAGGATTGCTTCAGGCACTATTCTGGTTCCGGGGGCCAGGCTGAGCCTGTGCTTCATTCTTCTTCCTGATGGGGAAATAGAGTGACCTGTGCCTGTCCCAACAGCTAGAGCTAGTCTCTCATTGGTTCCCCCTCTTCCCGTTCAACCTCAGGACAAATTGCAACCTGTACGAAACAGGAGGTTAAAGGTGCTGATTCTCCAAGTAGGGAGATTGTTAGTAAAGCGGCTGGAATGGCGAACCCGAGCACAAGGAGAGGCGAAATGAGGTGCGTTTTAGAAACGTTTCCCGATCACACGGTGTACCATCTTCTGCGTTTCCCATGCACGTTTTCGATGTAGGAAGATGCCGTTGAACCTGGAGATTTGGGACCCATGGGGTGGGTAGCACGCGGTATTACTTTAAAGGGTCTGCGTTTGCTCACCCAACCTCACCAATCCTCTCAGCCCCAAGAGTGTCCAGCCTTATGTCTCATCCAGCTGTGGGTCTAGATATGGTCAATCCAGGTTGCATCAGAGCCCCTGAACGGATTTTGTAAGAATTTCTTTCTCTTTGACTGTCTTTGTTTTATGGGTTTTTTTAAAGTAATTTATTTTTATAATGGGGTTTAGCTGCTTTTCCCTGCTGTGTTTATGCCGCTTTACACCCTCTTGATTCACTTCCAGAGAGATATCAATACATAGGTTTTAAGATTCTTGCTAATCAGATATATTCTTGTGCGGTGAATAGGGGTGTTGAGTCCAGTTCACTGAGCAGGGAGTAGGTCTTGTCTGTTACATATTTGGCTTATGGAACGGTATCTGAGCTAATTTCAAACCCTTGTGTTATGCATCACCCCACCTCACCTTTCCCGTTAAGCAGCCAGAGTGTGTCTTCTAAATGTGTGACTCTCTTCTGTTTTGTAATTCAGTTCAAGTGTAACGATTTTGACATGCCCTCTATAAGTGATATCTTAGGATAAGTGTCTTTTTCTGTGTGACTTATTTCACTTAGAATCCTCGTACCTAAATCCACTCATCATGCTGCTACTAGCCTTATGACACTGATTTCATGGCTGAGTGATATTCCGTTGTGCCTAAGTACCACAACTTCTTTATCCATTTTTCTCTTTCCTGGGATGTTGAAGGTGTTCCGATGTGGAGGTTCTTGGAAACAGAGCAGCCCTAAACGTTGGGGTGCCTGTGTCTTGTTGCTTTTTAGTTTTCCCAATTTATACGCCCATGAGTGGAAGTGCCCTATGCTCTCTCAGCTGTCTTTATTACATGTTTCAGGACACACCGTACACTTCTCCAGGGTGGCTGTTGGCAATTGACATCCCGCCCATCAGCGTAGCAAGGCTCCCATGTCTCCATGGCCTGTCCTGCATTTCTGGTTTTTACAGTTTTTGCAGCATGGCCCTTTTGACCGATGGCAAGCGAGACTTCTTTGTAGTGCTGATTTGCACTTCCGGCTTGCTTGGTTGGCCAAAAAGGGCGTATGCGTTTTTTCCTGAATATATTCAGGAAAAAACGCATACGCCCTTTTTGGCCAAGGGCATCATTGTCAAAGTTTTGCCGCTTTTCCTGTGCTTTAAAGGCGAGTCGAATCTACCTCCTGAAATCTGTTTCCTGCAATTCTGCCTTGCTTTCACATCCTCTTCGTTGCCTTCCCTCAATATATTTGTGGACGAGAGTTATCATTTATAACTCTGCAGGTTTGTGAATTGTAGTGCCCCTGAGCTCCATTTGTCAACTCGCCTTTTTGGGAGCTGGCCGCAAAAGCGCAGGATTGCTTCAGGCACTATTCTGGTTCCGGGGGCCAGGCTGAGCCTGTGCTTCATTCTTCTTCCTGATGGGGAAATAGAGTGACCTGTGCCTGTCCCAACAGCTAGAGCTAGTCTCTCATTGGTTCCCCCTCTTCCCGTTCAACCTCAGGACAAATTGCAACCTGTACGAAACAGGAGGTTAAAGGTGCTGATTCTCCAAGTAGGGAGATTGTTAGTAAAGCGGCTGGAATGGCGAACCCGAGCACGAGGAGAGGCGAAATGAGGTGCGTTTTAGAAACGTTTCCCGATCACACGGTGTACCATCTTCTGGGATTCCCATGCACGTTTTCGATGTAGGAAGATGCCGTTGAACCTGGAGATTTGGGACCCATGGGGTGGGTACCACGCGGTATTACTTTAAAGGGTCTGCGTTTGCTCACCCAACCTCACCAATCCTCTCAGCCCCAAGAGTGTCCAGCCTTATGTCTCATCCAGCTGTGGGTCTAGATATGGTCAATCCAGGTTGCATCAGAGCCCCTGAACGGATTTTGTAAGAATTTCTTTCTCTTTGACTGTCTTTGTTTTATGGGTTTTTTTAAAGTAATTTATTTTTATAATGGGGTTTAGCTGCTTTTCCCTGCTGTGTTTATGCCGCTTTACACCCTCTTGATTCACTTCCAGAGAGATATCAATACATAGGTTTTAAGATTCTTGCTAATCAGATATATTCTTGTGCGGTGAATAGGGGTGTTGAGTCCAGTTCACTGAGCAGGGAGTAGGTCTTGTCTGTTACATATTTGGCTTATGGAACGGTATCTGAGCTAATTTCAAACCCTTGTGTTATGCATCACCCCACCTCACCTTTCTCGTTAAGCAGCCAGAGTGTGTCTTCTAAATGTGTGACTCTGTTCTGTTTTGTAATTCAGTTCAAGTGTAGCGATTTTGACATGCCCTCTATAAGTGATATCTTAGGATAAGTGTCTGTTTCTGTGTGACTTATTTCACTTAGAATCCTCGTACCTAAATCCACTCATCATGCTGCTACTAGCCTTATGACACTGATTTCATGGCTGAGTGATATTCCATTGTGCCTAAGTACCACAACTTCTTTATCCATTTTTCTCTTTCCTGGGATGTTGAAGGTGTACCGATGTGGAGGTTCTTGGAAACAGAGCAGCCCTAAACTTTGGGGTGCCTGTGTCTTGTTGCTTTTTAGTTTTCCCAATTTATACGCCCATGAGTGGAAGTGCCCTATGCTCTCTCAGCTGTGTTTATTACATGTTTCAGGACACACCGTACACTTCTCCAGGGTGGCTGTTGGCAATTGACATCCCGCCCATCAGCGTAGCAAGGCTCCCATGTCTCCATGGCCTGTCCTGCATTTCTGGTTTTTACACTTTTTGCAGCATGGCCCTTTTGACCGATGGCAAGCGAGACTTCTTTGTAGTGCTGATTTGCACTTCCGGCTTGCTTGGTTGGCCAAAAAGGGCGTATGCGTTTTTCCTGAATATATTCAGGAAAAAACGCATACGCCCTTTTTGGCCAAGGGCATCATTGTCAACGTTTTGCCGCTTTTCATGTGCTTTAAAGGCGAATCGAATCTACCTCCTGAAATCTGTTTCCTGCAATTCTGCCTTGCTTTCAAATCCTCTTCGTTGCCTTCCCTCAATATATTTGTGGACGAGAGTTATCATTTATAACTCTGTAGGTTTGTGAATTGCAGTGCCCCTGAGCTCCATTTGTCAACTCGCCTTTTTGGGAGCTGGCCGCAAAAGCGCAGGATTGCTTCAGGCCCTATTCTGGTTCCGGGGGGCAGGCTGAGCCTGTGCTTCATTCTTCTTCCTGATGGGGAAATAGAGTGACCTGTGCCTGTTCCCAACACCTAGAGCTAGTCTCTCATTGTTTCCCCCTCTTCCCGTTCAACCTCAGGACAAATTGCAACCTGTACGAAACAGGAGGTTAAAGGTGCTGATTCTCCAAGTAGGGAGATTGTTAGTAAAGCGGCTGGAATGGCGAACCCGAGCACAAGGAGAGGCGAAATGAGGTGCGTTTTAGAAACGTTTCCCGATCACACGGTGTACCATCTTCTGCGTTTCCCATGCACGTTTTCGATGTAGGAAGATGCCCTTGAACCTGGAGATTTGGGACCCATGGGGTGGGTAGCACGCGGTATTACTTTAAAGGGTCTGCGTTTGCTCACCCAACCTCACCAATCCTCTCAGCCCCAAGAGTGTCCAGCCTTATGTCTCATCCAGCTGTGGGTCTAGATATGGTCAATCCAGGTTGCATCAGAGCCCCTGAACGGATTTTGTAAGAATTTCTTTCTCTTTGACTGTCTTTGTTTTATGGGATTTTTAAAAGTAATTTATTTTTATAATGGGGTTTAGCTGCTTTTCCCTGCTGTGTTTATGCCGCTTTACACCCTCTTGATTCACTTCCAGAGAGATATCAATACACAGGTTTTAAGATTCTTGCTAATCAGATATATTCTTCTGGGGTGAATAGGGGTGTTGAGTTCAGTTCACTGAGCAGGGAGTAGGTCTTGTCTGTTACATATTTGGCTTATGGAACGGTATCTGAGCTAATTTCAAACCCTTGTGTTATGCATCACCCCACCTCACCTTTCCCGTTAAGCAGCCAGAGTGTGTCTTCTAAATGTGTGACTCTGTTCTGTTTTGTAATTCAGTTCAAGTGTAGCGATTTTGACATGCCCTCTATAAGTGATATCTTAGGATAAGTGTCTGTTTCTGTGTGACTTATTTCACTTAGAATCCTCGTACCTAAATCCACTCATCATGCTGCTACTAGCCTTATGACACTGATTTCATGGCTGAGTGATATTCCATTGTGCCTAAGTACCACAACTTCTTTATCCATTTTTCTCTTTCCTGGGATGTTGAAGGTGTACCGATGTGGAGGTTCTTGGAAACAGAGCAGCCCTAAACTTTGGGGTGCCTGTGTCTTGTTGCTTTTTAGTTTTCCCAATTTATACGCCCATGAGTGGAAGTGCCCTATGCTCTCTCAGCTGTGTTTATTACATGTTTCAGGACACACCGTACACTTCTCCAGGGTGGCTGTTGGCAATTGACATCCCGCCCATCAGCGTAGCAAGGCTCCCATGTCTCCATGGCCTGTCCTGCATTTCTGGTTTTTACACTTTTTGCAGCATGGCCCTTTTGACCGATGGCAAGCGAGACTTCTTTGTAGTGCTGATTTGCACTTCCGGCTTGCTTGGTTGGCCTAAAAGGGCGTATGCGTTTTTGCCTGAATATATTCAGGAAAAAACGCATACGCCCTTTTTGGCCAAGGGCATCATTGTCAACGTTTTGCCGCTTTTCCTGTGCTTTAAAGGCGAGTCGAATCTACCTCCTGAAATCTGTTTCCTGCAATTCTGCCTTGCTTTCACATCCTCTTCGTTGCCTTCCCTCAATATATTTGTGGACGAGAGTTATCATTTATAACTCTGCAGGTTTGTGAATTGCAGTGCCCCTGAGCTCCATTTGTCAACTCGCCTTTTTGGGAGCTGGCCGCAAAAGCGCAGGATTGCTTCAGGCACTATTCTGGTTCCGGGGGCCAGGCTGAGCCTGTGCTTCATTCTTCTTCCTGATGGGGAAATAGAGTGACCTGTGCCTGTCCCAACAGCTAGAGCTAGTCTCTCATTGGTTCCCCCTCTTCCCGTTCAACCTCAGGACAAATTGCAACCTGTACGAAACAGGAGGTTAAAGGTGCTGATTCTCCAAGTAGGGAGATTGTTAGTAAAGCGGCTGGAATGGCGAACCCGAGCACAAGGAGAGGCGAAATGAGGTGCGTTTTAGAAACGTTTCCCGATCACACGGTGTACCATCTTCTGCGTTTCCCATGCACGTTTTCGATGTAGGAAGATGCCGTTGAACCTGGAGATTTGGGACCCATGGGGTGGGTACCACGCGGTATTACTTTAAAGGGTCTGCGTTTGCTCACCCAACCTCACCAATCCTCTCAGCCCCAAGAGTGTCCAGCCTTATGTCTCATCCAGCTGTGGGTCTAGATATGGTCAATCCAGGTTGCATCAGAGCCCCTGAACGGATTTTGTAAGAATTTCTTTCTCTTTGACTGTCTTTGTTTTATGGGTTTTTTTAAAGTAATTTATTTTTATAATGGGGTTTAGCTGCTTTTCCCTGCTGTGTTTATGCCGCTTTACACCCTCTTGATTCACTTCCAGAGAGATATCAATACACAGGTTTTAAGATTCTTGCTAATCAGATATATTCTTCTGGGGTGAATAGGGGTGTTGAGTTCAGTTCACTGAGCAGGGAGTAGGTCTTGTCTGTTACATATTTGGCTTATGGAACGGTATCTGAGCTAATTTCAAACCCTTGTGTTATGCATCACCCCACCTCACCTTTCCCGTTAAGCAGCCAGAGTGTGTCTTCTAAATGTGTGACTCTCTTCTGTTTTGTAATTCAGTTCAAGTGTAGCGATTTTGACATGCCCTCTATAAGTGATATCTTAGGATAAGTGTCTGTTTCTGTGTGACTTATTTCACTTAGAATCCTCGTACCTAAATCCACTCATCATGCTGCTACTAGCCTTATGACACTGATTTCATGGCTGAGTGATATTCCATTGTGCCTAAGTACCACAACTTCTTTATCCATTTTTCTCTTTCCTGGGATGTTGAAGGTGTACCGATGTGGAGGTTCTTGGAAACAGAGCAGCCCTAAACTTTGGGGTGCCTGTGTCTTGTTGCTTTTTAGTTTTCCCAATTTATACGCCCATGAGTGGAAGTGCCCTATGCTCTCTCAGCTGTGTTTATTACATGTTTCAGGACACACCGTACACTTCTCCAGGGTGGCTGTTGGCAATTGACATCCCGCCCATCAGCGTAGCAAGGCTCCCATGTCTCCATGGCCTGTCCTGCATTTCTGGTTTTTACACTTTTTGCAGCATGGCCCTTTTGACCGATGGCAAGCGAGACTTCTTTGTAGTGCTGATTTGCACTTCTGGCTTGATTGGTTTGCCAAAAAGGGCGTATGCGTTTTTTCCTGAATATATTCAGGAAAAAACGCATACGCCCTTTTTGGCCAAGGGCATCATTGTCAACGTTTTGCCGCTTTTCATGTGCTTTAAAGGCGAGTGGAATCTACCTCCTGTAATCTGTTTCCTGCAATTCTGCCTTGCTTTCACATCCTCTTCGTTACCTTCCCTCAATATATTTGTGGACGAGAGTTATCATTTATAACTCTGCAGGTTTGTGAATTGCAGTGCCCCTGAGCTCCATTTGTCAACTCGCCTTTTTGGGAGCTGGCCGCAAAAGCGCAGGATTGCTTCAGGCACTATTCTGGTTCCGGGGGGCAGGCTGAGCCTGTGCTTCATTCTTCTTCCTGATGGGGAAATAGAGTGACCTGTGCCTGTCCCAACACCTAGAGCTAGTCTCTCATTGGTTCCCCCTCTTCCCGTTCAACCTCAGGACAAATTGCAACCTGTACGAAACAGGAGGTTAAAGGTGCTGATTCTCCAAGTAGGGAGATTGTTAGTAAAGCGGCTGGAATGGCGAACCCGAGCACAAGGAGAGGCGAAATGAGGTGCGTTTTAGAAACGTTTCCCGATCACACGATGTACCATCTTCTGCGTTTCCCATGCACGTTTTCGATGTAGGAAGATGCCCTTGAACCTGGAGATTTGGGACCCATGGGGTGGGTAGCACGCGGTATTACTTTAAAGGGTCTGCGTTTGCTCACCCAACCTCACCAATCCTCTCAGCCCCAAGAGTGTCCAGCCTTATGTCTCATCCAGCTGTGGGTCTAGATATGGTCAATCCAGGTTGCATCAGAGCCCCTGAACGGATTTTGTAAGAATTTCTTTCTCTTTGACTGTCTTTGTTTTATGGGATTTTTAAAAGTAATTTATTTTTATAATGGGGTTTAGCTGCTTTTCCCTGCTGTGTTTATGCCGCTTTACACCCTCTTGATTCACTTCCAGAGAGATATCAATACATAGGTTTTAAGATTCTTGCTAATCAGATATATTCTTGTGCGGTGAATAGGGGTGTTGAGTTCAGTTCACTGAGCAGGGAGTAGGTCTTGTCAGTTACATATTTGGCTTATGGAACGGTATCTGAGCTAATTTCAAACCCTTGTTTTATGCATCACGCCACCTCACCTTTCCCGTTAAGCAGCCATAGTGTGTCTTCTAAATGTGTGACTCTGTTCTGTTTTGTAATTCAGTTCAAGTGTAACGATTTTGACATGCCCTCTATAAGTGATATCTTAGGATAAGTGTCTTTTTCTGTGTGACTTATTTCACTTAGAATCCTCGTACCTAAATCCACTCATCATGCTGCTACTAGCCTTATGACACTGATTTCATGGCTGAGTGATATTCCATTGTGCCTAAGTACCACAACTTCTTTATCCATTTTTCTCTTTCCTGGGATGTTGAAGGTGTTCCGATGTGGAGGTTCTTGGAAACAGAGCAGCCCTAAACGTTGGGGTGCCTGTGTCTTGTTGCTTTTTAGTTTTCCCAATTTATACGCCCATGAGTGGAAGTGCCCTATGCTCTCTCAGCTGTGTTTATTACATGTTTCAGGACACACCGTACACTGCTCCAGGGTGGCTGTTGGCAATTGACATCCCGCCCATCAGCGTAGCAAGGCTGCCATGTCTCCATGGCCTGTCCTGCATTTCTGGTTTTTACACTTTTTGCAGCATGGCCCTTTTGACCGATGGCAAGCGAGACTTCTTTGTAGTGCTGATTTGCACTTCTGGCTTGCTTGGTTTGCCAAAAAGGGCGTATGCGTTTTTTCCTGAATATATTCAGGAAAAAACGCATACGCCCTTTTTGGCCAAGGGCATCATTGTCAACGTTTTGCCGCTTTTCCTGTGCTTTAAAGGCGAGTCGAATCTACCTCCTGAAATCTGTTTCCTGCAATTCTGCCTTGCTTTCACATCCTCTTCGTTGCCTTCCCTCAATATATTTGTGGACGAGAGTTATCATTTATAACTCTGCAGGTTTGTGAATTGCAGTGCCCCTGAGCTCCATTTGTCAACTCGCCTTTTTGGGAGCTGGCCGCAAAAGCGCAGGATTGCTTCAGGCACTATTCTGGTTCCGGGGGGCAGGCTGAGCCTGTGCTTCATTCTTCTTCCTGATGGGGAAATAGAGTGACCTGTGCCTGTCCCAACAGCTAGAGCTAGTCTCTCATTGGTTCCCCCTCTTCCCGTTCAACCTCAGGACAAATTGCAACCTGTACGAAACAGGAGGTTAAAGGTGCTGATTCTCCAAGTAGGGAGATTGTTAGTAAAGCGGCTGGAATGGCGAACCCGAGCACAAGGAGAGGCGAAATGAGGTGCGTTTTAGAAACGTTTCCCGATCACACGGTGTACCATCTTCTGCGATTCCCATGCACGTTTTCGATGTAGGAAGATGCCCTTGAACCTGGAGATTTGGGACCCATGGGGTGGGTACCACGCGGTATTACTTTAAAGGGTCTGCGTTTGCTCACCCAACCTCACCAATCCTCTCAGCCCCAAGAGTGTCCAGCCTTATGTCTCATCCAGCTGTGGGACTAGATATGGTCAATCCAGGTTGCATCAGAGCCCCTGAACGGATTTTGTAAGAATTTCTTTCTCTTTGACTGTCTTTGTTTTATGGGTTTTTTTAAAGTAATTTATTTTTATAATGGGGTTTAGCTGCTTTTCCCTGCTGTGTTTATGCCGCTTTACACCCTCTTGATTCACTTCCAGAGAGATATCAATACACAGGTTTTAAGATTCTTGCTAATCAGATATATTCTTCTGGGGTGAATAGGGGTGTTGAGTTCAGTTCACTGAGCAGGGAGTAGGTCTTGTCTGTTACATATTTGGCTTATGGAACGGTATCTGAGCTAATTTCAAACCCTTGTGTTATGCATCACCCCACCTCACCTTTCCCGTTAAGCAGCCAGAGTGTGTCTTCTAAATGTGTGACTCTGTTCTGTTTTGTAATTCAGTTCAAGTGTAGCGATTTTGACATGCCCTCTATAAGTGATATCTTAGGATAAGTGTCTGTTTCTGTGTGACTTATTTCACTTAGAATCCTCGTACCTAAATCCACTCATCATGCTGCTACTAGCCTTATGACACTGATTTCATGGCTGAGTGATATTCCATTGTGCCTAAGTACCACAACTTCTTTATCCATTTTTCTCTTTCCTGGGATGTTGAAGGTGTACCGATGTGGAGGTTCTTGGAAACAGAGCAGCCCTAAACTTTGGGGTGCCTGTGTCTTGTTGCTTTTTAGTTTTCCCAATTTATACGCCCATGAGTGGAAGTGCCCTATGCTCTCTCAGCTGTGTTTATTACATGTTTCAGGACACACCGTACACTTCTCCAGGGTGGCTGTTGGCAATTGACATCCCGCCCATCAGCGTAGCAAGGCTCCCATGTCTCCATGGCCTGTCCTGCATTTCTGGTTTTTACACTTTTTGCAGCATGGCCCTTTTGACCGATGGCAAGCGAGACTTCTTTGTAGTGCTGATTTGCACTTCCGGCTTGCTTGGTTGGCCAAAAAGGGCGTATGCGTTTTTTCCTGAATATATTCAGGAAAAAACGCATACGCCCTTTTTGGCCAAGGGCATCATTGTCAACGTTTTGCCGCTTTTCATGTGCTTTAAAGGCGAGTGGAATCTACCTCCTGTAATCTGTTTCTTGCAATTCTGCCTTGCTTTCACATCCTCTTCGTTGCCTTCCCTCAATATATTTGTGGACGAGAGTTATCATTTATAACTCTGTAGGTTTGTGAATTGCAGTGCCCCTGAGCTCCATTTGTCAACTCGCCTTTTTGGGAGCTGGCCGCAAAAGCGCAGGATTGCTTCAGGCCCTATTCTGGTTCCGGGGGGCAGGCTGAGCCTGTGCTTCATTCTTCTTCCTGATGGGGAAATAGAGTGACCTGTGCCTGTCCCAACACCTAGAGCTAGTCTCTCATTGGTTCCCCCTCTTCCCGTTCAACCTCAGGACAAATTGCAACCTGTACGAAACAGGAGGTTAAAGGTGCTGATTCTCCAAGTAGGGAGATTGTTAGTAAAGCGGCTGGAATGGCGAACCCGAGCACAAGGAGAGGCGAAATGAGGTGCGTTTTAGAAACGTTTCCCGATCACACGGTGTACCATCTTCTGCGTTTCCCATGCACGTTTTCGATGTAGGAAGATGCCCTTGAACCTGGAGATTTGGGACCCATGGGGTGGGTACCACGCGGTATTACTTTAAAGGGTCTGCGTTTGCTCACCCAACCTCACCAATCCTCTCAGCCCCAAGAGTGTCCAGCCTTATGTCTCATCCAGCTGTGGGTCTAGATATGGTCAATCCAGGTTGCATCAGAGCCCCTGAACGGATTTTGTAAGAATTTCTTTCTCTTTGACTGTCTTTGTTTTATGGGATTTTTAAAAGTAATTTATTTTTATAATGGGGTTTAGCTGCTTTTCCCTGCTGTGTTTATGCCGCTTTACACCCTCTTGATTCACTTCCAGAGAGATATCAATACACAGGTTTTAAGATTCTTGCTAATCAGATATATTCTTCTGGGGTGAATAGGGGTGTTGAGTTCAGTTCACTGAGCAGGGAGTAGGTCTTGTCTGTTACATATTTGGCTTATGGAACGGTATCTGAGCTAATTTCAAACCCTTGTGTTATGCATCACCCCACCTCACCTTTCCCGTTAAGCAGCCAGAGTGTGTCTTCTAAATGTGTGACTCTGTTCTGTTTTGTAATTCAGTTCAAGTGTAGCGATTTTGACATGCCCTCTATAAGTGATATCTTAGGATAAGTGTCTGTTTCTGTGTGACTTATTTCACTTAGAATCCTCGTACCTAAATCCACTCATCATGCTGCTACTAGCCTTATGACACTGATTTCATGGCTGAGTGATATTCCATTGTGCCTAAGTACCACAACTTCTTTATCCATTTTTCTCTTTCCTGGGATGTTGAAGGTGTACCGATGTGGAGGTTCTTGGAAACAGAGCAGCCCTAAACTTTGGGGTGCCTGTGTCTTGTTGCTTTTTAGTTTTCCCAATTTATACGCCCATGAGTGGAAGTGCCCTATGCTCTCTCAGCTGTGTTTATTACATGTTTCAGGACACACCGTACACTGCTCCAGGGTGGCTGTTGGCAATTGACATCCCGCCCATCAGCGTAGCAAGGCTCCCATGTCTCCATGGCCTGTCCTGCATTTCTGGTTTTTACAGTTTTTGCAGCATGGCCCTTTTGACCGATGGCAAGCGAGACTTCTTTGTAGTGCTGATTTGCACTTCTGGCTTGATTGGTTTGCCAAAAAGGGCGTATGCGTTTTTTCCTGAATATATTCAGGAAAAAACGCATACGCCCTTTTTGGCCAAGGGCATCATTGTCAACGTTTTGCCGCTTTTCATGTGCTTTAAAGGCGAGTGGAATCTACCTCCTGTAATCTGTTTCCTGCAATTCTGCCTTGCTTTCACATCCTCTTCGTTACCTTCCCTCAATATATTTGTGGACGAGAGTTATCATTTATAACTCTGCAGGTTTGTGAATTGCAGTGCCCCTGAGCTCCATTTGTCAACTCGCCTTTTTGGGAGCTGGCCGCAAAAGCGCAGGATTGCTTCAGGCCCTATTCTGGTTCCGGGGGGCAGGCTGAGCCTGTGCTTCATTCTTCTTCCTGATGGGGAAATAGAGTGACCTGTGCCTGTCCCAACAGCTAGAGCTAGTCTCTCATTGGTTCCCCCTCTTCCCGTTCAACCTCAGGACAAATTGCAACCTGTACGAAACAGGAGGTTAAAGGTGCTGATTCTCCAAGTAGGGAGATTGTTAGTAAAGCGGCTGGAATGGCGAACCCGAGCACAAGGAGAGGCGAAATGAGGTGCGTTTTAGAAACGTTTCCCGATCACACGGTGTACCATCTTCTGCGTTTCCCATGCACGTTTTCGATGTAGGAAGATGCCCTTGAACCTGGAGATTTGGGACCCATGGGGTGGGTAGCACGCGGTATTACTTTAAAGGGTCTGCGTTTGCTCACCCAACCTCACCAATCCTCTCAGCCCCAAGAGTGTCCAGCCTTATGTCTCATCCAGCTGTGGGTCTAGATATGGTCAATCCAGGTTGCATCAGAGCCCCTGAACGGATTTTGTAAGAATTTCTTTCTCTTTGACTGTCTTTGTTTTATGGGATTTTTAAAAGTAATTTATTTTTATAATGGGGTTTAGCTGCTTTTCCCTGCTGTGTTTATGCCGCTTTACACCCTCTTGATTCACTTCCAGAGAGATATCAATACACAGGTTTTAAGATTCTTGCTAATCAGATATATTCTTCTGGGGTGAATAGGGGTGTTGAGTTCAGTTCACTGAGCAGGGAGTAGGTCTTGTCTGTTACATATTTGGCTTATGGAACGGTATCTGAGCTAATTTCAAACCCTTGTGTTATGCATCACCCCACCTCACCTTTCCCGTTAAGCAGCCAGAGTGTGTCTTCTAAATGTGTGACTCTGTTCTGTTTTGTAATTCAGTTCAAGTGTAGCGATTTTGACATGCCCTCTATAAGTGATATCTTAGGATAAGTGTCTGTTTCTGTGTGACTTATTTCACTTAGAATCCTCGTACCTAAATCCACTCATCATGCTGCTACTAGCCTTATGACACTGATTTCATGGCTGAGTGATATTCCATTGTGCCTAAGTACCACAACTTCTTTATCCATTTTTCTCTTTCCCGGGATGTTGAAGGTGTACCGATGTGGAGGTTCTTGGAAACAGAGCAGCCCTAAACTTTGGGGTGCCTGTGTCTTGTTGCTTTTTAGTTTTCCCAATTTATACGCCCATGAGTGGAAGTGCCCTATGCTCTCTCAGCTGTGTTTATTACATGTTTCAGGACACACCGTACACTTCTCCAGGGTGGCTGTTGGCAATTGACATCCCGCCCATCAGCGTAGCAAGGCTCCCATGTCTCCATGGCCTGTCCTGCATTTCTGGTTTTTACACTTTTTGCAGCATGGCCCTTTTGACCGATGGCAAGCGAGACTTCTTTGTAGTGCTGATTTGCACTTCTGGCTTGATTGGTTTGCCAAAAAGGGCGTATGCGTTTTTGCCTGAATATATTCAGGAAAAAACGCATACGCCCTTTTTGGCCAAGGGCATCATTGTCAACGTTTTGCCGCTTTTCATGTGCTTTAAAGGCGAGTGGAATCTACCTCCTGTAATCTGTTTCCTGCAATTCTGCCTTGCTTTCACATCCTCTTCGTTACCTTCCCTCAATATATTTGTGGACGAGAGTTATCATTTATAACTCTGCAGGTTTGTGAATTGCAGTGCCCCTGAGCTCCATTTGTCAACTCGCCTTTTTGGGAGCTGGCCGCAAAAGCGCAGGATTGCTTCAGGCACTATTCTGGTTCCGGGGGGCAGGCTGAGCCTGTGCTTCATTCTTCTTCCTGATGGGGAAATAGAGTGACCTGTGCCTGTCCCAACACCTAGAGCTAGTCTCTCATTGGTTCCCCCTCTTCCCGTTCAACCTCAGGACAAATTGCAACCTGTACGAAACAGGAGGTTAAAGGTGCTGATTCTCCAAGTAGGGAGATTGTTAGTAAAGCGGCTGGAATGGCGAACCCGAGCACAAGGAGAGGCGAAATGAGGTGCGTTTTAGAAACGTTTCCCGATCACACGATGTACCATCTTCTGCGTTTCCCATGCACGTTTTCGATGTAGGAAGATGCCCTTGAACCTGGAGATTTGGGACCCATGGGGTGGGTAGCACGCGGTATTACTTTAAAGGGTCTGCGTTTGCTCACCCAACCTCACCAATCCTCTCAGCCCCAAGAGTGTCCAGCCTTATGTCTCATCCAGCTGTGGGTCTAGATATGGTCAATCCAGGTTGCATCAGAGCCCCTGAACGGATTTTGTAAGAATTTCTTTCTCTTTGACTGTCTTTGTTTTATGGGATTTTTAAAAGTAATTTATTTTTATAATGGGGTTTAGCTGCTTTTCCCTGCTGTGTTTATGCCGCTTTACACCCTCTTGATTCACTTCCAGAGAGATATCAATACATAGGTTTTAAGATTCTTGCTAATCAGATATATTCTTGTGCGGTGAATAGGGGTGTTGAGTTCAGTTCACTGAGCAGGGAGTAGGTCTTGTCAGTTACATATTTGGCTTATGGAACGGTATCTGAGCTAATTTCAAACCCTTGTTTTATGCATCACGCCACCTCACCTTTCCCGTTAAGCAGCCATAGTGTGTCTTCTAAATGTGTGACTCTGTTCTGTTTTGTAATTCAGTTCAAGTGTAACGATTTTGACATGCCCTCTATAAGTGATATCTTAGGATAAGTGTCTTTTTCTGTGTGACTTATTTCACTTAGAATCCTCGTACCTAAATCCACTCATCATGCTGCTACTAGCCTTATGACACTGATTTCATGGCTGAGTGATATTCCATTGTGCCTAAGTACCACAACTTCTTTATCCATTTTTCTCTTTCCTGGGATGTTGAAGGTGTTCCGATGTGGAGGTTCTTGGAAACAGAGCAGCCCTAAACGTTGGGGTGCCTGTGTCTTGTTGCTTTTTAGTTTTCCCAATTTATACGCCCATGAGTGGAAGTGCCCTATGCTCTCTCAGCTGTGTTTATTACATGTTTCAGGACACACCGTACACTGCTCCAGGGTGGCTGTTGGCAATTGACATCCCGCCCATCAGCGTAGCAAGGCTGCCATGTCTCCATGGCCTGTCCTGCATTTCTGGTTTTTACACTTTTTGCAGCATGGCCCTTTTGACCGATGGCAAGCGAGACTTCTTTGTAGTGCTGATTTGCACTTCTGGCTTGCTTGGTTTGCCAAAAAGGGCGTATGCGTTTTTTCCTGAATATATTCAGGAAAAAACGCATACGCCCTTTTTGGCCAAGGGCATCATTGTCAACGTTTTGCCGCTTTTCCTGTGCTTTAAAGGCGAGTCGAATCTACCTCCTGAAATCTGTTTCCTGCAATTCTGCCTTGCTTTCACATCCTCTTCGTTGCCTTCCCTCAATATATTTGTGGACGAGAGTTATCATTTATAACTCTGCAGGTTTGTGAATTGCAGTGCCCCTGAGCTCCATTTGTCAACTCGCCTTTTTGGGAGCTGGCCGCAAAAGCGCAGGATTGCTTCAGGCACTATTCTGGTTCCGGGGGGCAGGCTGAGCCTGTGCTTCATTCTTCTTCCTGATGGGGAAATAGAGTGACCTGTGCCTGTCCCAACAGCTAGAGCTAGTCTCTCATTGGTTCCCCCTCTTCCCGTTCAACCTCAGGACAAATTGCAACCTGTACGAAACAGGAGGTTAAAGGTGCTGATTCTCCAAGTAGGGAGATTGTTAGTAAAGCGGCTGGAATGGCGAACCCGAGCACAAGGAGAGGCGAAATGAGGTGCGTTTTAGAAACGTTTCCCGATCACACGGTGTACCATCTTCTGCGATTCCCATGCACGTTTTCGATGTAGGAAGATGCCCTTGAACCTGGAGATTTGGGACCCATGGGGTGGGTACCACGCGGTATTACTTTAAAGGGTCTGCGTTTGCTCACCCAACCTCACCAATCCTCTCAGCCCCAAGAGTGTCCAGCCTTATGTCTCATCCAGCTGTGGGACTAGATATGGTCAATCCAGGTTGCATCAGAGCCCCTGAACGGATTTTGTAAGAATTTCTTTCTCTTTGACTGTCTTTGTTTTATGGGTTTTTTTAAAGTAATTTATTTTTATAATGGGGTTTAGCTGCTTTTCCCTGCTGTGTTTATGCCGCTTTACACCCTCTTGATTCACTTCCAGAGAGATATCAATACACAGGTTTTAAGATTCTTGCTAATCAGATATATTCTTCTGGGGTGAATAGGGGTGTTGAGTTCAGTTCACTGAGCAGGGAGTAGGTCTTGTCTGTTACATATTTGGCTTATGGAACGGTATCTGAGCTAATTTCAAACCCTTGTGTTATGCATCACCCCACCTCACCTTTCCCGTTAAGCAGCCAGAGTGTGTCTTCTAAATGTGTGACTCTGTTCTGTTTTGTAATTCAGTTCAAGTGTAGCGATTTTGACATGCCCTCTATAAGTGATATCTTAGGATAAGTGTCTGTTTCTGTGTGACTTATTTCACTTAGAATCCTCGTACCTAAATCCACTCATCATGCTGCTACTAGCCTTATGACACTGATTTCATGGCTGAGTGATATTCCATTGTGCCTAAGTACCACAACTTCTTTATCCATTTTTCTCTTTCCTGGGATGTTGAAGGTGTACCGATGTGGAGGTTCTTGGAAACAGAGCAGCCCTAAACTTTGGGGTGCCTGTGTCTTGTTGCTTTTTAGTTTTCCCAATTTATACGCCCATGAGTGGAAGTGCCCTATGCTCTCTCAGCTGTGTTTATTACATGTTTCAGGACACACCGTACACTTCTCCAGGGTGGCTGTTGGCAATTGACATCCCGCCCATCAGCGTAGCAAGGCTCCCATGTCTCCATGGCCTGTCCTGCATTTCTGGTTTTTACACTTTTTGCAGCATGGCCCTTTTGACCGATGGCAAGCGAGACTTCTTTGTAGTGCTGATTTGCACTTCCGGCTTGCTTGGTTGGCCAAAAAGGGCGTATGCGTTTTTTCCTGAATATATTCAGGAAAAAACGCATACGCCCTTTTTGGCCAAGGGCATCATTGTCAACGTTTTGCCGCTTTTCATGTGCTTTAAAGGCGAGTGGAATCTACCTCCTGTAATCTGTTTCTTGCAATTCTGCCTTGCTTTCACATCCTCTTCGTTGCCTTCCCTCAATATATTTGTGGACGAGAGTTATCATTTATAACTCTGTAGGTTTGTGAATTGCAGTGCCCCTGAGCTCCATTTGTCAACTCGCCTTTTTGGGAGCTGGCCGCAAAAGCGCAGGATTGCTTCAGGCCCTATTCTGGTTCCGGGGGGCAGGCTGAGCCTGTGCTTCATTCTTCTTCCTGATGGGGAAATAGAGTGACCTGTGCCTGTCCCAACACCTAGAGCTAGTCTCTCATTGGTTCCCCCTCTTCCCGTTCAACCTCAGGACAAATTGCAACCTGTACGAAACAGGAGGTTAAAGGTGCTGATTCTCCAAGTAGGGAGATTGTTAGTAAAGCGGCTGGAATGGCGAACCCGAGCACAAGGAGAGGCGAAATGAGGTGCGTTTTAGAAACGTTTCCCGATCACACGGTGTACCATCTTCTGCGTTTCCCATGCACGTTTTCGATGTAGGAAGATGCCCTTGAACCTGGAGATTTGGGACCCATGGGGTGGGTACCACGCGGTATTACTTTAAAGGGTCTGCGTTTGCTCACCCAACCTCACCAATCCTCTCAGCCCCAAGAGTGTCCAGCCTTATGTCTCATCCAGCTGTGGGTCTAGATATGGTCAATCCAGGTTGCATCAGAGCCCCTGAACGGATTTTGTAAGAATTTCTTTCTCTTTGACTGTCTTTGTTTTATGGGATTTTTAAAAGTAATTTATTTTTATAATGGGGTTTAGCTGCTTTTCCCTGCTGTGTTTATGCCGCTTTACACCCTCTTGATTCACTTCCAGAGAGATATCAATACACAGGTTTTAAGATTCTTGCTAATCAGATATATTCTTCTGGGGTGAATAGGGGTGTTGAGTTCAGTTCACTGAGCAGGGAGTAGGTCTTGTCTGTTACATATTTGGCTTATGGAACGGTATCTGAGCTAATTTCAAACCCTTGTGTTATGCATCACCCCACCTCACCTTTCCCGTTAAGCAGCCAGAGTGTGTCTTCTAAATGTGTGACTCTGTTCTGTTTTGTAATTCAGTTCAAGTGTAGCGATTTTGACATGCCCTCTATAAGTGATATCTTAGGATAAGTGTCTGTTTCTGTGTGACTTATTTCACTTAGAATCCTCGTACCTAAATCCACTCATCATGCTGCTACTAGCCTTATGACACTGATTTCATGGCTGAGTGATATTCCATTGTGCCTAAGTACCACAACTTCTTTATCCATTTTTCTCTTTCCTGGGATGTTGAAGGTGTACCGATGTGGAGGTTCTTGGAAACAGAGCAGCCCTAAACTTTGGGGTGCCTGTGTCTTGTTGCTTTTTAGTTTTCCCAATTTATACGCCCATGAGTGGAAGTGCCCTATGCTCTCTCAGCTGTGTTTATTACATGTTTCAGGACACACCGTACACTGCTCCAGGGTGGCTGTTGGCAATTGACATCCCGCCCATCAGCGTAGCAAGGCTCCCATGTCTCCATGGCCTGTCCTGCATTTCTGGTTTTTACAGTTTTTGCAGCATGGCCCTTTTGACCGATGGCAAGCGAGACTTCTTTGTAGTGCTGATTTGCACTTCTGGCTTGATTGGTTTGCCAAAAAGGGCGTATGCGTTTTTTCCTGAATATATTCAGGAAAAAACGCATACGCCCTTTTTGGCCAAGGGCATCATTGTCAACGTTTTGCCGCTTTTCATGTGCTTTAAAGGCGAGTGGAATCTACCTCCTGTAATCTGTTTCCTGCAATTCTGCCTTGCTTTCACATCCTCTTCGTTACCTTCCCTCAATATATTTGTGGACGAGAGTTATCATTTATAACTCTGCAGGTTTGTGAATTGCAGTGCCCCTGAGCTCCATTTGTCAACTCGCCTTTTTGGGAGCTGGCCGCAAAAGCGCAGGATTGCTTCAGGCCCTATTCTGGTTCCGGGGGGCAGGCTGAGCCTGTGCTTCATTCTTCTTCCTGATGGGGAAATAGAGTGACCTGTGCCTGTCCCAACAGCTAGAGCTAGTCTCTCATTGGTTCCCCCTCTTCCCGTTCAACCTCAGGACAAATTGCAACCTGTACGAAACAGGAGGTTAAAGGTGCTGATTCTCCAAGTAGGGAGATTGTTAGTAAAGCGGCTGGAATGGCGAACCCGAGCACAAGGAGAGGCGAAATGAGGTGCGTTTTAGAAACGTTTCCCGATCACACGGTGTACCATCTTCTGCGTTTCCCATGCACGTTTTCGATGTAGGAAGATGCCCTTGAACCTGGAGATTTGGGACCCATGGGGTGGGTAGCACGCGGTATTACTTTAAAGGGTCTGCGTTTGCTCACCCAACCTCACCAATCCTCTCAGCCCCAAGAGTGTCCAGCCTTATGTCTCATCCAGCTGTGGGTCTAGATATGGTCAATCCAGGTTGCATCAGAGCCCCTGAACGGATTTTGTAAGAATTTCTTTCTCTTTGACTGTCTTTGTTTTATGGGATTTTTAAAAGTAATTTATTTTTATAATGGGGTTTAGCTGCTTTTCCCTGCTGTGTTTATGCCGCTTTACACCCTCTTGATTCACTTCCAGAGAGATATCAATACACAGGTTTTAAGATTCTTGCTAATCAGATATATTCTTCTGGGGTGAATAGGGGTGTTGAGTTCAGTTCACTGAGCAGGGAGTAGGTCTTGTCTGTTACATATTTGGCTTATGGAACGGTATCTGAGCTAATTTCAAACCCTTGTGTTATGCATCACCCCACCTCACCTTTCCCGTTAAGCAGCCAGAGTGTGTCTTCTAAATGTGTGACTCTGTTCTGTTTT
The DNA here is from genome assembly GCF_028564815.1 of Eubalaena glacialis. Classification (NCBI taxonomy): domain Eukaryota; kingdom Metazoa; phylum Chordata; class Mammalia; order Artiodactyla; family Balaenidae; genus Eubalaena; species Eubalaena glacialis. The sequence goes on from NC_083716.1 coordinate 128,407,735, forward strand.
GTAATTCAGTTCAAGTGTAGCGATTTTGACATGCCCTCTATAAGTGATATCTTAGGATAAGTGTCTGTTTCTGTGTGACTTATTTCACTTAGAATCCTCGTACCTAAATCCACTCATCATGCTGCTACTAGCCTTATGACACTGATTTCATGGCTGAGTGATATTCCATTGTGCCTAAGTACCACAACTTCTTTATCCATTTTTCTCTTTCCCGGGATGTTGAAGGTGTACCGATGTGGAGGTTCTTGGAAACAGAGCAGCCCTAAACTTTGGGGTGCCTGTGTCTTGTTGCTTTTTAGTTTTCCCAATTTATACGCCCATGAGTGGAAGTGCCCTATGCTCTCTCAGCTGTGTTTATTACATGTTTCAGGACACACCGTACACTTCTCCAGGGTGGCTGTTGGCAATTGACATCCCGCCCATCAGCGTAGCAAGGCTCCCATGTCTCCATGGCCTGTCCTGCATTTCTGGTTTTTACACTTTTTGCAGCATGGCCCTTTTGACCGATGGCAAGCGAGACTTCTTTGTAGTGCTGATTTGCACTTCTGGCTTGATTGGTTTGCCAAAAAGGGCGTATGCGTTTTTGCCTGAATATATTCAGGAAAAAACGCATACGCCCTTTTTGGCCAAGGGCATCATTGTCAACGTTTTGCCGCTTTTCATGTGCTTTAAAGGCGAGTGGAATCTACCTCCTGTAATCTGTTTCCTGCAATTCTGCCTTGCTTTCACATCCTCTTCGTTACCTTCCCTCAATATATTTGTGGACGAGAGTTATCATTTATAACTCTGCAGGTTTGTGAATTGCAGTGCCCCTGAGCTCCATTTGTCAACTCGCCTTTTTGGGAGCTGGCCGCAAAAGCGCAGGATTGCTTCAGGCACTATTCTGGTTCCGGGGGGCAGGCTGAGCCTGTGCTTCATTCTTCTTCCTGATGGGGAAATAGAGTGACCTGTGCCTGTCCCAACAGCTAGAGCTAGTCTCTCATTGGTTCCCCCTCTTCCCGTTCAACCTCAGGACAAATTGCAACCTGTACGAAACAGGAGGTTAAAGGTGCTGATTCTCCAAGTAGGGAGATTGTTAGTAAAGCGGCTGGAATGGCGAACCCGAGCACAAGGAGAGGCGAAATGAGGTGCGTTTTAGAAACGTTTTCCGATCACACGGTGTACCATCTTCTGCGTTTCCCATGCACGTTTTCGATGTAGGAAGATGCCCTTGAACCTGGAGATTTGGGACCCATGGGGTGGGTAGCACGCGGTATTACTTTAAAGGGTCTGCGTTTGCTCACCCAACCTCACCAATCCTCTCAGCCCCAAGAGTGTCCAGCCTTATGTCTCATCCAGCTGTGGGTCTAGATATGGTCAATCCAGGTTGCATCAGAGCCCCTGAACGGATTTTGTAAGAATTTCTTTCTCTTTGACTGTCTTTGTTTTATGGGATTTTTTAAAGTAATTTATTTTTATAATGGGGTTTAGCTGCTTTTCCCTGCTGTGTTTATGCCGCTTTACACCCTCTTGATTCACTTCCAGAGAGATATCAATACACAGGTTTTAAGATTCTTGCTAATCAGATATATTCTTCTGGGGTGAATAGGGGTGTTGAGTTCAGTTCACTGAGCAGGGAGTAGGTCTTGTCTGTTACATATTTGGCTTATGGAACGGTATCTGAGCTAATTTCAAACCCTTGTGTTATGCATCACCCCACCTCACCTTTCCCGTTAAGCAGCCAGAGTGTGTCTTCTAAATGTGTGACTCTCTTCTGTTTTGTAATTCAGTTCAAGTGTAGCGATTTTGACATGCCCTCTATAAGTGATATCTTAGGATAAGTGTCTGTTTCTGTGTGACTTATTTCACTTAGAATCCTCGTACCTAAATCCACTCATCATGCTGCTACTAGCCTTATGACACTGATTTCATGGCTGAGTGATATTCCATTGTGCCTAAGTACCACAACTTCTTTATCCATTTTTCTCTTTCCTGGGATGTTGAAGGTGTACCGATGTGGAGGTTCTTGGAAACAGAGCAGCCCTAAACTTTGGGGTGCCTGTGTCTTGTTGCTTTTTAGTTTTCCCAATTTATACGCCCATGAGTGGAAGTGCCCTATGCTCTCTCAGCTGTGTTTATTACATGTTTCAGGACACACCGTACACTTCTCCAGGGTGGCTGTTGGCAATTGACATCCCGCCCATCAGCGTAGCAAGTCTCCCATGTCTCCATGGCCTGTCCTGCATTTCTGGTTTTTACACTTTTTGCAGCATGGCCCTTTTGACCGATGGCAAGCGAGACTTCTTTGTAGTGCTGATTTGCACTTCTGGCTTGATTGGTTTGCCAAAAAGGGCGTATGCGTTTTTTCCTGAATATATTCAGGAAAAAACGCATACGCCCTTTTTGGCCAAGGGCATCATTGTCAACGTTTTGCCGCTTTTCATGTGCTTTAAAGGCGAGTGGAATCTACCTCCTGTAATCTTTTTCCTGCAATTCTGCCTTGCTTTCACATCCTCTTCGTTGCCTTCCCTCAATATATTTGTGGACGAGAGTTATCATTTATAACTCTGCAGGTTTGTGAATTGCAGTGCCCCTGAGCTCCATTTGTCAACTCGCCTTTTTGGGAGCTGGCCGCAAAAGCGCAGGATTGCTTCAGGCACTATTCTGGTTCCGGGGGCCAGGCTGAGCCTGTGCTTCATTCTTCTTCCTGATGGGGAAATAGAGTGACCTGTGCCTGTCCCAACAGCTAGAGCTAGTCTCTCATTGGTTCCCCCTCTTCCCGTTCAACCTCAGGACAAATTGCAACCTGTACGAAACAGGAGGTTAAAGGTGCTGATTCTCCAAGTAGGGAGATTGTTAGTAAAGCGGCTGGAATGGCGAACCCGAGCACAAGGAGAGGCGAAATGAGGTGCGTTTTAGAAACGTTTCCCGATCACACGGTGTACCATCTTCTGCGTTTCCCATGCACGTTTTCGATGTAGGAAGATGCCGTTGAACCTGGAGATTTGGGACCCATGGGGTGGGTACCACGCGGTATTACTTTAAAGGGTCTGCGTTTGCTCACCCAACCTCACCAATCCTCTCAGCCCCAAGAGTGTCCAGCCTTATGTCTCATCCAGCTGTGGGACTAGATATGGTCAATCCAGGTTGCATCAGAGCCCCTGAACGGATTTTGTAAGAATTTCTTTCTCTTTGACTGTCTTTGTTTTATGGGTTTTTTTAAAGTAATTTATTTTTATAATGGGGTTTAGCTGCTTTTCCCTGCTGTGTTTATGCCGCTTTACACCCTCTTGATTCACTTCCAGAGAGATATCAATACACAGGTTTTAAGATTCTTGCTAATCAGATATATTCTTCTGGGGTGAATAGGGGTGTTGAGTTCAGTTCACTGAGCAGGGAGTAGGTCTTGTCTGTTACATATTTGGCTTATGGAACGGTATCTGAGCTAATTTCAAACCCTTGTGTTATGCATCACCCCACCTCACCTTTCCCGTTAAGCAGCCAGAGTGTGTCTTCTAAATGTGTGACTCTGTTCTGTTTTGTAATTCAGTTCAAGTGTAGCGATTTTGACATGCCCTCTATAAGTGATATCTTAGGATAAGTGTCTGTTTCTGTGTGACTTATTTCACTTAGAATCCTCGTACCTAAATCCACTCATCATGCTGCTACTAGCCTTATGACACTGATTTCATGGCTGAGTGATATTCCATTGTGCCTAAGTACCACAACTTCTTTATCCATTTTTCTCTTTCCCGGGATGTTGAAGGTGTACCGATGTGGAGGTTCTTGGAAACAGAGCAGCCCTAAACTTTGGGGTGCCTGTGTCTTGTTGCTTTTTAGTTTTCCCAATTTATACGCCCATGAGTGGAAGTGCCCTATGCTCTCTCAGCTGTGTTTATTACATGTTTCAGGACACACCGTACACTTCTCCAGGGTGGCTGTTGGCAATTGACATCCCGCCCATCAGCGTAGCAAGTCTCCCATGTCTCCATGGCCTGTCCTGCATTTCTGGTTTTTACACTTTTTGCAGCATGGCCCTTTTGACCGATGGCAAGCGAGACTTCTTTGTAGTGCTGATTTGCACTTCTGGCTTGATTGGTTTGCCAAAAAGGGCGTATGCGTTTTTTCCTGAATATATTCAGGAAAAAACGCATACGCCCTTTTTGGCCAAGGGCATCATTGTCAACGTTTTGCCGCTTTTCATGTGCTTTAAAGGCGAGTGGAATCTACCTCCTGTAATCTGTTTCCTGCAATTCTGCCTTGCTTTCACATCCTCTTCGTTACCTTCCCTCAATATATTTGTGGACGAGAGTTATCATTTATAACTCTGCAGGTTTGTGAATTGCAGTGCCCCTGAGCTCCATTTGTCAACTCGCCTTTTTGGGAGCTGGCCGCAAAAGCGCAGGATTGCTTCAGGCACTATTCTGGTTCCGGGGGGCAGGCTGAGCCTGTGCTTCATTCTTCTTCCTGATGGGGAAATAGAGTGACCTGTGCCTGTCCCAACAGCTAGAGCTAGTCTCTCATTGGTTCCCCCTCTTCCCGTTCAACCTCAGGACAAATTGCAACCTGTACGAAACAGGAGGTTAAAGGTGCTGATTCTCCAAGTAGGGAGATTGTTAGTAAAGCGGCTGGAATGGCGAACCCGAGCACAAGGAGAGGCGAAATGAGGTGCGTTTTAGAAACGTTTCCCGATCACACGGTGTACCATCTTCTGCGTTTCCCATGCACGTTTTCGATGTAGGAAGATGCCCTTGAACCTGGAGATTTGGGACCCATGGGGTGGGTAGCACGCGGTATTACTTTAAAGGGTCTGCGTTTGCTCACCCAACCTCACCAATCCTCTCAGCCCCAAGAGTGTCCAGCCTTATGTCTCATCCAGCTGTGGGTCTAGATATGGTCAATCCAGGTTGCATCAGAGCCCCTGAACGGATTTTGTAAGAATTTCTTTCTCTTTGACTGTCTTTGTTTTATGGGATTTTTAAAAGTAATTTATTTTTATAATGGGGTTTAGCTGCTTTTCCCTGCTGTGTTTATGCCGCTTTACACCCTCTTGATTCACTTCCAGAGAGATATCAATACACAGGTTTTAAGATTCTTGCTAATCAGATATATTCTTCTGGGGTGAATAGGGGTGTTGAGTTCAGTTCACTGAGCAGGGAGTAGGTCTTGTCTGTTACATATTTGGCTTATGGAACGGTATCTGAGCTAATTTCAAACCCTTGTGTTATGCATCACCCCACCTCACCTTTCCCGTTAAGCAGCCAGAGTGTGTCTTCTAAATGTGTGACTCTGTTCTGTTTTGTAATTCAGTTCAAGTGTAGCGATTTTGACATGCCCTCTATAAGTGATATCTTAGGATAAGTGTCTGTTTCTGTGTGACTTATTTCACTTAGAATCCTCGTACCTAAATCCACTCATCATGCTGCTACTAGCCTTATGACACTGATTTCATGGCTGAGTGATATTCCATTGTGCCTAAGTACCACAACTTCTTTATCCATTTTTCTCTTTCCTGGGATGTTGAAGGTGTACCGATGTGGAGGTTCTTGGAAACAGAGCAGCCCTAAACTTTGGGGTGCCTGTGTCTTGTTGCTTTTTAGTTTTCCCAATTTATACGCCCATGAGTGGAAGTGCCCTATGCTCTCTCAGCTGTGTTTATTACATGTTTCAGGACACACCGTACACTTCTCCAGGGTGGCTGTTGGCAATTGACATCCCGCCCATCAGCGTAGCAAGGCTCCCATGTCTCCATGGCCTGTCCTGCATTTCTGGTTTTTACACTTTTTGCAGCATGGCCCTTTTGACCGATGGCAAGCGAGACTTCTTTGTAGTGCTGATTTGCACTTCTGGCTTGATTGGTTTGCCAAAAAGGGCGTATGCGTTTTTTCCTGAATATATTCAGGAAAAAACGCATACGCCCTTTTTGGCCAAGGGCATCATTGTCAACGTTTTGCCGCTTTTCATGTGCTTTAAAGGCGAGTGGAATCTACCTCCTGTAATCTGTTTCCTGCAATTCTGCCTTGCTTTCACATCCTCTTCGTTACCTTCCCTCAATATATTTGTGGACGAGAGTTATCATTTATAACTCTGCAGGTTTGTGAATTGCAGTGCCCCTGAGCTCCATTTGTCAACTCGCCTTTTTGGGAGCTGGCCGCAAAAGCGCAGGATTGCTTCAGGCACTATTCTGGTTCCGGGGGGCAGGCTGAGCCTGTGCTTCATTCTTCTTCCTGATGGGGAAATAGAGTGACCTGTGCCTGTCCCAACAGCTAGAGCTAGTCTCTCATTGGTTCCCCCTCTTCCCGTTCAACCTCAGGACAAATTGCAACCTGTACGAAACAGGAGGTTAAAGGTGCTGATTCTCCAAGTAGGGAGATTGTTAGTAAAGCGGCTGGAATGGCGAACCCGAGCACAAGGAGAGGCGAAATGAGGTGCGTTTTAGAAACGTTTCCCGATCACACGGTGTACCATCTTCTGCGTTTCCCATGCACGTTTTCGATGTAGGAAGATGCCCTTGAACCTGGAGATTTGGGACCCATGGGGTGGGTAGCACGCGGTATTACTTTAAAGGGTCTGCGTTTGCTCACCCAACCTCACCAATCCTCTCAGCCCCAAGAGTGTCCAGCCTTATGTCTCATCCAGCTGTGGGTCTAGATATGGTCAATCCAGGTTGCATCAGAGCCCCTGAACGGATTTTGTAAGAATTTCTTTCTCTTTGACTGTCTTTGTTTTATGGGATTTTTAAAAGTAATTTATTTTTATAATGGGGTTTAGCTGCTTTTCCCTGCTGTGTTTATGCCGCTTTACACCCTCTTGATTCACTTCCAGAGAGATATCAATACACAGGTTTTAAGATTCTTGCTAATCAGATATATTCTTCTGGGGTGAATAGGGGTGTTGAGTTCAGTTCACTGAGCAGGGAGTAGGTCTTGTCTGTTACATATTTGGCTTATGGAACGGTATCTGAGCTAATTTCAAACCCTTGTGTTATGCATCACCCCACCTCACCTTTCCCGTTAAGCAGCCAGAGTGTGTCTTCTAAATGTGTGACTCTGTTCTGTTTTGTAATTCAGTTCAAGTGTAGCGATTTTGACATGCCCTCTATAAGTGATATCTTAGGATAAGTGTCTGTTTCTGTGTGACTTATTTCACTTAGAATCCTCGTACCTAAATCCACTCATCATGCTGCTACTAGCCTTATGACACTGATTTCATGGCTGAGTGATATTCCATTGTGCCTAAGTACCACAACTTCTTTATCCATTTTTCTCTTTCCTGGGATGTTGAAGGTGTACCGATGTGGAGGTTCTTGGAAACAGAGCAGCCCTAAACTTTGGGGTGCCTGTGTCTTGTTGCTTTTTAGTTTTCCCAATTTATACGCCCATGAGTGGAAGTGCCCTATGCTCTCTCAGCTGTGTTTATTACATGTTTCAGGACACACCGTACACTTCTCCAGGGTGGCTGTTGGCAATTGACATCCCGCCCATCAGCGTAGCAAGGCTCCCATGTCTCCATGGCCTGTCCTGCATTTCTGGTTTTTACACTTTTTGCAGCATGGCCCTTTTGACCGATGGCAAGCGAGACTTCTTTGTAGTGCTGATTTGCACTTCTGGCTTGATTGGTTTGCCAAAAAGGGCGTATGCGTTTTTTCCTGAATATATTCAGGAAAAAACGCATACGCCCTTTTTGGCCAAGGGCATCATTGTCAACGTTTTGCCGCTTTTCATGTGCTTTAAAGGCGAGTGGAATCTACCTCCTGTAATCTGTTTCCTGCAATTCTGCCTTGCTTTCACATCCTCTTCGTTACCTTCCCTCAATATATTTGTGGACGAGAGTTATCATTTATAACTCTGCAGGTTTGTGAATTGCAGTGCCCCTGAGCTCCATTTGTCAACTCGCCTTTTTGGGAGCTGGCCGCAAAAGCGCAGGATTGCTTCAGGCACTATTCTGGTTCCGGGGGGCAGGCTGAGCCTGTGCTTCATTCTTCTTCCTGATGGGGAAATAGAGTGACCTGTGCCTGTCCCAACAGCTAGAGCTAGTCTCTCATTGGTTCCCCCTCTTCCCGTTCAACCTCAGGACAAATTGCAACCTGTACGAAACAGGAGGTTAAAGGTGCTGATTCTCCAAGTAGGGAGATTGTTAGTAAAGCGGCTGGAATGGCGAACCCGAGCACAAGGAGAGGCGAAATGAGGTGCGTTTTAGAAACGTTTCCCGATCACACGGTGTACCATCTTCTGCGTTTCCCATGCACGTTTTCGATGTAGGAAGATGCCCTTGAACCTGGAGATTTGGGACCCATGGGGTGGGTAGCACGCGGTATTACTTTAAAGGGTCTGCGTTTGCTCACCCAACCTCACCAATCCTCTCAGCCCCAAGAGTGTCCAGCCTTATGTCTCATCCAGCTGTGGGTCTAGATATGGTCAATCCAGGTTGCATCAGAGCCCCTGAACGGATTTTGTAAGAATTTCTTTCTCTTTGACTGTCTTTGTTTTATGGGATTTTTAAAAGTAATTTATTTTTATAATGGGGTTTAGCTGCTTTTCCCTGCTGTGTTTATGCCGCTTTACACCCTCTTGATTCACTTCCAGAGAGATATCAATACACAGGTTTTAAGATTCTTGCTAATCAGATATATTCTTCTGGGGTGAATAGGGGTGTTGAGTTCAGTTCACTGAGCAGGGAGTAGGTCTTGTCTGTTACATATTTGGCTTATGGAACGGTATCTGAGCTAATTTCAAACCCTTGTGTTATGCATCACCCCACCTCACCTTTCCCGTTAAGCAGCCAGAGTGTGTCTTCTAAATGTGTGACTCTGTTCTGTTTTGTAATTCAGTTCAAGTGTAGCGATTTTGACATGCCCTCTATAAGTGATATCTTAGGATAAGTGTCTGTTTCTGTGTGACTTATTTCACTTAGAATCCTCGTACCTAAATCCACTCATCATGCTGCTACTAGCCTTATGACACTGATTTCATGGCTGAGTGATATTCCATTGTGCCTAAGTACCACAACTTCTTTATCCATTTTTCTCTTTCCTGGGATGTTGAAGGTGTACCGATGTGGAGGTTCTTGGAAACAGAGCAGCCCTAAACTTTGGGGTGCCTGTGTCTTGTTGCTTTTTAGTTTTCCCAATTTATACGCCCATGAGTGGAAGTGCCCTATGCTCTCTCAGCTGTGTTTATTACATGTTTCAGGACACACCGTACACTTCTCCAGGGTGGCTGTTGGCAATTGACATCCCGCCCATCAGCGTAGCAAGTCTCCCATGTCTCCATGGCCTGTCCTGCATTTCTGGTTTTTACACTTTTTGCAGCATGGCCCTTTTGACCGATGGCAAGCGAGACTTCTTTGTAGTGCTGATTTGCACTTCTGGCTTGATTGGTTTGCCAAAAAGGGCGTATGCGTTTTTTCCTGAATATATTCAGGAAAAAACGCATACGCCCTTTTTGGCCAAGGGCATCATTGTCAACGTTTTGCCGCTTTTCCTGTGCTTTAAAGGCGAGTCGAATCTACCTCCTGAAATCTGTTTCCTGCAATTCTGCCTTGCTTTCACATCCTCTTCGTTGCCTTCCCTCAATATATTTGTGGACGAGAGTTATCATTTATAACTCTGCAGGTTTGTGAATTGCAGTGCCCCTGAGCTCCATTTGTCAACTCGCCTTTTTGGGAGCTGGCCGCAAAAGCGCAGGATTGCTTCAGGCACTATTCTGGTTCCGGGGGGCAGGCTGAGCCTGTGCTTCATTCTTCTTCCTGATGGGGAAATAGAGTGACCTGTGCCTGTCCCAACACCTAGAGCTAGTCTCTCATTGGTTCCCCCTCTTCCCGTTCAACCTCAGGACAAATTGCAACCTGTACGAAACAGGAGGTTAAAGGTGCTGATTCTCCAAGTAGGGAGATTGTTAGTAAAGCGGCTGGAATGGCGAACCCGAGCACAAGGAGAGGCGAAATGAGGTGCGTTTTAGAAACGTTTCCCGATCACACGATGTACCATCTTCTGCGTTTCCCATGCACGTTTTCGATGTAGGAAGATGCCCTTGAACCTGGAGATTTGGGACCCATGGGGTGGGTACCACGCGGTATTACTTTAAAGGGTCTGCGTTTGCTCACCCAACCTCACCAATCCTCTCAGCCCCAAGAGTGTCCAGCCTTATGTCTCATCCAGCTGTGGGTCTAGATATGGTCAATCCAGGTTGCATCAGAGCCCCTGAACGGATTTTGTAAGAATTTCTTTCTCTTTGACTGTCTTTGTTTTATGGGATTTTTTAAAGTAATTTATTTTTATAATGGGGTTTAGCTGCTTTTCCCTGCTGTGTTTATGCCGCTTTACACCCTCTTGATTCACTTCCAGAGAGATATCAATACATAGGTTTTAAGATTCTTGCTAATCAGATATATTCTTGTGCGGTGAATAGGGGTGTTGAGTTCAGTTCACTGAGCAGGGAGTAGGTCTTGTCAGTTACATATTTGGCTTATGGAACGGTATCTGAGCTAATTTCAAACCCTTGTTTTATGCATCACGCCACCTCACCTTTCCCGTTAAGCAGCCAGAGTGTGTCTTCTAAATGTGTGACTCTGTTCTGTTTTGTAATTCAGTTCAAGTGTAGCGATTTTGACATGCCCTCTATAAGTGATATCTTAGGATAAGTGTCTGTTTCTGTGTGACTTATTTCACTTAGAATCCTCGTACCTAAATCCACTCATCATGCTGCTACTAGCCTTATGACACTGATTTCATGGCTGAGTGATATTCCATTGTGCCTAAGTACCACAACTTCTTTATCCATTTTTCTCTTTCCCGGGATGTTGAAGGTGTACCGATGTGGAGGTTCTTGGAAACAGAGCAGCCCTAAACTTTGGGGTGCCTGTGTCTTGTTGCTTTTTAGTTTTCCCAATTTATACGCCCATGAGTGGAAGTGCCCTATGCTCTCTCAGCTGTGTTTATTACATGTTTCAGGACACACCGTACACTTCTCCAGGGTGGCTGTTGGCAATTGACATCCCGCCCATCAGCGTAGCAAGGCTCCCATGTCTCCATGGCCTGTCCTGCATTTCTGGTTTTTACACTTTTTGCAGCATGGCCCTTTTGACCGATGGCAAGCGAGACTTCTTTGTAGTGCTGATTTGCACTTCTGGCTTGATTGGTTTGCCAAAAAGGGCGTATGCGTTTTTTCCTGAATATATTCAGGAAAAAACGC